>NW_013566975.1:0-451970 GCF_000721755.1 Aureobasidium subglaciale EXF-2481 | reverse complement strand
TAAGTAAGGTATTCTAAGGAGCTAATAGACTATATAGTTTACTTATTAATATCGCTACTAAGTATAGTTTAAAACTACGCGCGTTCGCTCTATTAGTAATAACTTAATAGGGTACTTAGTTCTATATCGTTAATACGCTAGTAGAGAATAAGTAGTTACTCGAAATATTAGCTCGTCGATATAGTAATGTATTCGGAGGTACTAACGCTAGCGTAGTAGCCTTAGTATTAATTAAGAGCGCGTATTTCTAGCTCTAAATCGAGTAACTCTATTAACTACTATTACCTTTCTATTATACGTAAGTTACCTCTAAGAGCGATAGATCGACGGTCGTAATAGTACTACCGAGATAGAGAGATCTACGCGCTAATCTATATAAAACCGACTCTCCTCTACCTTACTTAGACGAGATTTTAACGAGGTTAGATACGCGATTAGAGACTTAAACTTACGACATTTACTACGCTACGAGAGCGCTCGACTGCTCTAATCTATAAGTTATTAATATACTACCTAACGATTATCTACGCGTAAAGAGATTCTTTAGGAAGTATATACTAACCGATAATTAAGATACCTTCTTCGACGACCTCTCGTACTTCCGGCGACGACGAGAGCACTTCTTAGACGCGTACCTTTAGTTAAAATTAGAGAAACTAAAGGTATTTTAAGACTATATCTCCCTATTATAGCTAACTATCTAGGATAAGATAATAGGTTATAAGGTTAGACTCGTAAAGCGGAGTATTAAGCGAAATAAAGTAGGTAGTATATAAAGTAGTATATATTAAAGGGACTATTAGAATAACTAATTAAGTTAAACGTAGGACTATCTAAGGTCGTCCTACCTACCTATATACTTAATAGATAATAAGTATATATACGTTACTCTATATATTCTATTATTCTATATAATCTAGAAGAAGTAGAGAGAATAAGAGATCGTATAAAGTAAGGTATAGGAGGTAGTAGCCTTATATAGTATACTTTATAGAAATCTAGGTTCTTAGCGGAATCCTTAGAGTAGGATCCTATATCTAGTAATAATCGTTATAAATCCTATTACGCTTAACTTAGCTCGTAATACTTCCCTCTTACTCCTATAATTACTAAAATCGCCTTACGTTTCTTCTAAACCCCTACGAATTTAGTCCCTACTAAACGAGCCTTCTCGACCTTTAGTTTTATCTAGAACTCCTTCTATACTAAGATAGGGATAGTTAAAATAGACTAATAGTACTACGTCTACTTAAATTCGCGGGTAGTTATACGTTAACTCTAGCTCGAGGGTTAGAAGCGCGAACTTAAGAGGAAGAGACTAGAAATCGCTAAATCTAAGGGTTAGAAGTATAAGAAGTTACGTATAGAATACCTTACTTTCTTAACCTTTTAATAAGAGGTACCTTTCGCTAAGTAGAATATAACTACTAAAGCTACCGTCGTATAGTAAGAGGCTATATCGGCCGTTATCTAAAAGGACGAATTCGACGAGAGATCTAGTTAACCCTCTTAATCCTTTTAACCCTCTTAGTAGTATACCCCTCTTTATAGCTTTCCTCCTCTTCTTACTACTATAGAGCTATAACCGTACGTTTATAGCTCGTAACTTTTAATATAGGGAGAGTCGTACTAATAACCTCTCTATATTAATCTAGTAGGAGGGTACTACCCTCCTATCTACTTTATCGAGAGCTAGAGATACGTTAAGGCGGAATACTCGGTCGACGTTAGAGAGGTATATAATAGTAACCTAACGTAAATAAACGACTCCCTCTAAGTAAAGTATATTAAAATAATCGATTTTTAGAAGTAAATTATTTTAACGATTTTACCTATTAATATACGCCTAAATGCTAATTTTATATAAGAAATCGACCGATTTACCGTGCTCCTACGGGGACGTCATTTCTGAAGCATAAAACGTCATATTCGGCGACTTCCGACGGTTAGTTTACCGTAAGCAACTTACACGGGTAAGTTAGTTACGTAAACTTACTTACTGGTTACTTACGCTCAGCACCCCTAGCGCAGCCTCAGCCTGGCCACATTTTGCTTGTTTCAGCCCCAGACCTGGCGAGTCGTCTCCACGAAAGCTGACTTGTGAGTCGGTGACAATATAGACGCGTTCATCTACAATAATTGGGTCATCAATCACAAAATCGCACGCGGTATCAGCGATATGCTTACTGCGCTGCACGGGCGACGAATTAGGTCCGCGGCTCAGAAGCTCTTACGAATGGATGATGATCACAACTAGACGATCAGAAGCTTCGGCCATGACTCTGCGTCTCTGTACCCAAGAGCATGTCGCCTGAATGTATTCGAGTACGTCGCACAGGTATGCGCGACGCCTAATAGTGCCGAATGCGACTTTTGGGAGTGAGAAAGAAAGGATTTAAATAGTGCAAACAGTCTCGGTGGCTTGTATTGGTCGCGACTGACAGTCCTGCGGAATGTCTCGCTGTTTACGCTACCTCGGGAACTACGCGTGCCTAAATCATGGATGCGTGTTTCAAGAAGGCGCAACTCAATCTTGTCATTGAGGCTATGTAAGTCAAGCCTTCCCTTGTATTCAATGTTGACTCTTGATTTCAGCTTTCCCTTGTCATCATCGCCAACATGACATTGGGTGAGAAGTTGTCGGATTTCTTGCTGGCGCTTCTGCCCAGCTTCTTCCACCATTATGTCGTTGACCTGCCATACAAATCAACTCGCATCTCTCCTACCGCATGGCTAGACGGCGCACGCGGATGGGCAGCTTTCTTCGTTTTTCTTCGACACTTCGAATTCGCCTACCACAGAAAGGGTGCCATTGCATACGGCACGGTCAAGGACCCGAAACACCCAAACGAGAATCATCACTTGCTCCAATTACCGATAATTCGACTTCTGTATAGCGGAGAGGCCATGGTGACCATCTTCTTCGTCATCTCAGGCTACGCCTTGTCTCTCAAGGCTCTGAAATTGACCAGAAAATCATCCCACGAGCAGCTGATGCGGACCCTTGCCTCGTCAATCTTGAGACGCCCATTTCGACTATACCTTCCTTGCCTTGTCTCGACACTTATCGTTTTCTTCGCACTCCGCATAGGCATCTACGACGGGCCAAACTCCATCGCAGGTCCCGAAGACACATTCCGCAAGATCTTCCTGGGTTGGGCCCATGATCCACAGCCTCTGATATTGCCTTCGTTCTGGGAGCAAGCAAAGGATTGGGTATACCAGACCGTGCGACTCTTCGACATCTTCACACACAAACACTGGCCTGATACCAGATACGACGTACATCTGTGGACCATTCCTCAAGAGTTCCGATGCTCCATGGTCCTATTTCTTACCATCGCAGGACTGGCTCTCGTACGAACCAGGGTACGAATGATCGCTTTGGCTCTTTTCATTGCCTGCGGCTTCCAAGCGGACGCGTGGGAATTGAGCGCTTTCTGGAGCGGCGCTTTGATCGCTGAGGCCAACCTCGTTCGTCAGGAAGAGAAGGACAGTCGTGTTAAGGTCGACCCTTTCTCCGACGAGGTTGAAGAGCCACGTAGTCCATGGAGTGCCCTCGCCATATACTGCGGCTTTTCGTTGAGTCTCTTCTTGCTCTCGTACCCATTCCAAGAAGCAAAGTCTGCTCCCGGCTACTCGACGCTGGCCAAACTCATACCGCCTGGCTTGCGTAACGAAGAAGGCTACCGCTTCTGGCATTGTATTGGCGCCATGATCATGATTTACACCACTAGTCTCGATGGCCTGCTTCAGTCTCTGTTCAACAATAGCTTGAGCAGATATTTGGGAAACATATCTTTCGCTCTCTACTTGATGCATGGCTTCACGTTGAAAACCATCGGTTACGTCTCTGTGTACGGATTCTGGCAATTCACAGGCAAGGAGACACCCTTCCAGTACGAATCCGGATTTGTGCTAGGGGGCTTGGTGGTGATCCCCCTTACTATTTGGGCCGCCGACGTCTTCTGGAGATTTGTCGACCTGCCTATCGTGAGGTTCACAAGATGGTTCGAGCAGTCGCTCCTACCTTATGCGAACGAGTCTACTGGCGACCCATTGTTGATCGAGAAGTCGCCCAGAGAACACCAACCTTGATGAGCATTGCTAGAGGTGTCGCACGCGGACCCGGAGTTCGTTTTCTTTCTTTCTTTCTTTCTCTGTCTCTCTCTCTCTCTCTCTCTCTCTCTCTCTCTCTGCTGCATGAAATAGACTAGAAGCCGTTTTTGATGATTCTGCATGAGTTTTGGGCATAGCAGACCAACTCTGTGTATATGATAAGACATGACAATAACACTGATTATTGCTTGATTCGGAAAGACTCCGACCTCATCGCTCTTGCCTCTCTTGGAATGCATAATAGGGTATCTAATAAAAAAAAGGACTCAACAGAAGACAAACCAAAGAAAACAAAGTGTCCTCTACCCCCTTCTCTCCGGTTGTAGAACTCCTACATCTCTGTCTTGTGTCTGTGGTCGCACTCATCACCCCTGTGCTCTCGCCCAGCCCGCATAAGAATCAATCAGCGGTGTCAAATCCGGTATCCTGAATGGTTTCGTGATGGAGTCGTCCATGCCCGCAGCGATTGCCAATCCCACCTGTTCAGCACGAGCATTGGCCGACGCGGCTATAATAGGAAGATTCGATCTCATCTCGCCCGTCTGTTGGTATTCGCGAATACGTTTTGCGCAGTCAAGACCGTTCATTACAGGCATTTCTACGTCCTGGAGAGTTTGTCAGTGTTGGGCTATAGAGGTTTTTGGAGACCTGGTGGCTTACCATGAGGACGACATCTATGTTCGGTGCAGAGGGGTTGTTTCCGTTGCTTCTCCAGAGTTTTGTTTGTTTTAGGAATTCAATGGCTTCGAGGCCGTGGTTTGCGACATGGCAGATGTAGCCTTTTCGGGTCAGTTGTTTTTCTAGCACACGTTGGTTTACTGCATTGTCTGGATATGTGTGGTTAGCTTGAGTGTTGCACATTGCGAGATGTGCTTATCTTACCTTCAACGATCAACACGCTAACAGGGATCTTGCCAGGCCTCGAGGCATGTGCTGCCGGGCTCTTAGCCCGAGCTGTACCTGTTCCATCCTCCTTCGGCGGGGTCGTCGTATGTGCCTTGACATAGAAAGCGAATGTGCTACCGACACCAGCCTCGGAAGCTACTCCAACTTCTCCACCTTGGAGCTCGACTAATTTTCTGCTGATGAACAGACCAAGTCCTGAGCCTCCATAAGTGTTGTATGTCTTGATGGAGCCCTGTGCAAAGCGTGAAAATATTCTACTCTTCTCCTCCGGCGTCATTCCGATGCCAGTGTCTTCGACAGTGAACCAGAGGTAGCATGTGTGCTCGGAGAACTCGGCCGTGTCGTAGATACTGTCTTGAAGGGCGCTGGCGATAGAGAAATCGAGATGGGAAAACTCGATATGCAAGTCTGATGGACGTTCCAGCGAAGCACCCATGCGAACTGTGACGTCTCTTGCTCCACCTTTGGTTTTCGTGAACTTGACTGCGTTGCTCGTAAGATTGATCAAGACCTGCATGACCCGACCAGGGTCGATCAGCATCCATTCTGCGTGTAGAGTGTCGAGTGATGAATCTGTTACTGTCCTCAGATTGACCCCTAGTCTTGAAGCCTCGACCTCCGACATCTTCTGGAGATCTTGCAATATTGAAACTGTTCGGACGGCAGAAGGGCTGATTCGAAGGAGATTAGCATCAAGTTTGCTCAATGTCAACGTGTCATCCACGATTCGCTTGAGATGAGCAGAGCAGGACAGTATTGTGTCGACTGCATCGAGGCCAGAGTCGATTGATTGTGTTATTCGTTGAGAGTGATTCGCTGTATTCGCAGGCACCCTCAGATTCTGACTCCATTGGTCTGGTGCTAGTTTCCTTAACTCGGTCAATGATTCCAGTGCACTGTCTGCACAATGTATGACTGCACCGAGTGGGTTACGAATCTAGCACAATTAGTTGTGATTCTTTCCTCTCTGTGGACAGCAATTACCTCGTGACTAGTCATGTCGATGAAGGATAGCATGTGTTTCTTGCTCTCAACAGCTTCTTCAACACGAGTCATTTGGACGGTCTCAGCGAACTTGAGGTGGCTGATATCTGTTATAACAGTAACCACTCTTGCCACGGAGCCATCTTCGGCCCATTCGGGGAGTCCGTTACATAGCATCCATGAGTCTAGGTCGAGCGTTGTTAGTGTCATGTAATACCAGGAATGATGGGAGCCGGTATGTCTGGTGTACTTACTACCACATGCTTCGCCCGCGGGGTTGATATACGGTCTGCGGACTCGGAACTGAAAGTTGACTGGTTGAGCATCGACGCTCAGAGTTGACCATGCGTCCTGAGTGATCTGGCGGTCCTCTTCGTGAATACAATGAGTCCAGTTGATCTGGTCGAATGCGCAATGCTCGTGTCCACTCAATCTGAACCACTCGTCTGTCGCGAAGGATATACTACCATCTGTCTCGAGAATAGCAACACCAGCCGGGAGGATTTCCAGGAACTTGAAAAAACGCCGTTCGGCCGCCGCAACACGTTCGAGAGCCTCCACTTTTGCGAAAGCCTCCTCTTCCGCTCGTTTTTGTGATTCAATATCAGTAATGACTCCTATCACAGCATCGATATTGCCGTGTTCGTCTCGCGTAGGCAACGCACTACAAAGACCCCAGTTCTCGTTGCGGCACCTCATCTCAAACGTCCTCGAGTCACCACTAAGCAATGCCATCCAGTGCTCCTCTGGAAGATTTGATGCCGCAATGTCTTCATGCAGAGAAACATCCTGAGATGTGTTCATTAACTTGTAGAAAGCCTCATTGGCAAACACCAGCCGACCCTTGAGGTCACGCTCGAAAATTGCAACGTTAGCCAAGTCAACGATCTTGGTGATTCGTTCCACCCTAACTGTAGCTAGCTCGGTTTCTCTCCTTCTGAGTGCAAGCTCTTTGTTGACAAGCTCAGTGGCGAGCTGCAATCGTTTAGCTGTTTCGGCCTTCTTGCGCGCGGCCTCTTCTGCGGACATTATCGAGGCTACGATATTAGCAAACTCTCCCTGCAACTTGAACACGAAGTTCTGGTATGATTCATTGTACGCATCACGCGTAGAAAGTCCAAGCAAGAGGAAAGCTTGCACGCGGCTAAGACGGTTGGAGCTGCTTGGACAGACCACAGCGCCTCTGCACGCTTCTCCAACACCCCGATGCTGCGCAAGACTCTGCCATGCCGCTGGTATGTCTGCCGCGGTAATCAGCACAGAAGCTCTTTCATTCTGGGCTTTACGCAGATGCTGTGTCATTGAGTCTGGTGTCTGTCCATCTATTTCCGGACCCAGGTCGTAATACTGTGGTATCCTTGGACACTCAGAGTCTGGTGTTCCGCCGCTACCCTCGAGCGAGTAAGCGAAGTCTTCAGAATCGTTCTCGCTGTATTCTGACAAAATTTCGCTTCCCGGGGCAAGAGTGCTAGAGTAGAGGGCGAAGAACGGAAACAACTCTGGGTGTTGATCGACACTCTCTAAAATGTTGGCCCAGAGTGACTTCAGATCGGGAGAGGATTTCCATATAGACACCAGAATCTGCAAGACGGAAGCCCTTTTCTCAGATGCGACAATATCTGTGATCTCCGTGAAGGTTCCAAGATATCCATCAAGAGGTGGAGGCAGACAGATCACTGCGCCGCTGAAGTCAACGTTCTCTCTGAAACCTGCACTCGCCATGACCATGGGGAATGTTGATAGAACATAGGCTCTTCCTGTCGTTTCTACTTGCTTGTAAATAGCTCCCATGCTTTCGAAATATGGGGCCCATTCTATCCAGGTCGCTATTGGTGTTCCGAAGTATTGCGGATTATGATCTCGGATCAGACGTCCATAGGCTTGATTGTAAATGACGACTTTGTCTTCTCCGAGAACAAGAGATTGCGGATTCGGAACCAGCATAGTCAAAAATATCTGAGTCGCAAGCTCCTGTGACCAGCCATCGATTGGGCCGAGAGATGTTCCGGTCCAGTCAATCGTTTCAAATAGCTGTAGATGATCGTCTATGTCTGGACCTCGAAGCCTATCCAAGACTGCATGCATTGGGGATGAATTTGCGTAGAACCCATCCATCTTGGAGGGTGCGACGTGATCAGTATCGTCAGTGCAGGCATGGAGCAGCATGGACGCGCGATCGGTGTGGGATTCAGGCTTCACCGTTAGAACTCCAGATCTAGTCGCAAGTTCATATGCGGATTGATTATGGTAATTCGGCCAGTTCTTGTCCGTAGGAATGATGAGCCAGCCGTGTAGTGATTAAATCCGGGAGGCATGGGTTTCTGGTGTGAGAAGGGGAAAGTTCGACCCAAAACACGATGTGCTAAAATCTCCCATAGATCGGTCGATGCCTGCCCAACCCTCGACGCCAGGTCCGCGGCTTCGCGTCTCGAGCCGATTTTTATGCATAGACGCGATTGCAATCGAGAACGCTACATAGCAATCATCGTGATTATTACGGAGTGATATACACAACTTATAGCTCTTGAAGCATCAATGGCAAGGCGTAGTCATTTGATGATTCCATGCTGATGTTCTGCTTCAAATGAAGCACGGTCGTTAGCGCAACTTTGGCATACAGAAAGGCAATCCTGCAGCCAGCCAACGGTAAGCTCCACTTGCTGTCATGAATTGCTGGTTGTTATACTTTCGCTCTCCATCATGGTACTGTCGGAATACCGTGTCGTGGATCCAGACAGAAAGCAGCCAAGACTGATACTGCGAACAATAGATGTCGTTCGCATCGAGCAACAAGCTTGGCGGTCACAGGCAAATCTCGAGTTGAGCCTCTCAGATCGCAATGGTTCATGCAACGGGGCATCATCCGGAAAAGGCTTATGACAGACCACACCTGGTAGTTGACGCTGCAATGAACACTCTCATTATTCTCGACCGCTACGCTTTAATGACTATCTAATCTCGTGTCGTCTGACTTTTCTCAGAAACCCCCTTCCTTACTGCATCTTCTTCTCCAACTTCTTTGAGAACAAAATCATGCCGCCAGCGATATCATGTATAGGGTTCTGCTCACCACCCTCACTAGCCCACCCAGCCTCTTTATCAACGCCGTACCTCTTATAGAATAAATCCTTACCATTCGCGCTAACCAAACTGACACATATGCCCTCTTCAGTGGCACGCTCAATACCCCATTTGAGCAATTCCTTGCCATAGCCATGGCCTTGGTATTCAGGTCCTGTTCCCAACAAAGCCAAGTACCAATTCTCGAGACGTTCTGGAGTTTTCCAGTAGTGTTCCGTGAATGGCATTGCGCGATCCAGTACATCGAGCATAGCTGGATCTGCAGCACGATTGGGCCAAATAAGCGAACCCAGCCAATTGTATGCTGGGAGTAAGAAGCGCCCAGTGAACCAAGCAGACCATGATTGAGAAGCAGCCATACGGTCTCCACCGCGTCCTTTACGCGTCCAGACAGCCACTCCAGTCACACAGGCTAGTTGATTCTCGGGATGGGAAACCATGACTGTGTTGTGGCCGTCGAAAAAGTCTTTTCGTAACTGTCGCAGGAAGAAGAGGTAGACGTCTCCAGGGAACGCTGATCGGTTTGGGTGAATTCTTTGGCCGAACAGATCCTCGTCGAAGAAGGCTTCTGCACACACGTGTGCTGCTGGCAGCAGATCTGCGAAACTTGCTGATCGGATGGGCATGGCTTATCCTGTTGTTCAAAGCAGTGTTGAGATTTTCCCGTGGCGAAGTCGAGATCAACAGGCGTGCAGAATCCAGAGACGATTTTGAGTACTGGTACGATGAAGATTTCGGACTCAAGACGAAGATTACAGGGTCGTAGTGAATAGAATGAATATAAATAAATACTGCCACAGCTGTACCGCAGATATGGAGTCATAGAATCTTGGCTCTCGCGTCTTTCGGGTCTTCTTGCCGTCTCGCATCGACATACTGAATCGAGCGACGCAGACAAGGTCATCCCCTAAGCATGAGTGCCGGTCACCATCAAGGTCGATTGTTCAACACCTAAATCGAAGATTCGCTGGTGGGTACCCAATATGGTGCACTATACATATCTCATCGACCAGTTCATAGTGTAGGATGGATTTGGCAGTCTGGTGGCTGCTGAGGTAACCATACTGAAGCATCGGGTTTGAATTTTTGAAAGCGTCGTAGCTGTGGTGGCTTGTCACTGCGTGAATTGGTCAACGTCAAACTCACGCAACAATATTCCAGTACAACAGAGACGAAGACAACAATAATAAGACTGGCAGAGACAAAAACAGAGTAAATCGTAAAACCGTAATAATCATTGAGTGGGAGAATCTGTTATTTTCTGCGAGGAGAAAATGTATCTACAGACAGCGAGTCCAAACCGGACTACCAGGAAAGCGCTCGCCCTCGCTTGTGTTTTGCACATCGTCAGTCGTTCTCGAAAAAACGCCCCTTTTCAGAAAACCTATATCCTCTTTTTGATCCTCCAAGAAGACCCAACTTTTCGTTTGCCTTTTCCTTACTGCAGCCCGCAGTGGTTTGATGAAGTGGTGATGGGAAAATCGTAACAGAAAAAAACGCCCTGAACCGGCCAAACCCAGGCCATACCATGTTGTCGCTCAATGTGTTGTTGAAAAATGAAACAGAAGAAAAAGATACAGAAGGAGATACCATCGCCCGCCCAGCGGTAACGTGTTGATCAATTGTGCGCCAGGGGATTTGCTTCTTTTCGTTCGATTGAGTAGAGTTGATGAACAAAGGAGATTATGAAACTGGGGCTGCAAGAAGAACACTGAAACCGGAAAATATACAGTGGGAAGAATCGAGGGAGGAATATGTGAGAGAAGGGGAATGCACAAAAGCAGGCCAGCGTTGTGGTAGCGTTGAGACTACAAGTGGAGGTCATGCCAGCCTCCAACCCACTCAAGGTCGCCAATGTCGTCGTCGTCCAGAGTATCAACATAAGGTTTGCTAGACTTCAACAGCTGTTGTCCGCAAGTAGCGGGTTGAGTGCGAGGCTTGCTGAGAGGCGAGTTGAAGAAATGTTGAGGCTCTGGGTGTTGACGCCAGTCGCGGGTGCTTTGCCATATATCATGAGGTGGCAAGACATGCGAGTTGCTCTGAGGTTTGCGTTCCCAAGCAGCGGGACTACCAGTGTGAGCAGGGGTGTTTGCGGCCATCGGACTATCCTTGCGCCAGCTGGCAGCGCGACCGCGAGGCTTTGAAGTCTTGGTGCTGGTACCAAAGGAGGGGAAGCTGTACTTCTCAGGCCTTTCAAGCTTTTCAATCTTCTTCTGTGCAGTGACGGGAGCAGGCTTAGTTGAAGAGCCTGCTTCATTCTTGTTTCCACGTCTGAGATTACCAAGAGCTGACCATCTGTCGACGATGGATCGCTTAGAGGGCGGTGAGTACTTCTGCAGGGCAGGTGCTGATGAAGCAACACCAGCGGTCAGCTGCGGGCGGGGAGCACCAGATACGTCGCGAGCCTCGTCAGCAATTTTAAGCTCGCTCAAGCCACGAGGGGTTGAAGAACGACCAGAAGCATTGTGAATATCCATAGCAGCGGTGACGGCTGAAAGAGGACTAGGCTCAAAGGGCTTGGCAGTGGTGCAGCGTTCGAGGCTGGCGGCAGAGTTGAAGGCAGGATGTTGCAACTCTTCTTCTTCATCTTCCTCCCAGAGGTCGCTCCAGCTCTTTGAAAAGTTTGCGTCCATGTTGCCATAGACTGAAGCCAAAGCTCTGGAGCTCTTGATAGGGACGGATGCAGAGATGGGCACTGGTCTGGAAGAAGCATGGTTGATGAGCTCGGCAGAGTTGTTGGCAGATTTGTACGACATGCCCAACGAAGACTCAATAGTCGAGTTCAGGGACGTCGAATCGGGATCCGTGGAAGTAAACCAGCTCTTACCAGTAGTCTCCTTCTCCTCGGGGAAGAGATCCTCAGTGTAGCTCTCATTGTCAAGGATGACCGAGAGCTGACGACCATGCTTCTGCGAAGTCTCGCGCAGAGCCTTTGCCCAAGGGAAGCAACCACCATTGTCGATAGTAGGGCTTGTGATTGAAGGGGTACGTAGAGGCTCGCGGTTGAGAGTAGCACGGATGGGATCGCGCTCCTCGATACAGAAGTCATCCATGGCATCATCATCGGTGGTGAAGCTGAGGACTGATTCGAGGGCGGCGCGGACAGCAGCCAGCGAGCGCTTGGCAGGATCGATAGCAAGGCATTGCATCAAAACGGTGAACGTGTCCTGAGACATGGTTGGGAAGACATCGAAGAGAGAATACCGGTCTCTGACGAAGTCGTCAAAGATAGGGTCCGACTGGGTAGGAGTAGCAAACGGGTTGCGAGAGAATAGAACATTCAACAAGCAGATACCAATAGCCCAGACATCAGCAGCAGCTGGGGAATAACCAGTGGTATAGCTTGTCTCTGAGAACTGCTCAGGAGCCATGTAGCGGTCACTACCAACGGCGTATTCTGTGGACCACTGGTCCCTGGTAGCGAGGCCAAAGTCACCAAGCTTCATCGAGCCCGACTGAGTCAAAAAGATGTTCTCAGGCTTGATGTCGCGATGGTAGACACCCTTGGCGTGCATGAACTCCACAGCAGAGATCAACTGCATCATGAAGTCGCGAACGTGCTCGGTTTCGAGAGGACCTCTGTTGAGACGAATGGCCTCGTAGAGATCTCCGTTGGGGCAAAACTCAATTACCAGATACGTGTGGTGCTCAGTCTCGAAGGTATCAAGAAGACTGACGATGTTGGGATGCGAGCCCAGATGGGAATGAATATCCAACTCCTCGGAACGCTCGTCGACAGCGATGGCAGCAGGGCAAGTGTCAGAGCCCGAAGCCTTGGCGATGCATTTGATGGCAACTGTAGCGTTGGTCTTGACGTTCTTGGCCAAGAAGACCATACCAAAGGAGCCATGGTTGAGGGGAGACAGAGTCTGATAGCGACCGTCCAGAAGGAGGTCCTGGTCGAATTGTTTCCGGATGCAGTCCATTTGAGCGATGATGTGTTGGAAAGAATTAGAACAACGTAAAAGGTTGTGAGACTCCGAAAACCAGCTTGGAGAAGTAGGATGACAGCGAACAGCTATACAAGCCAATCGGATATGATGACCTTGGTGTCAATCGAAGCTGACGATCTAAGCAATTGAGCCGACCACGGATGGCGTGAAAGAGACAGCAACAAACAAGTCCGCCAGAGGTGAGGATGGGTAAATGATGGGGCGAGGATGGACAAGATGGACGCAACGAGCCAGAGAGAGAAGGGATCAAAACCCCGAACGCACTATGAATAAGAAATAGTAAAGGTCGTTAATGTGAGCATCGAATAAATGGGGTATTGAAAATAGAGTCCGGCAGCAAGGGTCGACAAGCTGGGAGGTTGACGGGCGGACCCGAGGACGTAGTGAGGTGCGTGTGATGTACCAAAAGGTAGGGTTATGCTCTCTGGAAGCTGTGGCTGTTGTAGTCTTTGTTGTTGATATAGGCAGGCAGGAGGGGAGCTGTGCTGGGTGGAGAAGCTAGTTCCCAATGCAGCAGCAGACGACGGGGTCGACGGATGGATCAGTGCAGTTGACGGGAAGTGCTCGAAGCTGGTCGACGGTGGTTGAGATGGAGGTCGTCGGGTTGTGGTGGACTTGGGAATCGGAGGCTTCAGAGGGATGTTGACAGGCGAGAAGCCGAGGGAAGCCGTTGTCGGACGAAGGACGAGCGACGAGCTGATAAGACGGAGGCGGCGGAAGCTGACTATCTGGTGATTGGAGCTCGCTGAGGGAACAGGCAGCACTCAGGCAGGTGAAATTTCAAAGCTCCGACGAACAATGAAGCGGAAGAAGGAAGTGTCGTAGGGTCCAGGAGAGAGAGCTGAGGAGGTGTGGTAATCGGCTATCGGCGCTTGCTCTCGACTACCGCTTTCGTCAGGGTAACGCGAGTACCTGGAATGCAACGGCGACTAGATTGGCAGCAACGATGGGCGAAACACTCGGGCTGAGGCAGTAGGTACGGAGGGAGAATTGAGCTGGCTTAGGAAACGACAATTGAGGTGGGATGACGGGAAACAAGACTGAGGCTAGCGGTGTGACTCGAAAGATAGAGAGGGCAGGACGGACTCTCGAAAGAGGTGGAACCCCATCGGCGACAAGTCCCGACCAGTCACACCCAGACGCACAGATCCGTAAATGGTCCGATGCCGATCAATAGAAGCCGCCACAGGAAGACGTGCTCCCGAGGCCCACCTGACCATCATCTTGGCCAACTCTGTCTGCCAGGCACGTCTTCCTTCGTCATTCTCTGTCTTGGATCTTGTAAGAGAATGTTCGGGAATTGCCCAGCGTCATTTTCCTGCTACGCAATTGCGTCTCCTTCTTGCGAAGAAACCCCCCTGTGCTGTCCGGCTTCGTAATCTCTCTCGGTGATGAAGCCTGAAACTGTCTCCCTACGTGCGCATCATCGTACGTGCCTGTCGCTCGGTCTGATTAAACTCATATGCACCGCCTGTCAACAAACATTGCTGCGTCGGGCCAGCTGTTTTGTTGCCGTATCAGCCCAGCCCAGCGCTTGTTTTCTTTCTTCCAATCGCTTAGAACTCCTTCGCGTCGACTCTAGGCACACGTCTATCCTTATCACCTGTTTAGATCGCCGTATCAGAGCCCCGCGGTCCTTTGTTCAGGGACGTGGCTTGACGCGGCCACAGACATCTCACCACCCCTGCCATCCCCCGGCTTCGGCCAATCAATCTTCCCATGGGGTTGCTGCGGGAAGCACGATGTCTTGTTATGTTATGAAAGATTTATACTGTTCTCGAGTACACTCGCAGCGTCGTGTTACCTTCTCTCATCTCTTGCACACCTCAGAAACTAGTGCTTCCTTCGCTCAGCCTGTCTCAGAGTCACATCTGCGAGACCGGCCCAGACGGAGACGTTTAGTTGAGTCACGGCATGCTTGCGATCGTACACAACAAACGAGCAGGTGATGTTGCCTTGAAACACTACAGTTGACGAGCAACATTCGCAGTGCTGCGCACAAATAGGTATGCTCAATTTATCAAAGCAGACGATCCTCAGGTACCAACGTATCGAGCTCGAGCGTCAACGATGCTGCATGATGCTTCGGCACGCGGATGTGGGCCGCAGTGGAGTGCGAGTGCCTGCATGAAGATAATGTCGGTGTGCTTTATCAAAGAAACTCAAGTTGTTCTTTGCCCTTGGAGCGTGCTTGTTGTAATCGACTCTCTGCCAGGCAAGCAGGATAGTTCTCTGTCTGCAGCCTGTTCTGCAAGCTCGATCCGCCAGCTGGAGAGGACTCGTATGCATCGAGGACAGGTCACACGCAGGTCAACATGCAAATCAAGAACGGCTAGTCATGCCTTGTCTTTTGCTCGAGCGTCACGCTCGCCACCATATTTGGCTTCTCAAACTTCCACGTGTCGGAGAAGTATCGCAACATGCTTGTCTCCCAGCTTTTATGCTGGGTTTATGCTGCCTTTGGTGGCTGTAGAGCCCAGCCTTCTCGTTACTGTACATAGCACTTGGCCAACAAGAGACATGCTTCCAGGTACCACGCCGTCCAACATTGGCGTCGTTCGTGATGGAACTCAGTGTAATCTAGCCGGCGTCTACTCAAAAGAAGCGCCTGCGGTCTGCGCCTAGCCGCCCATGGGCAGGAAACGGTAGTCATGAAACGGATGCAACTGCCTCGAGGGTGTCGAAGCTACGCAAATTGCCCCGCATGAATACTTCGACAAGACCGGACGCCAGCATACGCCAATATGCAGTGAGGCGATAACTTATGTATTGTGTACACCGCTCATCGAGCTCGAATAAAGTCTACTATCCACTCGGAGGAGTCCTTATCCATGAGGTGACCAGCAACACTCGATCCGCGACTGGCTGTGCCTGTGGTCTGACAATAAGAGGGTCTGACAATAAGAACGTGAGAATGGACGATGGCATCGAAAATGCAAAGGCATGAAAAAAGCACTGCTTGCTATCTGCAGCGAATGGCGCTCGCAACATCGCGCAATCGTAGTGACTTTTATGAGACAGTGAAACGCTGAGTCGTTGCTTGGTTGACATCAAGGTGCGGACTTTCCAAAGTTCGCTCAACTCTGGACCCGACGAAGCCTTCCGACATGCGAGAGTGCAGCGTCTAGTCTTCTACACCGCACATTGTGCAACATTGCATTGAAAAGAGCCAGCCATCGAACCAACAGAACACAATGCTTCCAGAGCACGAAAACGTGGGCACTGTGCTGCTTGACATCGGTAAGTGACTGACTCCATTGGCTGGCCTTGGGCAGCCATAACTCAAAATACTTGGGCGTTTGCACACCGCACCCTCAACGATGTTGGGTCGAAGTGTTTTATTGTGATAACGATAGCTGATTGATTCTGTGGACAGAAGGAACTGTCTGCCCTATCTCGTTCGTCAAGGACACTCTGGTAGGCCGAAGAATTTTTCCTTTTGTCTCGTCGCAACGTCCTGAGCACCTGATCATATCACGTCGAATAGCATTGTATTGTTGTCAAGAGAGACGCCCTATCTCAGACTATCTGACCCACAATATTCCTACATTATGTTCTTTTGTTCTTATCACCATCTCATTTGATCTGCAAAACCTTGTTGCTTCGCGAGATATGCGTGCTATTTCGACAGTATCACGCCGAGACTGACTCTTTGTCAAGTTCCCTTACGCCTTGAAAGCACTTTCAAGCGTCATCTACGAACGATGGGACTCTGCAGACTTCAAGCCCTACCGTGATGCCTTCCCGGCCGAGGCACAAGCATCTCCCGAAGCCTTTGAAACTCACGTCAAGGACCTCACAGCACGCGACGTGAAGATCGCCTATCTCAAGAATTTGCAAGGTGAGTCAAGCACGTATCCTCGGCCCGTCTTATCTCAGGCCCACAGAGGTGAAAGTTATCTGACTCGGACTTTTGTTTTGTAAGGCTATCTATGGCAGGCCGGTTACGAGAACGGCGCCTATTCTACTCCATTGTTCGAGGATGTGGTTCCTCAGCTTGAGCACTGGCACGACTCATCCAAGCAGCTAGTCATTTACTCCTCAGGCAGTATCTTCGCTCAGAAGCTCCTGTTCGGGCACGTTCAAGATCCGCTCGGTGGAGCGGATGAGAAGCGTACACAAAACCTTCAGGGGTTGATCGACGGCTGGTTCGATACGACAAACGCTGGTCTGAAGCATGATGCTAGCAGTTACACCAAGATCGCCGAGGAGTTGGGCAAGTCTGCTGACAGCGTTTTGTTCTTCAGTGACAACGTCAAGGAGGTCAAGGCTGCCATTGAGGCAGGTATGCAAGCCATTGTTGTTGACAGACCGGGCAATGCTCCTCTGAGTGACGAGGACAAGTCCCAGTACAAGGTCGTCACGTCGCTGAGGGACGTCAGTCTGTCAGCTGCACAGATCGACTACAGGTTCTTCAAGCGATAGGTATCCCAATCAAGTCTGTTTCCGCTGGCAAATGGCCCACCAGTTGTCTCTGTCGTAGCCCGCTTCAACGATTGTGCCACCAGCAAGCTCGATGTTTTCTTCCAATTCTCCCTTTCGATACAGATGATAGTAGCGATAAAATGTCTTGTCACCAGCGGGCTCGAGGCTCGTGCCAGTCGTTGTCTGAGCCTGTTCGGGCGAGGGTTCTGGCTGGGCAGCATCTCCTTTGTTTTGCAGCTTCTTGTCTTTCTTCTGCTTCTCCTTCTTCTCACGCATAACCCAGGGCACCATAGTGTCTTGCTGATTCCCCTCGTCCCATCCTCGTCTGCTGTCTTTCTGTTCCAAAGCCCATACATATAGCAATGCTTGTCCATCGGCATTGAGGGTGTCGAGGATGGTTTGGACGGCCTCGACGCGGCGTTCCGGGGTGGACAGGTGGTGGAGTACGGCGATACTGATTGCGAAGTCGAAGGCATGGTTCTGGTGAGGCAGCGATAGGATATCCGAGACGACAGCTGCGTGTGGCTGATGCGACGATGCGATCTTGGTGAGCGACGGCGAGCGATCACTGCCGACGATAAAGACATCAGGGTTGACTGTGAGGTATTTGCCGTTACCGCACCCAATATCCAGTCCTACTGATCCAGCTCTCAGGCCTTTGAGAAACTTCTCGATAACAGGCCACGGCTAAGAGAGGACAAGGTCAGAAGAGTCATGGTAAACCACAGACCGTGGAGTCACACCTTGTAGCGAGTGGCCGAGAAGTGTGAAGCGATCTGCTCGTACACATCATGCACATGCTGAGCCTCGTACGCGGCACCAGCCTGTTCTGAAGCCATGTCGTTGAGGGTCTGGCGACAAGCTCGATCTTGTTTGTGAGCTAGCTGATTGCTGTATTTCTTTGTATGCTGTGACGACGCCAAGTCCGTCGAGGACGTCTTTCCGTTTTCGGATTTTTGAATGTCCCTCGAATTTTTGGTTTCAGAATCGCAAACTTTTATACCATCGCGTCGACCTCGACTGGGACTTGCGAGTTGGAAGGGAGCGCGGCACCTATTTTTTTGATCCTGGAACTGGACTTGGACTCCGCGCATTTTTGTCACTCACCGGACTGATCTTCTTCTGGCCAGGGTCTTGCGTCGCGACTTTGAGCATAAACAGTAGTCTTTCGTGATTCACTGTTATTCTGGTTCTCTCACTCTAACATCAAGTGGAAAGAGCATAGAAGTCGCAAGTTGGACTATTCATAATCTTGGTTGTATTGTTCTTTTCTATTGTTGCTGAACACATCGTTCGTCATCACCACAATAGCGCTTTCCTCACATTGTCATTTCCTATTCAGCATGGTGGTTCAAAAAAGATTGAAAAGGCGCAACGAAAAAGTTGCTGCCTCTTATGTCGAGAATGCTCTCAAACACCGAACTATTCAAGCATTTCGTGATCTGAGCACTGCGCATTGCGCCCACTGCCGACAAGACGCCCTTCGAAAATTCATGGATCTGAAACGACGTCTACGCAAGATGGAGAACACTACTCAAGTACGCTCAAAAAGCCTTCCACCTCCTAGCACATCAACATCTAAGGTTACAGACACGCCCAAATTCACAAAATCGCCTCAGGTCACAGAAACGCCGACCGTTACGCGATCCATTCCTCAATCACCTCCGCAGAAGACACCTGCGAAGGCCGCTTCGGAGTCATTCAAGCTAAGCAAGAAAAGATCGATCTCCGAGACCGAACCCGCGGACGCCAAGGTTGAGAAACAGACGAAAAAGTCTCGCAAGGAGGATCCGCAATCAGGAAAGCCAGGAGCGCACTCTCCAAAGGATGCCAACCGCCAGTCTGCTACCGAAAAGAAGTCTACGCCGGTAGTCACACAGCAGAAGGACCCAAAACCGGAGTCCAAACCGACCAAAGTCCGCAAGGAAGAACCATCCTCACACAAGGCTTCCAGATCATCTCTAGTGCCTACCGCCAAAGTCTCCCAATCCTGGCCCGCAAGTATCGGAAAGCAAAAGGTCAAAGGCTTGAGTAATCCAAGCCAGTGGTGCTATCGCCGCAGTGTACTACAGAGTCTCATCGCAGTTCCTCAACTTTTCAATGTCCTAGATGAATCGCACAGATCTTGCCCCAAGCAAGGCAAATGCGTCACATGCGCCATGCGACAGTTGCTCATCAGTTATCACACATCTCCCGGCAACGTTGGTGCTCAGCTGGGTGCTCTTGACGGTGCCATCAGAGCAACCGGAAAGTCAAGCGATCCACGTTGGAGTGCTGTAGGCCATACCCAAGAAGATAGCCACGATTTCCTCCAGTATCTGCTTGGCACATTCGAGAAGGCCAAGGGGATCCACAAGGATCAGTTTGCCTCGCTCTTCCGTATCAAGCACAAAATATCCTGGACTTGCGATGGTTGCAAGAAGGTGCACACCCACAGCGATCCACCCGGCTTTAGTCTCAGTCTGCCCATCCCCAAACTATCAGGTACGGTCAACCTCACCAACTGTCTCGACACTTACCACCGCGAACCCAATGTCATCATCCGCTGCGACAAATGCAAGAAGAATGTTAAGCGCACTCGCATCTTCCAACTCGACAATGCACCCGATGTCCTGCCTATCCAGCTCATGCGGTTCGGCTATGGTCCGCGTGGTTCTACCAAAAACAAGCAGCATGTTGATTACCCCGACGAACTCGAT
This sequence comes from Aureobasidium subglaciale EXF-2481, assembly GCF_000721755.1. Classification (NCBI taxonomy): domain Eukaryota; kingdom Fungi; phylum Ascomycota; class Dothideomycetes; order Dothideales; family Saccotheciaceae; genus Aureobasidium; species Aureobasidium subglaciale. The sequence goes on along the minus strand of NW_013566975.1, from coordinate 431,803 downwards.
CTATCTCCCTGGGCAGTCGACAGATCAAGGCCATCCAAGTACCGCCTCCAGGCTATAGTCGCACATTCTGGATCGCTTAAGTTCGGCCATTACATCGCATACGTCCGCAGTGCCGATGGCATCAAAGAGATCAGCGATTCATCCGTCCAGAGCAGCAGTGCCAAAGAGTGGAGAAGACCAACGTCAGGATTCGACCCATACATCTTGGTTTACATCAAGCAGTAGAACCGGTCGCGTTGCCATGCATTTCGGGAGCGTTGCGTAGCAGGGCATTGATGCATTCTATTTCCTTTGTCATCCATGTAATCTTAGACCGCGCATAGCATCGGGCTGGCGCAACAACATAGAAAGCGCTTGGGCTATAGATCTGCTTGTTCCGTACATGATTACCACATTATATTCGCTTTGACCTTGAAACACGACATCTAGCGCACCATGCTGTGAACGTTTGGCTACAGGATGGAAGAACTCTGGAAAATAACACTGGGTTGATTGGATTGTGTTTAAGCATTGTGTAGTAGTAATCAGAATTGGCGTCTCACGGAGCCACGAGAGTGGCTATGTGTAGTAAACACTACCCTCTTGCAAAGAATGGAGGGAAAAGAAATACTTTTTGGTTGACGGCAGGAAGTCGAGGAACAGGATCACCTGGTCAGGGTCGGACTACCAATCAATCACTCTGACTGGAAGCTCGCCGGCTATCTCAACGACTCATTGAATGATGCAGTGGTGCTTCCTCTGGGCCTTCTTTTCAATCTTGATCTCCTTGACCAACTCCTTGACGTAATCCTTGTTCTTCTTCTTCTCGGTGAAGGTCAACCCACGGAAATGATCATGGCTGCACCTGACTTCCCCAGCAGCCTCTCCGACAAGAGGTGCATAATGCGCGATGAACCTGACAATCTTGATATCCCCATTGTGGACGAGGTCCCAGAAAGCATCTCCTTTGGAATAGAGCAATTGGATCCTCCCCATAACCGTTCCGTCCAGAGCAGAATACTGCACATCAAGACCGCCAGAGGCGTAGTCCTTTCTCTCCTTGTCTCCTAGAATAGCCGGCCAAGCCTTTTGATACAGCAGCCAGATCTTGTCCTGGACTTCGTCCCATGTGTCTGTGTGCGAGAGGACGATTGCGACATTGGTGTCCTCGAGTAAACCGCATGTGGCTGAACGACCGCTTTCGAGCTCGACGAGCCTCTTGCATCTTTGGAGTGTGATGTGGTAAGCGGTCGATTGGGCAGGTTTCTCGGGAATGACAGTCGTTGTGCCATAATAGCTTGGTGGTAGCGCGTTCGACGTCATGATGAGAGGATGATGGTGTATATCGGAATGGAGGATGGGAGGAAGGAGGAGAGGAGACAATGTGTTTCCTGAGCGAACTTATGGGCGTAGAATGACTTCCTGAGAGGTGGGGAGACCGCGTGGGTTGCTGAGCAAATTCACTCAGTTGAGCGGTGATCTTCGGCTTGACGGTGGGTCGTGAGACTATTGGGACAGTGTGTCCATCATCAGAATGCTGCTCTTACTTGTGACTCGCATCTTTGAAGTATGCAGAGTTTATGGATGCTCGCTTCAGTTGGGTCTGACCGGAGGGATCCGATCTTCTGTACAACGCATTACGCAAGAGTGCTGAGATGTACTTGCGTATCCCTCACCATGCTGCTATCTACTAACAGCAGCACTATTGTGCTCTCTTACCAAAGGTGTCTGGAATAACTCTATCCTGGGCCATATGCGAGCATGGCAACCTTTCTACAAGGTTGGTCGAAACCGTGAAAGTTCGACGCTGTGAGTGTATAAAGGGAAGCAACACAGTTGTCTGTCCACCAGACGGCGCTGTTAGAGGTGTGTAATGGCTGTGTTCCAAAAGCTATAAGTGTAGTCGTACCTCACGACGACTATTGCATCTTGTCCTCATCTGCTAAGTACGATCCGTTCTTCAAACGGTCATCTGATACCAACGATGGTATCCGGTCAACGTCGTCCTTGACAGTTGTTGATATGCCGACGGTTTCTCGTGGCTACACGCCATGTGAATCGTTCGCTTGAGATTGCACCCATCTAGAGTCACATACTGGCAGCCTCGCTCTTCATTGCGAAAATGAGTCTAGAATTTGGCGGTCGACGCTGGACGTCAGAGATATACAGACGACGGCTGGCAAGCCCTGAAGCTTTGACACTGCATCCGATGCAAAGACGAGATTTGCGTCGATCCTTGAGATTGCTCTGTGTTTTGGGCGGCCTTGACTGTGATGAAAGTGAACAGGTCTGAGATCTGCGAACGCTCTGGCGTTCGTCATTTCGCTTCCCCGCTTTGACGGCCAACAGACGGCCAACATCAAGATGTCCTTGCGCCTGTCACCGCTCCATGAAACGGGTTCAATTTTACAATCCTCATCATGATTTGCACCAGGTTTCGGACTCGGATAACTATGAAGCTTCTGTGACAGCCTGGTGATCTTGAAACAGACATGCTTCCTCCCAGATCGTCGTGGTCGATGGTCGTCATAGATCAAGCTGTGTACAAACAAAGCCAAGTCATGTCCACTCAGCACTGTCAAACTGGTGTTTACGGGACTGAACATCGTCGAACAAAACAACTCGCTCAGGCGTTATTCGTGTCTCGTGCTGTCCCGATCGCACTGTAAATAATCACGAGCTTGAATATCATGACAGAAGCGATCGTCCGACAGCTATCTGCTAGAACCAAATCGTGCATTGCAGTTAGTAGCATTATATGCCATTTTGCTTGCCGCAAATGTTTCGACCGAATAGCACAGGAAGACGATGTGCTTTAGCTCTTAGTTTCAGAAGCTAAGTTAAATTACTGCGTGACCCTCCAAACCATGTTGCTTTGGATGAGGTATACATAAGAAGTCCTTGGTATAGCCAACTAAGCACGATGCTTCTTGCTAACCTGTTGTGAGACCTCAGTATAACCCCTCCTCTCATCACAGCGCAGCATAATAACCCAGCTGCGTAAAGGCACCATCGCATCCAAGCCTACTCCGCCTCCGCTAGAGGTTGACTTTCTCTATTCCCAACCAGAAACACCGTAGAGGTTGGATATCATCGGCAGGAAAAAGGTGCAAATGCCATTGATGAGTATAGCAAGGCTCTTGGCTAGATTGGCCACCGCGAAGGCTTCGAATTGCACGATAAGTGCACAATGTCATCTGTACCAAGACCGCGCTGCAATTTATCAGAGACCAGGATGCATCGGGCTGGGACATTACCGTCCATGCATTTTCCGGCATTACATTACTCTGATAACAAAGTGAGGAAATTTTCAGGTACGTACCTCTGGACCCTCAACCAAAGCGTTGGGAAGGCCGCAGGAGAGTCGAACAGTGACTCTTGATAGAGATGTCAGAGCTGGACCTTGTGTCGATACATAGCAATGATGCAGACGTTGCTTCCAAACACGGGTGCTCCTGAATCAAGTGAAGCATCGAGATGAGACTGACAGTCTGTTGCTGAAGCAAAAGCGAAAGGTTTTATCGTCATCTTTGACTAGAAACGGACCATAGAGGGGAAGTGGACCATCCGACAGCTTCAACAGGTGGTACCATGTCTTGGAGTCAGCTCCTACAACAAAATCTGGATGCATTGGAAGATGAGACTACTTGAGAGTCTCAGCGAGACGGATGTTCACAACCATGGAGAAGAACAAATCCGCAAAAAAGCACGTCGGGTGTTGCGGATCCTCTATTCCAGCTCGACCATAGCAGAACGTTTCGAGATCGACCGGGGTGTTGTATGCTGGCATTCGTGCTCACATTATGATGCAAACTGAACCAGATGTGCTTGTTGACGTTGTAAGCGATGGACTTGGCGATAGGTACATTTTTCTTTGTTAACGGGTCAGCTCCAACGTTGTTGGGGGTTGAGGTTGTCGGTTGTCGAGCCAGCTGTCGAAACTTCAAACCAGACGTTGCGGAACGTGAGCTCAAGACGGTTACGAGAACAACGACATTCCATGGCACTTCATGCACCGAGGTTGCACAAGGGCACCACACAAGAGACGGTCTTTCGTCCCGATCTGCATTGACGATACTTGAGCGGTTAATTCTTACACTGATCGAGACTTCGGTTGATTTGTTCACCTTCGAACAATGGAAGGACTGAGGATGTGACGGACTCGGGCATTGCCTCGCTCGAACGCGAGTAATACTTGCACAGTCGCAAGTTCAAGGTATTTTGGTTGAGACTTTCGACTGCGCTGAACGGCCCCTCCTTTTCCCACGCTACTCGTACATGGCCACAAAACCTTGTCAGCTACCTAATCGTTGTAGAGGGCTCGGCGGCGCTTAACCTTGTCGTACCACGTTTTTCCCCTGGCAGCCAAACGCTCGAGACTCAGGGGAGCGCTTGTCGCTACGAGGTGAGACGGCGAGAAGATGAGACCGCATGATGGAATAGCATTATTCGAGGCGAGGCCCTGTCATACGAGCAGTGAAGAAGCATGTTTGGGACTCGGGAGTCCGGAAGCGAGAATAGACAGGGGCTTGTACCCCACAGTATTTATGTGTGGCTAACGCAGGAACTTTTCTTGCGACAACGAATGAAACTTCGATGGTACCTTGATTTTCGTGCCGGGCCGCGTTTGGACCTGGGATAGCTGTAGTGACGCGGCTTGAGTGTTAGGCAATCACGGCTCTCGAGTCCTTTGTTCCATGGTTTACATTGCTACGATTTCCAGTGATGAGGTGGTTGCCAGGTTGCGGCGGTGATGGATGTTGGGGTTCTGAAGGTCTGAATCCAGGAAACACATTCCACGCCTGGCATACGCAAGGAGTGGCAGTTGAACCACATGTCAATGCTAGTCTCCTGAACTTTGTCTAGATTTCGGAATGGTTGAAGAACGACCCAGTCCCCTGAGCCCCGGACCAGCTAATTCTTCAGTCGCTGCTGCATCGAACCTTATACAAAGGAGCCGTCTACTTAGGAAGGCGTTCCAACGGCGCTCGTACGCAATCGACAAGCACCTGCATTTGCGGAGAGTGTTTCATCAAGGTTCATCTTCACTCACATCCCGGTCACAGGAGTCCTACCTACTAGTGCGGCCACTAGCGTTTTAGCCCCCGTCAACCACGCCCATTCAAAAGTCGTCCATCACGCTGCCACATCAACTTCCCTCCTCGTTGTCCACCACCGCTTCTTTCTTGTCACTCGTTCACGCGCCTTAACGGTTGCATTTCACTCTTTTTCGTCCCACCACACTCTCTGCAAGCCAACCCCTCCGCGAGGACTTTCACGTAAGTGCACATTTTTCGAGTTCTATCCATCACCCTGCCCGTTATATAAACAATACCGTTCGCCCTCGAAGATCGATAAGATCCAGCCCGCTACCTTACACCCACACTCGTTCCCTGGTGAGCACACCGTTGCCGTTCTTCTCAGAGACAACGAACGGTATTATTGCAACTCGAACACTCTGGCCAGTCAACCTCTATCTGTTCACCGAATTCACCACTTCCTTTGCTGTCGCTCTCTATTGTCATTATACATAAAAACTGCCTGCCTCTGCTATCTTCTGGAAAGATCAAAGCAGTAGCAGAAGAGCGCAACAGCAGTAGCAGTGGTCACTAACATTCTGGCCCATCAGTCTTTCAAGTCTTCCATTCTATCCGGATCTGGTATCCCTTTTACAACACAACACTCACCATCAACAACAATCAACAACCCATAAGAAAACAATATGCGTACTGCCACTTTGTTTACTGGAGTCGCTCTGGTTGCCAGCGCTATTGCCAGCCCTATCAAGCGCGATCTGGAGATCGACACTGTGTATGATGTCGCCTACGAGACAGTCTATGTTACCGAGACTGAGGGTGTGACTATCCCCGTTACTGTCTCTTCCACCGCCGCAACTTCGGCCGTCGAGCAGCCAGCCCCTGCTGCCACGACTGAGGCTGCCGTTACCTCTCAGTATCATGGACACCGCCATTCGTGGTCCAAGGCTGCTGAGTCGTCGACTGCTTCCATCGTGGTAGTTACCACCGAGGTTCCCGCTGTCACTGTCGCTTCCTCGGCCACCACAGCACCCGTTGCTGCCTCGTCTTCTGCCGACCCTAAGGCCGCCATTCCTGCTCAAGGCTACACCAGCGCCTGGACCAGCTCGTGGGCTTCTACCTGGGTCGTGACTCCTTCTGCTGAATCTACCACTGCTGTTGCTACTTCTGCTGCTCCTGCAGCCACCACCGAGGTGAGCTTACTTGAATCGTTCCATTATCTTCTTTCTCGTGATTCTCTTCACCCTCGTGTGAACTTTGAAAGCCTCATGGCCCAGATGTTCCGTCCTTCCTCCCCCTCCTCTCCCGTCAAGCGTGCCACTTCCACGATTGTGAGAACCTCAACGGTCAAGGCAGTTACTACGACGAAGAAGACGACCGTTACCTCCAAGAAGGCAACTTCAACGAGCAAGGTGTCTTCTTCGTCGAAGAAGGTGTCGACAACCCAGAAGGGAACTCCTGTCTCCACGAAGAAGGTTTCCACGACCTCCAAACCAACATCGAGTACCAAAAAGGTCTCTCTTCTCTCCCTCTCCACTGTTGAAAGAGTTGCATCCGTTTCTACCTCGCGCAAAGCTTGCAAGCGCGAGTCATCCGTTGCTCCCCCCTTCAGTTCCTCCATCTTTCCTCCTAGACCTGCGTCATCATCCTCTCCATCCGTCAAGACCACCTCTACCTCATCCCGCTCCTCCTCCACCATCTTCTCCACATCCAAGTCCTCATCTATTCCGCCCGAGAGTTCTTCCAAGTCATCATCGATCTCATCTTCGACAAAGTCTTCATCATCCCCTGTGATCAGCAATGCTAAGACAACACTACAGGCTAGCAGCACCGTCGCCGCACCCGCTGGTAAGGCTACCACCTACCAACAGCGCGTTGTCGACCACCACAACGTCCACCGTTCCAACCACTCCGCTCCTGCCCTTGCATGGGACGCGGCACTCGCCTCCACTGCCGCCAAGATTGCTGCCACTTGCGTTTACGCTCACAGCATGAATGTTGACGGCGGTGGCTACGGCCAGAACATCGCTGCTGGTGTCGAGGCTAACAACGTTTCTGCTGTCATCACTGAGCTCTTCTACAACGGTGAAGTAGGCTACTACACCAACCTCTATGGCCAGGCCAACCCTGACATGAGCAACTTCGAGAAGTGGGGTCACTTCTCTCAGCTTGTCTGGAAGGGTACCACCAAGGTCGGCTGCGCTACTCAGTACTGCTCTGGCGGTCTTGCCAACGTTGGTCAATACGTTTCTCCTCACTTCACTGTCTGCAACTACGGCTCTCCTGGTAGGTTACTACAGCATTTGACTTGACGAGAAGATGCTAACAAACACATAGGTAACTACGCTGGTGAATACGCTGCAAACATCGGCGCTTCGCTCAACAAGCCTACTCAGGACTGGTCCTACAACCTGTAAGGGGTGGGTGCAGGCGGAGCAGCTCTAAAAGTTGCCTGACGACTCTTGACGGCAAACTCTTCTCTTCTACCAGTGCAGCAGGACTTACAGAGGTTGTCTTGATGACAGCGGAAAGTCGCATTTTTATCTTTTGTTCTTTACTTTGTTGATTGCATGTGGGGAGTTTGTGGGCAGTGGGACTGGATTCTTCCTCGCCCTCCATAAAAGAACGAGAATGATAACACTGGCTGGTGTTATGTTCACGACTTTTTACTACTCGCCTTCAGTGTATATTTTCTTCCACGGATGTTATGGATCGCACGGCTTGTGGTCACCCCCTTTTTGTAGCTTTCGCTTCTTCGAAAATGAAATTCGCCGATGAAACGAGCAATGACTTTAACCTTATTCGCCTCTTTGACTTCCCATGTGAACAAGTACATAGTTTGCAGCGACGCGGCAACATGGTGCCCTCCACGCAAGCTGTGTCGAGGATAATCTGAGCTGTCTCAAGGCACAATGCTTTTTAGAATTCGCAGCGATGCCAGCAGGAGACGTGGGTTTTCGTCGACTTCCGGCGTAAGTCTATCGATATGATACGTGAGTGTGGCTTGCTACAGCTCGTCGTTGGTTTGCTTGGATGGTTGGAAGAGAGTGGGAGTGACAGGATTTCGCAGAGAGGAAGCGGCGTCTCATATTCTTGTTTGCAAGGCAAGAAAGTGAGAGGGGAGAAAGTCTAGAGGATGTATTCGGCCAGATGCGAGTACGAGTGGCAGGGGATGGTGTTTGGTGTGGAGGTACCCAATTCAATATAGCTGGAGCATCCAAAATGACGCAAGTCCGATGGCTTTCTAGAGGAAATGGTGGGGTCAAACGGGTCCAATGGTGGAGGCTCTCTATCGTCGCGATTACGCTTTATCGACTCTGGCCGCGACAGTCGACAGCAACAAGCACATGCCATTGTCGTCGCGTCTCGGATTGTCCACATCCTCTCTGGCCACGTCGTTCTCCCGCCATCGTCCTACCCATCATCTCTCCCCCATCCGAACGATGAGTGCCTCCGCGTCCAAAGGCGGCTTCGTGTCGCTGAGCAACCGCTGCAACGAGAGCAAGTCGCCATACGTCCGATCGCACTCCAACAACCCTACAGCATGGCAGCTCTGGAGTCCGGAGACACTCGAGCTGTCCAAACGCACCAATCGCCTACTCTTTGTTTCGATTGGCTATTCGGCATGCCATTGGTGCCATGTCATGGCTCACGAGAGCTTCATGGACGATCGCATTGCCCAGCTGTTGAACGAACACTTCATCCCTGTCAAGGTCGACCGCGAAGAACGCCCTGACGTTGACAAGGTCTACATGGATTTCCTACAAGCCACGACCGGTGGTGGAGGCTGGCCTCTCAACGTCTTTGTCACTCCAGACTTGCAACCGCTGTTCGGTGGAACATACTGGCCGGGTCCGAAGAGCGAGCGTGCGCACCATGGCGGAGGCTTCGAGACTATCCTGACAAAGGTGGCCAGCGCATGGAAAGAGCAGGAGGCACGATGCAGAGAAAGCGCTTCGAACATCACCGACCAGCTCAGACAATTCGCCCAAGAAGGCACCCTGTCTGGCAGGAGATCGGGCGAAGGCATCGATGGAAGCGACGACGGCCTAGAGCTGGAATTGTTGGAAGAGGCATACGACCACTACAAGTCCAGATATGATGAGCAAAATGGCGGCTTTGGCGGTGCTCCAAAGTTCCCTACTCCCTCGCACCTGTCCTTCTTGCTGAGACTCGGCGAGTGGGACGGTATCGTCAAGGACATTGTCGGCGATGACGCCGTACAGAACTCACAGAAGATGGTCGTAAAGACGCTCGACAACATGGCCAAGGGTGGAATCAAGGACCAGGTTGGTCATGGATTCGCCAGATACTCCGTGACCAAGGACTGGAGTCTGCCGCATTTTGAGAAGATGTATGTGCCTGAACTCTTCACTTGTACTGTTTACCACTGACATGTCTCATAGGCTTTACGACAACGCCCAACTGCTTCCTCTCTATCTCGACGCCTGGCTCATCACAAAGAACCCTCTCTTCCTCGAGACGGCCCACGACATCGCTACCTACCTGACCTCATCGCCCATACAGTCGCCTGCTGGTGGCTTCCACGCTTCCGAGGATGCAGATAGTGCACCAAGTGCCTCGGAGAAAGAGCACAAAGAGGGTGCCTTTTACGTCTGGTCTCACTCGGAGTTCTACAAAGCTCTGACTGACGAGAAGCTGGCCAGCATTCTCGCAAAGCACTGGAACGTGAAGCCTAACGGTAATGTCAGCCCGAAGCATGACATCCAGGGCGAGCTGAAGGGACTCAACACGCTCTGTGTGACTTTGTCCATCACTGATCTCAGTCAGCAATTCGGGCTTTCTGAACAGGACACAGTACAAGCTATCCAAATCGGCCGTCAAAGATTGTCGGATTGGCGTGACCAACATCGTCCTCGACCTCTGCTTGACGACAAGATTGTTGTCTCCTGGAACGGTCTTGCAATTGGTGGCCTCGCTCGTACGAGTGCTGCCCTGAAGGAGTCTGAACCAGCAGCCTCTAGAAGATATCTCGAGGCCGCCGTCTCAGCATCTCAATTCATCAGAAGAGAGCTCTATGACTCGCAAACCAAGACTCTACGACGTGTATACCGTGAGGGTCCTGGCGCCACAGCCGGCTTTGCTGACGATTACGCATTCCTCATCAGCGGTCTCATTGATCTCTATGAGGCGACCTTCGACGACTCGTACCTGCAGTGGGCAGACGAGCTACAGCAATCGCAAATCCAACATTTTGCAGACAATGAGAGCGAGACCAAGGGTGGCTTCTTCGGCACACCAGCACTTGCTCCTGACATTCTGATTCGCAGCAAGGACGCCATGGATAACGCAGAGCCCAGTGCCAACGGTGTGAGCGCTACAAACTTATTCAGGCTCTCATCATTGCTTGATGATTCTAATTACTCTGCTCTTGCTACACGCACTGCCAAGGCATTCGAGGTGGAGATGGTTCAGCACCCTGGTCTCTTTACCGGTCTCATGTCGGCAGTTGTCAACTCAAGACTGGATGTCAAGCCTATTGTCATCTCCGGAACTGATGCAAGCTCAGAGGTGAAGAGTGCGCTGAGCCAACTACACCAGATGGTTCGTCCTGGCTCAACGGTGGTCAGACTAGGCGGTGACAGCAAGAGCGACTGGCTTAGACAGCGCAACGAAGTCCTTGGCTCAATTGAGCAAGACAGAGATATGGTTCAGGTGTGCGAGGGTACGAGCTGCAAGTTGATCAAGGCAGCCGAGCTTCAGGAATTGCTCAAGGGCACTCATGTATAAAAGTTTGGGAAGGTGGGGTTGGAAAGGGCATCACGAGAGGTTAATAAGGGGACTTTGTTCATGATGAGCTACGATTGCACATAGCATGCATACAACACGGCCGAACAGAGGCAGGGTGGTTTACCTTGTTCATAAGGTGTTCATGATCACTTTGCATAGCAACAAAAGTACTGTACTCCAAGAAGACCCTTCAGTGAATATATGTCGAAGTGAAGGCTTGAAGCAGATGTGGGGAAGGGTGGCTGGCACAATGACGTTTGTGGGACAACAGAAGGCATCATCAACCAACTCTACATCAGCCTCAGTAAACACATTACGCCAGTAAAAGAGAAACGTATGTACAACACTCACTCAATCATCGACTGACAGTCCCCTGCGAACCAATGCTGAACCGTACAGCGCTCCGCTCCATTCGCGCAATTACTGTCTCCCCCTCCACCACACCTTCTCGCATCATCTACGCAACACGCTTCTTCTCCCAGACATCGACAAGCATGAAGGCACAAAAGGGCACCATCCACAGCATCGAAGACGTCTCGACGGCAGACACAAAATGGGTCGCCCTCCGCAAAATCAACTGGACAGACCAAAGCAACAAGACACGAACCTGGGAAGTCGCGTCCCGCAAAACCCGCGGCTCGGCAGGTGTCGATGCAGTAGCCATGGGCAACATAATCCTCCACCCTACAAAAGCCCCCACCACAATACTGGTGCTTCAATACCGACCTCCAATCGACGCTATCTCTGTGGAATGGCCTGCTGGTTTGGTAGATGCGAATGAGACGGTGGAGGAAGCCGCAGTTCGGGAGTTGAGAGAAGAGACTGGCTATGAAGGCAAAGTTACTTCGGTCAGTCCGATTGTTTCGGCGGATCCGGGTATGACTAGTGCGAATATGCAGTTGGCTATGATGGAGGTGCATCTCAAGGATGGGGACAAGGAGCCTGAGCAGCAGCTTGATGACGGGGAACATATTGAAAGGGTTGTTGTTCCCTTGGCTGAGCTTTATGAAAAGTTGGTCGAGTATAGCAAGATGGAGGGGTATATGGTGTCTGCCAAACTCTTCCATTGGGCTCATGGTGTGCATATGGCAAAGACGAAGAGTTATCTGTAGATGTTGCATCGAGAGATTCGTTCATCCAGACCCTAGCCAGACTTCCAAACCACTTTCGGTCCAGCTCTTCTTCTATACGTGCTGTAGTTATGCTATTTGTGATCTTGGGTCCAGTAGTTACTGATTTGCGATCCTTTACAAGCAACACCCACCAGATCAGAAGTTGTATGATCCCAGTGAAAGCTGCCGTCTGAAGAATGTCGCTGTAGAACCGCACAGTGACTTTCATCATCGATGCGGCTTTCGCTGAGGTACAGCCACGGCATTGTTCTCCCTGGCCAATGATGAATGATCTTGAATTGCATCATGCCTTTTTACGGCCCATGCTCGCCATAGGAGATCAGGAGTGGAGAGAGCCGCTAAGAAGGCGATGTGGTGGCAGTACTGCGATTTTGGAATGCGAAATTCTTCTATAACGCATCAACCACGAGTACATGTCGAACCAGCCGACTTAAAACCCAAAGTTATCTCCCATGAATCTCTCTCTCTCTCCACGCAAAACTCCCCAAATCTCCAAACATCTACATATTCGCCAACGCAGCCTGCACAAGCGCCATGGTAGCAGAACTATGACTACTCAACTGCATAGCACTCCCACTCTCCAACACAAAAGGACCAGCCCACTTTTCCCCCAGCAAGTTCGTCCCACTCTGTCTATCGTTGTTCCAAATACTATCCGCATTCTTTGTCAAGAAGCCCTTGATCTGCCCTCCAGCAACATCAGGTTTGGCATCCCTCAACGTACGCAATCCTCTCATCATGATACCTTTGAATTGTGCAAGATCGGGATTGCAACTGTTTTCATTGTCGCAGAATTCAAGGGCGATTTTGTTGGAGTCCATCATGCCGTATTTTCCGGACAGCAGCTTTGTGGCCAAGGTGTCGGCGGTGGTGAGGTAGGAGGCATCGTTTGTGGCGTGGTATAGAGCGACGAGGGCTTGGAGGGCTACGCCTTCGATGTAGGTCAAGAAGGCGTGGTTGTTGGAGCAAGAGGGTGGAGAGCCTGTTAGTGCATCTCCTTGCATTATGCCATCGATCAAGATGTTTTTGGTGATCCACGACCATTGTGTGGTTGCTTTGTTGAGGAAATAGGTCTTCTGAGCTGGGTAGCGGGTTGCTAGTTGAGCGGCTGCTGCTACGTAAAGGACTGTCGCGATTGTGCTGCTCTTCACCAAGTACTTTTCTGAAGGATAGGCATTTGCGAGACCACCACAGGGGTTGTTGGAGGCTTTGTTGTTCAGAGTTACAGCCGCGAATGTGAGGTTTGCGGCCTGAAGGAAGCTGGTATCCTTGGTTACGTCGGAGGTTTTGATCAAAGCAAGAATCCACCTGTTCAAAAACATTAGTACACTACATTATGTTTGCGGAAATAAGAAAGGGCCACTGACCATAATTGATCGTCAAAGAAATCCGTGTACGAAAGTGCATTCGTGCTGTCTCTGGCCTGGTTATTGAGGGTAGTCTTGAAAACACCATTTGCACCATCCGTGATGGAAGTGAGAAATGACGAGCTGTCCTTTGCACGCAGATCGGCGAGCAGAGTCAAGCAATTGGCACTGTTCCACCAGCCACCCGCCCAAGGAGCCGGTGATGGTTGCTTGTAAAAAGTTTGGAGTTCAGTAATGGCCACGTGCGAGTTGGTGAGATATTGGTTGGTAGCTCGAGATTCTAGCTCAGCGGGAAGAGCAGAAGCAGTCGCTGCCAGCAGCAAAGATGAAGAAAGAAGACTAAACAACATGATGAAAATGTCTTATGAGTTGCTTTACGAAAAAGTGAGTGATGGGGGGTGGATGTAATGAGCGTGTATATATATTCTTGACCTGACAAGGTCCAGAACGACAAAAGAATGAATGGTCGTCAATTACCGTTATGGATCGTCCTACCTCTTAAACAGATTAGACCACTTCATTGCAAAAGCGGAATGCCTTTTGAAGTTTTTTGGGTACAGAGTTACTTGAATGTTCTGAAACACGGCTGATGGGGCGTCTAATGCAGTCTGCAAGGGGCCACCACGCGGCTGACATGGCGTTTTTCCCCTCTATGCATATAACCTCCCATTACACTGAGTCGAGGCAGAGTGACATCTGACAGAATCCGAGCGTTTCAAAGTCGCTGTCAAATCGCCGGCTCACAACGCTTGCAGGTTGTGAAGACCCGAGCATCATGTCTTTCACGATATATCGTCACGTCACTACGTTGAATATGCCGTGGCCGTTGGAGAGGCAAACAAACCGGTATGCGTAGATTCGGTGTGGGTGTCGTAGAGGACCGTTGAGATCTTCGGCAATAGTAAGAGCGTTGGTAGTCGAAACCCTCCCTCTGCAGCGTTCGCCCCCTATGAGACCCTACTAGATCGGGTTGGTCGGCGTTCGAAGATATGTTTCGAGTATACCCACGCCACTAGCTGTTTGGCGGTGAGGGGGGCTCGAAATGCAGGAGAGCATGAAAGTGAGATGGACGAGAATGAAAGTAATCACGTTTTCTTGGCAGGGTCGATCAGGTCTCGGTCCACGGTATGCAAGCATCCAAGTGCTCTGCTTCAGTAAAGCTTCTTTTGCCATCCTAATGTTCGACCTAATGGGAATGCACAGCGTATGTAGGTGCCAGTATCATATTGCCCTCAAACCAGAAGGCTCACCCTCATGCCGCTGATTTAACCCATCCATCACGCTCCTGTATTCGTCCAACCATGCAACAAGCGGAAGGCTGCCAGCCATCTACAGATGATTAGTACACCCATGATAGGAAGAAGATCTGGCATCACTTACTCAGGATTATCAACAAGCGATTGGTTCCATGGGTCATCCGAATCATACAGCAGTCTTCGAGCCTCACTTTGAAACATCTCGTCCGTAGGTGTGATGCCCATGCCGAGCTGTTGTCGACCATATCGGCCAAGATGGAATATCACCATCTCGTTGAGTGTCAGATTGTTGCTCTGTGTTGACGGTGCCTCCATCTCAGGGGTCAGTGGCAAAGGCGATGTTGGCTCTGAAGGTTCGGAAGGCATTGCTGTAAGTCGCGAGGATATCTGCGCAACATGGTCTTTGACAGCATGACTGGTTGAAGAAAATGGCACGATCGTCTCTGTTTCGTCGCCAATGAGATATGGTGGGATGGCATTGGTGACCTTTGCAGCAATCTCGGGTTCAAATTCGTGATCGCCTCGCCAGTCCTTCATTGTACGTCCGGCGCGGAAGTGAGCGGCGATGTGTTCTGTTCTTTCATCCCAGTTTGTCATTCGGCGATCACAGAACCCACAGCGAGAGGTAATATTAGGACCTTGAGTCTTCCAGTCTTCGATGAGCGGCATGGTTTGTAAGCGATGGAACAGTCGAAGATGCTGCACCAGATGATCTTTGCGATTGAACTGTCGGCGTGAGCTTCTTACACAATTACTGTGATCGTGGCTGTCGAGATGTTCCAGTGTGGGGTCGAGAGCATTGCAATAGCTACAGTGGTTTCTGCCAGTCGCTTCTGAGAACACAGAGCCGCCTTGTGGACAGCAAATCCAGACTTCGAGGTTCAGGTGCAGACTCCTTTCGTGGCGACACCAGTCATACCGCTTGTAAAATGTGTCACAGCAGAATGTGCATTTGAAAATATGTGCTTTATCGGATTGTGTCTTTGGTTTGCGAGCTCTCTGTGGTCGTCTGCGCGCCGATCGTGATCTAGCAGAAATACTCGAGGCTGCTGAATTCGAAGAACGCATTGATGGAGAACTTGCGGCACTCTCTACACTTGCCACAGAACCGGGTCGACTCCGGCGCCCTCTACCAGGGTAGTAGACCTCGGCCGGTTGACTAACGTGATTCGGGTCCAGCGGTTCAAACTCAGTACTTTGTAGTGCTTGCTGTACTGCTGTCATGGACACATAATCATCCTCTGGCGGCGAGTTTTGATACCTCTGCAGCGGATCATATTGTTCGAGAGATGGCGACTCTGGTATAGGTATGCTTGGTGTCGTACTGTTGCTGCTCATGCGGTTCAGACGATAGCGACTTCGACGACGTGGTAGACCACTGTGAGTCTCTTTCCTCATATCGGCCAGCAGCTGGCTCCAAGATCTGCCAGATCGCCGGATCTCCCTACTAGCCAAAGATGAGGCCAACGGTGCGATTTCAGGCATGCCATCAATGTATCCAGTATTCCAGCTATGAGGCATCTCCAAACCTCTACCCTCAGCAGTTCCAAGAAGATCATAAGATGGCGGCTCAAACAAGGCCGGACTGTCCAGGGAAGGCATCATCGAAGTAAAGTCCGCTGTTAGATCCGAGTTAGGTATGTATAGATTACTGATGCTCGTATAGTCGAAGGGAGCATTAGAGAAATCATCCAAGGTCAGGTTCTGATCAAGTCCTCCTGGGGTCTCATTTACATCTCCGAACATCGGATATGATGGTAGGTTTTGTTCGGCGTGGCTTCCCACTTGGTTGCTACGATCGTCATTTTCAGCCAGGGCTCTACCCGGCTGATTTGATTGCGCCTCATCCATATCGATTCAATGACAGCTGAGACACCCCGGTGTCGGTGAGGAGGTCAAAGTATGGCGATAAGTCTTGAAGCATACTGAAAATGCTCAAAGCCGTGATTGTGGAGTAGACGCAAGGCGCATGGCGGGGAGATAAGGCCGGGGCGCAAGGAGCAGGAATAGAGCGGTTTGGCATGATCTGAGAGCCGTGTCTTGAGGGACACCCTGATCCGTATATTCGACCTTGATGGTTGCCTTACTGACGCAACGCCTTTCCAGATCTCGTCTCTTACTCCTAACAAGGGCTGTAAAAAGGCAGGATGCAATTCAAGATAATCATCATTGTCTATAGAGAACAACGCTTCGATTGTCTCCTAGCGAACGTTGCACCAATGTTGAAAGTCACTGTGCATTCGGACACGAGCACGAACAGAGAGCTTCTGCACTTGGAAGACAGGAAAAACCATTGTATCTCGATCTTGTGTATATGCACTGCAAAGCAAAAAAGGGGTATCTCCGGAAGAAAAAAGAAAGGCAGTCATTGAACAGCAAGGGAAAAAAAAGGGCCATCTTATCGTGCAATATAGGGAACATGACCTGATCTGTAGTAGACTTGATCTTTTAAGCCTTTGACACGACAAAGGGAGTGGCGCGCATCTCTGCACTGACATTCTCATACCAGCGGATACGCTCTAGATAGGCAATGACATGCAGCAGCGTGGTGTTTCCGCTCTGCTCGGGCTCACCTGTAAATTCGTCGACTTCAATCAGATTGTGAGGTTCCGCAGCTGCTTTGTCGATGGAATCATCAACCAATACGGTATCTCTCTGACTCCAACCTCCAAGAGGTGCATTCGTTTGTAGTGTCGGATCCTCCCAGATCCAACTGAGTTGTTTGTAGACCTGGACTTTCTCACCAAACAGATTGTCCGGGATGCGGAGCTTGTCGCGGGACCAGATGGCAACCAGTTGCTTGCGTTGTTTCGTCGACAGCATTCTCTCGATGATGCGCTCAACGTTCTCGGGCATACCACTCGACCAGATCATGACATGGTGGTTGTCGAACAAATAATTGAGGAAGGTGTCGAGGTTCGGTCTAGGTTTGTAGCCCTTTGTCCTCTTTTTGCGGAAAGCCAGAACACCATTCAGATCCAAGACAACAAGCAGAGATTTCGGGCGATCAAGTGTCGGAGATGTGACCAGGGAGTTGACAAGATATGGGAGTGAAGGAGTTGGGCGAAGTAGTTTGCCGACAGCACGGGGACGCTTGTCCGGTTTAGGGGAGCGGAATCGCTGTCCTTGGATGGGCTGACTGGCAGGAGGGAGTTGTACGGGTTGTTGAGAGTGTGACTGACGGACAGCTTGGCGGGCCGAGCGACGCGGTTGGTTGTATTCTGGGATAGGCAGCTCTGGTTGTATGAATGGCTGAGAAGCGTAGGGAACAGGATCATCAAAGAAGATATGAGAGCGGTTCGAATGGACACGGGTCGGAGGATGGGGGTCTGCGGCGTAAGAAGGCACGAAGAAGGACGAGGGATGGCGGTTTATTGGGCGGAAAGTAGGAGGAGGAGGAGCAACTGGGTGCGGATAGTGTTGTGTAGCGGAATTGATGGAGTGAAAGGCCAGAGAGCGATATGAAGAAGGGGCATAGTCGTCGTATGGCACATAGCGGACCAGATTAGGGTCTTGTTGTCGCCGTCGAGGTTGCTTCGGAGCCATGTCGACGGGGTCGGGAAAGGTAGCGTGGTGGTCCTGGTCTGGTTGGAAGCTTGTGCTTTGCGCGTTGAGTTGTGTCTTGTCCTTTGGTTTACGGGGCTTCCGCTTCTTCTTGTTATCTTGCATAGACAGGGTGTTGAAGTGTATTGCAACGTCCTCAGTTTGCATAGCCGCGGCGTGGGTCGATAAATGATTGTGGTTTGTCGGGCAGGGAAAGGATCGAGACGGCGCAGGCTGCAGCCGGATTGCGCGAGCGCAGGAGGAAGTCGCTTGGATGAATGAAGCCACTGTGTTTGTATCTTCGGGCTGGTCAAGTGATAGAATCAGAGTAAATGGATAGATTGATCTCGGGGGTGTCGCGTCGAGGCCGCAATCTTATCACGAATAGATCAAATCTTCATCGGCGTCTCGGCATCTGATCAGATCTGATCAGGCACAAGCGTCTGGTCAGTGGTCAGTGGTCAGTGGTCAGCCTCCGATCTTGAACAAGAGTCTATTTCAAGTAGGCGTCTCTGTCACTCTCTCTCACTGCAAGAAACATAATATTTTCTCACCATCGCAATCATGGGAGGCCCTAATCTCGAAGTCTTCAAGGTATGTCTGGCGCCATCAGTCCAACAGTCCAACAGTCCAACAGTCCCTCAACTAATGCGCCACCAGTTTGGCATGTACATCATGTTCCCCATCGGCTGGATGTACTATTTTGGCACAAATCTGGACGAACGCTTTTCCATTCCCGACTTCTGGCCCAAGGAGAACGAAACCCATCACATTCCCTTTGAAAAGGACGAGATCCAGTCCGAACTCACAAGACTACGCGCCCGCCGTCTGGCCGCCCGCCAGAGGAGACTGGAGTTGGAGGGCAACAACGCTCCTGTCGAGCAGCACATCGACCCACAACCCAGCCCTATCCTCGAGTCGCTGAAGACTGCCCAGTCTGAGACCATGGCTCAACATCAGCCTGAGCAATCATCAAACAACTCTCAGTCACAGGGCTGGTTCTCATGGCTCAAGTAGCCACCCACGCATCTTTGCATTACGACATAAAAAACACTGCACTGTACAACATGGGTCCGGACTGGCGAAATTAGGCGTAAAGAGAGGGGAAACATCGACATTTGGGTATATTGCTGCTATATGTACATTACAATCAAGCCGTAATTCTGCTTGCCAATTCTGCCCACGCGCCTTCATCAAGCGTGCCTTGGGTGACGTTCATGTAGATGCCCTGCACTCCGCTCTCCTTGTCCTGAATTGCATCTGCAAACTTGACCAGCTCTTGCGTCGCTTCGGCATCAGTCAGAGCCACCTTGGTATCCTCATTGGCATCCGATATGATCTCTGAGCTGGCAATGTCTAGTCCCAATGCTGTTGACAAGGTCTCTCCAGTAGACTTTGTGTCCGTCGTCTCAGTGTAGACAACCACTCGCCCTTCGGCGTCTTCTTCGACGTCTAGTGCACCTGCTTCCAGAGCTGGCTCAAACACCTCGTCCACACCGACATTGTCCTTGTTCGCAAAAATTATCCTGCCCTTCTTGGTAAAGAGATAGCCCGTCGGCGTTGCATTTCCACCATGCTGTTTGATTATGAGTCTTAGATCGGCCAGCGTTCGTAGCCTACTGTCGGTTTCGCAATCGATTACGACGCCGACGTTGTTGGGCAGCATGGCCTCGAGCGTGACCGTCTCCAGAGCAGCGCCATTGACTGATCTTCCTTGTCCACGAGCTATAGCTGCCTCAATTGACGCTTTGGCGAATCCGCTTCTATTTGCCTTGACGATCAAATCGGCCAGTCTAGGATTGAAATTGGGGTCGCCGCCGAAAAGTTTGGAAGCGGTGGCGATTTCCTGGGCAAAGATGCTGCGTGCCTTGTTCTTCGAGCTGTCGACCTTTGCCTTGTCGTGCTTGATCTTGGACCATCTGCTGTGTCCAGACTGGTAAACTGCGGCTTCGTGAAAGCTCCGGACGGCGGTGGCGCGTCGACTAAGACATCGGTATGTGTGGTGACAAGGCCGAGCGAGGGACTGATAAGACTGCATCACGAGTAATCAAACAAAATAAGAATGCGACAAACAAAACAATGACAAAATGGAATGCGACAGGGAAGGAGCATAAATTCACGAACTTCTGGATCAACATGGAGCTGCCAAGGCGTGGAGATGTCATCGGGGGGTTCTCGAAGGCAGTTGCGGGTTGCTCGACTCCTGAAACCATTCGTACAGGACAACAACAATCTTAGCTCGGATCCTAATGTATACCACTTGATTACAATCGCAAATGGCGACGGATCAGAATGGCCCGCCTCCGGTGGCCGACTCGACCCTGCAACTCGACGTAGCCAAGCTTCATGCTCTCCCCTCGGAACAACAGGACCTATACCTCTTGACCTTCACCTCTGACCTCTCTCGCTATGTAATCTCTCTGGACGAAGATGGAGCTTCGGCCCAACAAGTCTGGGTCAAGAAGGAGCTCCTTCAAATCGTCAACCTTCCATCACCCGCTCCCACACGTGTCATTCGCAACAACCTGGCTTCGTCCTTCGCATACCTCTTCACAAAAGGCAATCGCAAGCTGCTATACGAGTCTATCAATGATCTTGTCGCCGTATTGAATGCTGGGAAAGAGAAGCCTCTTAAGGCTAAGCATGCCGCTGTACACTGCTTGGGTGCCATTTTCGAGGCCGCTGGTGACAGTGCTATTAGTCTCTCCAGCTTGGCTTGTACTTCGGTACTGCGCACACTCAAATCCGCTTCCACTCATGCAGGCTTGCGGAGTGCCGTATACAGAGCTTTGGGAAATGTCGCTAGGGGCATCGGCAGCTCCATCGACGAGAGCGTCGCAAAGGAAACTTGGAAGTCGGCACGTAACGCTGCCTCGAATGACAAGGCTCTGCTGGTTCAGATGCATGCTTGTTGGTGTCTTGAGCAATTGGCCACTTGCACATCTTATTACGACAACTCCAATGATTTCGAGAAGCTGCAGACTGCTTTGTGGAAAGTAATGGACAGCCCTTCTGTTTCTGTACGACATGCTGCATCGACTTGTATGGCCGCCGCTCTAGTCAAGAGCTTCTCTGAAGCCCCTGTGCGAGATGTTCTTCCTCCGAAGAAATCGAAGAAGTCAAAGAAACAAGGAGCCGCTGACGAAGGTGAAGAGGACACTGAGCGCCCAGCCACACCCGTCTCTTCTAAGCCCATCACTTCTCTGGCGTTCAGCCTGCTGGATATTATGCGTCAGCTGTCTACTCATTACTGTAAACCAGTGGCCTCCAATCGTTCTCGTGCTGCAATCGCTATATGCTACAAGCAAATCTTTACCGCTTTAGGTGAGAGCGTTGTGGAGAGGCAGTACGGTGTGATAGCCAAACACCTCTTCACCGAGCTACTAAGCCATCCGAGTCTTACATATCACCGCTACCGCGCTCTCATGACCAGGAAGTTTGTTCGCATCATTCTTCAGGATGTTGTGGGAGGCATGCTTGGCGAAACATCACAGTTGAATGCTGCTCGATTCCTAATGAACGACATCATCAAGGACTACCCCCAGGTCATCAAAGAACGGCTTGAACCTGGAAAACAAACGCTCACCGCTGCCTTGAGCGCGCTGGCATCACTTATGGACAGACTAGACGCTGCTGTGAGCATCATCGCGGAGAACTGCCGCGAATCTCTCCTGCAAGTTCTGCAACACCCAAGTTATACTGTCCAAGTTCACGCTTCGAGGTGTATGAGATCCTTTGTGTTGGCTTGTCCACAACAGCTGCTTCCCACGGTAACGATATGTATGAACAGTGTCAATCGTGAAATCGGTCTACTTACTGGTCCTCGACAAAGCCCAAGAAGATGTGCTGGATACGCAAATGGTCTTGCTGCAGTCTTGAGTGCCTCAAACAAGCACCCTCTGTATGGCTCTGTTGATGTCTACGCTCGAGTACTTACTCAAGCTACTGGCCTGCTCAAATCTAGCAGTAATTCTGACTTGCGAGTCTCCAGCACTCAAGTGCAGGTCGCTTGGATCATGATTGGTGGACTCATGTCATTGGGACCTAATTTTGTCAAGATACATCTTTCACAACTGTTACTAATGTGGAAGAATGCTCTTGCTCCTCCGAACAAGGAGAATATGGCACGTCAGAGTCAACTTGAGTTGAGTTTCCTCGCTCATGTTCGTGAGTGTGCACTGGGATCTGTCAAGGCTTTCTTACATTACAACATCAAGCTTCTGACCTCTGATGTATCGAGACGTCTTGCGAGCATGTTGCAAAGCACGGGCGCGTTCCTAGCTATATTGCCTGAGAAGAAGACGTCTGAGGACAGTTCGCAACGTTTATCGCCTGCTCTACAGCTAGCAGACTTCGACTTGATGGTCAGACGCAGAGTCTTCCAGTGTTATACCGCGCTTGTGACCGCAAGTCCAGCTGCAGCTTCTGAGATTGCGACGCAATCAAACGTCTTGCCACTAGCTGTATCATCGTTCGCGGATCCGGACCGTCTGGGCCCTTCGTCGCTGAGTGTAGCAATCGCCAGTTCTTCTGGCGCACTTGACAATATCTGGGGTGTCGGTGACAATAGTGGGTTCGGTGTCAATGGTTTGATCAACGGGTTGGACTACACCCCTCTCCCGTTTGAAAGACAAGGTGACTCTGAAGACCACTGGACCACACGGCATAATTATGAGGCTATGATAGATCGAACGGTAAGACTGATATGTAATTTGTCATCCATAACGTAGCTGACTGTAAACAGCTTCTCTCACCAATTGGTGGAGCATGGGAGCATGATTCAACGACATCTTATGTTACACATGAAACACCTCAATCACACGAACAGCCACAACCGCCTGCTACGGAGGTGGTCAATAGCGCGATAGGCATCTTCGCTTTGGCATTTCCCCTTCAATCGCCAAGGATACAAGACAGTATCTTAGAACAAGTGAATTCATTCTTGACGTCGCCTTCCGTACAGAAGAGCATCGTACAGAGAGCAGCACTCAGTGCGAACGTTGCATTGGCTCTCCTGATAACGTCCAAAGTCCTGACTGGTCAAGTCAGGGGACTGGAAGGCAAGCTTCAGAGTGCTAACGCTGAAAAGAATATGCAAAATCTCCTTCACGTAAGCTCCCAAACACCCCGACACATTGCAGCGTCTAACAGCGTTACAGAGTTTCATCGCAGATCCTGACGAAAGTGTTCGCCATATTGCTGCACAAGCTCTAGGACGCCTTTGTGAAGTTGGTGGTAACGACTTCACTTCACGCGAGATCAATTACTTGATTGAAACAATCGTATCGAACACCGAACCATATGTGCGCTCTGGCTGCGCCCTGGCTTTGGCTTGTATTCATAACTCGCTTGGCGGTATGGCAGCCAGTTTCCATCTGAAGAATATCCTTGGTATATTCATGTCTCTTTGCGCCGATCCTCATCCTTTGGTCCACTTCTGGGCTCTTGAGAGTCTAAAGAGGATTGTTGACTCTGCTGGTTTGACATTCTCGGGCTATGTCTCGAGTACGATTGGCCTGCTTGGCCAGCTGTATATGCTAGACACGCACAATGCCGAGACTGGACCATTGGCTTCTTCCAACCTGGAAGTTGATCTGGAGACTACTGCTGCCAATGTCTGCTGCGTTGACGCCATTATCAATGTGATGGGTCCAGATCTTTCCGAGATGGCCAAACCTCGTGGCATGGTACTGACTCTGATCCGCCAATTCCAGACAGAAAGCGATGTTCTGGTCTTAGTCGAAAGCACCAGGTGTCTAGGCAATCTCTCCATGTATGCGCCAGGTCACATGGAGTTTGAACAATACGTGAAGCGCTTGCAGGCTGATCTTGACTCTTCATCGCCCGAGATTCGTGACATGGCTATCAGTGGCCTGGCCAACCTCATGCGAAGGGACGCTGAGGACATTGTGCGCGTCGCGAGTCCGGGGCTCGAAGAAAAGCTCTGGGATGTACTCGATCAGAATCCAGCTCAAGAGACGATCAAGGAAATCTTTGTCAACTGGTTGTCACAGACTGGGCTAGCAGATACTGCAGGCTGGATTCAGAGGTGCAACTCAGTCCTCACGAAGGCCAAGGCTCGCGTTGACACTGCATCTCAAGCTGAGGCAGCAGCTAAGAAGGCAGCAACTACTGATCTGCAAGATGAAGAAGTCGCAGGTTTTGCTGCCGGAGCAGGCACGAAGGATGAAGACGCCTCCGCACCCACGTCAAGCCAAGAGCTCATGAGATGGCAAGTACGACTATTTGGCATGAATCTTCTCAACAGTCTGCTGGATACTATTGTCAAGGAGTCGGCCATCAACGAAGACATTCCTGCTCTGGCTTCGCTACAACAAAGGATAGCAGATGTCGTACGCGTCGCCTTCTCTGCATCCACCGCTAACGTCGTTGGCCTTCGTATCTTGGGTCTGCACATCATTGATCAAGTGCTCAGGGTAAGTACATTATCTATCAGCCGTCTTTATCACACTGACCGTATCCTAGCTGTTCGGTGGTGTACCTGACCCCGACTTTACTGAGGCCATGCTCCTTGAGCAATACCAAGCGCAGATCAGCTCTGCTCTGACACCTGCATTCGCCGTTGACTCGTCTCCCGAATTGGCTGCAGAAGCGATCAACGTCTGCGCCACTTTCGTGTCGACGGGCATCGTAACAGACATCGATAGGATGGGCCGCATCCTAAAGATTCTGGTGGCTGCCCTCGAAACTTTTGCGAGCTCTACCGAGACCTCTTCTATAGGAGAGCTCAAAGGTCTGAGCCCCAATGCTCAAGTCATGGTGCGCATGTCGGTGTTTTCCGCTTGGGCTGGCCTGCAGATTGCCACTGCGGATCAGAAATACTTGGTCGACGTGGTCAAGCCGCATGTTGCAAAGCTGACTCCGCTATGGCTTTCATCCCTTCGAGAGTACTCTCGGCTGCGCTTTGAGCCGGATATCTCAAATAATACCAGCTCAAGCTCATTATCAGACGACCTGGAAACAGTCTACGCAGCATTGAATCGCGAGACTTTGCTCAAATTTTACCAAGACTCATGGCTGAGCCTCGTAGACGCCATTGCCAGTCTGATCGATGAAGACAGTGAGTTTGTGTTCGACGCACTCGACGGCAAGACAGAAGCCGATGCGAATGGTACCTCCACTGTGTCACGCGGTACCGACATCAACTATCGTGAAGAACCTGTTGCATTCTTCTTCGTCCTCTTCGGTCTTGCATTCGAAGCTCTCGCTAGTAAGCCTGGCGCGGACTCGGCAACGGCAAGAGCACAAAAGCTGGAGATTCTGCAGGCCCTCAAGAGAATTCTTCGCCCTTCGATCTCCGGTAATGCCATCTACCAGGAAGTCATCTTCAATGAGACGATGGATCTATTCGATCGAATGATCCTCACCGAGCCGTCGAACGTACAGACTGTCATTGTCGAGATTGCGAGAAACCTTTGTGTAGGTCATCCTTCTTCAAGACAAGGCATGAGTGCAGACGATCATCTATCTGATGACATCGACCAACTTTTCGAACTGACTCGAATCATTGTACTTGTGCTGGCAAGCATTGTGCCCGGTCTGGCAGAAAGTCCCCGCCCCGTACGTGCCGATATCTCAGACGAAGCAGTCACACTAGCACGCCTCTCATTGGATGCACTGGTCGATGCTTCCGAAGTCTTCCCCTCCATCATCAGGGCAGATCTTCATGCATGTATCTTCCAGATCTTTGTCACCATCATGAGCACCGGTGCCTGCCAGGCGACCTTGATACCACAAGCATTGCCCATATTCCGCCGCTTCATCAGTGG
Source organism: Aureobasidium subglaciale EXF-2481 (assembly GCF_000721755.1). Taxonomy (NCBI): domain Eukaryota; kingdom Fungi; phylum Ascomycota; class Dothideomycetes; order Dothideales; family Saccotheciaceae; genus Aureobasidium; species Aureobasidium subglaciale. Next base: position 405,948 of record NW_013566975.1, on the reverse strand, counting down.
AGTTGGCTCTGAGCCTAGCGATGATACTAAGAAGCAAATCCGCAGCACATTGTCACGCTTCCTGGTGATTCTCAAGAATGCCCAAAAGCGTGAATTTGAAGCTTCTCTGCCATGTGAGAAGAACACGATATTGGCAGGCACAATGCTCATCACTTCTGCAAATGCTGCCTTTGAGGCCAATGACCCTGTCTTACTTCGCTTTGTCACAGAGTTGACAGAGTGTCTGGACAATCCAATGACTACAAAGATGGCTGCTGGTTGCGTCAGAACATTGCTCGTCGTACCCATCCGAGGTGCTGCACAATCGGCCATCTTATCACGTCTACTGCCTCGCCTAGTTACTTTCCTCACCACACCTTCTGACCTCGAAGGCATTGAGCAAAGTCGTGCTATCGTCGCACAAAGCCTCACCACTTCTCTCTCCTCTCTCCCTGCCGAGAAGAAACTCGCAGGCTTTGCACTCCTCATCCCTACCTTGCTTGCTCGTGCTCAAAAAGAGCCAGGCGACAGTGTACAGAAAGACACCGCGGCAAGATTACTAGAGTTGGCGAGTAATGATGCCAACGCATTTAGAGGTGTTGTGAGTAGATTAAATGCAGAGCAAAAGGCGCTGATGGAAAGAGTCATCAAGGGACCTCAGGGACCTAAGCAAGAAATCAGGGAAGAGGTTGAGGAGAAGGAACCGACGATTGCATTGAAGATGAACTTTTGATCGAGTGGGATGGGTGTAGTTGAAATATTTTCTTGAGATACCACGTGCAGCAGTTTGCGTGTTTAGAGTTTAGACAGTCTAGAAATCCATGAATGCAAAGGCACACTATTGTTTTTGATACAACGGCTTTCACCCTGGACTCACTTTTTGGGGCTATTCATGCAAAAGAAGAGGATTGGCACAGCTGAGAGTCGAACTCAGGTCTTCTCCATTGCAGTTCAGCTCGACATATTACTCGGTATGCCGTTCTTGGACTGACATTTGTAGAGTGTCATGAACCACTAGACTACTGTTGCCTTTCGACTATTGCAAGGTGCTTGGAGTCTGCTGAATATAGAGGGTGTAAGAAATTGAAAAGGTGAAGCAGTCACTTTTCTTGATCGGGTCATTCAAACTTTCACTCGCAAAAAAGACAGTCTTATGATGGCAGGAACGATGTGGAAAAGTTGCGAATTTACCACCAAACACGAGACACCAAATCGATATCTGTACAATGGCGAGGGAGAAATATCCATGTCAAGGAATTGTTTTTTGTAAAGATAAGAAATAGAGGTAAAAAAAACAGATCGCTACGTAAAGTCATAAATCACCAAGGCTTGATTACCACAATATTTCTCTTTCAGCACGACGACTTTATCGTCGTCGAAGCCTACCCAGCCTCTCGTCATGCTAGTCTCATCTAACCCGCTATTCTGCAGTGCAGCACCCAATCCAATATTTCTTGACTTGATCGGCGGAGCAGGATCGTCAATAGAAGGTGGTATTGATGCCATGGTCGGTCTCTCAGGTCGTAATTGCACGCTCAGTTCACCGGCTGCTAATCTTCTTCGCGCCGCTGCTGATGCAAAGCCACCTTCGAGTTCCCAGACGCGGAGTTCGTCGCCGCGAGTACTGACAGAGACTGCTTTACCACGACCTCCTACGTGAGCACCAGAGACTGAGGAAGTGTGGCCCCAAAGTCTGTTGCCTGGGCTGATTTTGAGAGTCTCTGTTGTGGAGGAGACGAGGTAGAGTGTCAATGTGTTGTCAGGGTGGGAGACTAGGAGATATGGGTGAGAGTAGGATAGAGAGGTCGGTTTCGAATGTATTTGGTTCGCTTCCGAAGTGTTGAAGTGGCCAAAAGGGGGAATGTTCTGTGGTGGTGGCGTTGGTATGGGGGAGTTGTTGAAGGTAAGAGGGCGGTAGTTTTGATCGATTGCTGAGGCGAGACGAGATTCGAGGAGTTTGCCTTCTGGTGTTAAGCGCATCTCTTGGATCCCAACAGTCCAGCCGCTAAGGTAGGTGGGTAGAGAGTAGGCTATTGATACCAGTACAGTATCTGGTTGTGGTCGGATGGATAGGGTGAGCGGTGGCCAGACTGTGCGAGAGTGCAAGGACTGTAATAAGCGGGGCGGTCCGACAGTTCCAGATTCTATCGTCTCATCGTCCTTGATTGCAAACTTGTAGAAAGATAGGAGCTGGCTTGCAGTCATGGTGGCCAGGTAGGGGAAGGATATTGCAGCAGCCGAGATCAAGCCATTGGAAGAAGGTTCGTGAGAGTAGCGAGTAACAAAGCGACGCTGGTGGAGTTGGAGGTCGTAAAGCGTGAAAGAGCCGTCCTGGAAGCCTACAGCCAGAGTGATGGTACATGCAGATGCGGACGCAGACGCAGAGTCGACAGTCAGAGCCGATGGAGAGCTGTCATGGTTAGGAAATGGGATGGTGGCTAGGATGCCCTTGCCGGATTGAGAAGACCACGCACGTAGACCGTGAAGCTGGTCTGCCATGAAGATGATGCCGTCGTGCATGTGAAGCAGAGTTGGTGGGACTGACGCTTCCGGCGAGACAGGGACCTCACTGACACCGCATGTTCCTTTTGTCCAGTTGTGCCTTGTCTTGTACTGCCTCTTCCAGTTTGTCTCTTTCCCTCTTCTGACCAGGTTGTCCTCGTCCAGCCATTTGGATAGCTTGCTCGAATACCATAGACTCTCAGCCGGTATTCCAGATTCGTGAATGCCAGGTATACGTGATGCCCTCGGTCGGACAAACCGGTTGTAGTATAGAGCTTTCCATAATTGCGAGTCTCCAGCGAGAAGGTGGAAATGTCGCGACACGCTCTGGCAGATGATCAAGTCGGGCACGGGCAGAAATGACAAGACCCGCAGCGTCAGTTCGTGGCTGAGTCGAGACACCCAATCCGGCTCACTTTCGTGTAATCGTTTCTTGTGACGCTCATCCTCAAGCGTGTCTGATGCCCTGCGCTTGACCATCTTGTCACCTTGTCGCTTGCAGAAAATAGCTTGGTCGACAATGACGGCGGCGAACTTGGGTCTCGAGCATGGTATTGCCAAGCCTCGTATCATATCTCCGCAATCTCCTCGAGCGAGCCTCTGTCGATCTCCCGCACCGCGTGCCTCGGTTTCGTCAGGCACGCGTCTGCCTTTGTCTTCGTGTTTGTTTCTTTTCCATACCACAATGTGATGTTTGTCAGGATCGACTCAGAGCATAATCCCAACCCAGTATGAAGCCAGGTCCATCTGCCAACACTACCGATAATCTTGTGACGGCTACCCAATACCATGAGCTGCTCATGAAGCATGAAGCTCTTCGCAAAGCTTTCCATGAATACAGAAAGGAGGCTGAAGATCGCGCTATAAAGGCCGCCCAGAAAATTCGCGAGTCGAAAGAAACTGTCCGCAAATGGAAGGAATACATTGATAAGAAATTGGCCAAGCAAGCATTGCGAGAAGCAAATCGCGACTTTGAGAACCAGGACTTTGCCACTCCTCGTGCTGTTCAATCAAACCTGCAAAACATCGAAGAAGCTCTTGCACTACCCCATCCGGCCCTCGAGGTTGTTAGAAACACGTCCGCCGCGCCATCACATTCTCCGGCCCATAGTAGGATTACTTCCAGCCAGACGACAGAGGGCGAAGCTCGTTCGAGTTCTCTTGCGCACTCTGATGACTCGCCTGTTGTTGTCTCTGCAAAGGTTCTCAAAAGGAAACGCGAGTCTCCCAAACGAGATTCGCAAGCTTGCAAGATAAAAAACGAGCTTCTAAGCAGCAGTCCACACAACTCGCACGCCTTTGTACCGACTCTCTTCCGGGCGGAAGACTCGGATCTGGATGTATATCGAGATCCGTCTGTCCAGCAGCAACAAAAGGAGAGCACGAGCCTAGGTCATCCACTCAGTCGAGCACCCTTGAGACAATCGGTAGACCGAGATGTCGAGACATGTGCAATGTCTGACCACTATGAGACTCCAACAGCGGATCGCACATACAGGTCTCGTTTACCAGACGATGAGCTTGCAAACGTCGCCATTGATCGTAGTGCAGATTCCGAGGCAGATGATGCTCATCTCTCCGATAGCACGGTGAAGACTGTGAAAACAGAGCCTGGTTTTAGCACAACGTCCAAGTCTAGGGAGAACATGCTGGTCAGGACTGCAAGCAAGAGTGTTGGACCACGAGATTCACGGCCGTCGGGAGGCCCATTACATGACTTGAGTCCCAACACGCCTACTCTACCTCGAACGAGTGCAGCCTCCGTAACATCCGGCAAGAAACTCGACCATAGCAGGGGAGCAGCTGCTGTACATGTGCTGTCAGAAGATGGAGACAACATCAAGCGTGGGTTTAAGAAACCGCGCATTGATGACGGAACGCCCAAGCCAGCAGGTACTGGGAGATTGAATGGACTCCTCGAGGGGACGTCGCCTCAGGTTGATAGAACAATCTCGAGTCCACGTTCTGCGCCAGCTCTGCAACGACAACGCGAGTGGCTAGACAAAGCTGCGACGAAAGAGTTGGAACTGCATGCCGTCTCAGAATCCGTGGAGAGACCTTCCAGCCGCAATGTCAGAACTTTACGAGACAGACCGATACCACGGCCAATCGTACGATACAATCCAAAGGATGACCTGGAATCTATTCAACCAGAGCATGAGCCTCTGCGAGCTCGGCCACTCCAGCGACTCAGTCTCGACGATTTCAAAGTAAATCCTAAATACAGCGGGGCTCTAGGATTCGCCTATCGTGAGAGCATCCGCAGATATGAAGAGAAAAAGTGCCTGTCAGGTTGCACAAGGGAAGAATGCTGTGGTGCGATTCGCAGATTCATCGCCGCGGGCGGCTTGCCGAACGACACCTCACTTACTGATGATGAGTTGACGTTGCAAGGGTATCTTGGTTCTGCGTACGTGTCTGTAATAAAGGACGCAACCGCGGAGGACAGAAAGAGTATGCTGATCGAAGCAAGAGCCAAGGCGTTCGCAGATCAGCATGGCAAGCACAGAGAAGTGTTTCAAAGGAACAGAACACCTCCTGGATTCTGGCGTACCGAGATGCCTTCCACACAAGAAGAAGAACAAGACAGAGAGGAGGCAAGGAAGATGGAGCGACAGAAGGTGGAAGAAAGGTGGAGGGACGCCATGAGAGGTGGTAGCAGATACATGTTTCGTGATGAGAGCTGAGAGAGCGGATATTGTGAAGCATTCGAGTTCGCTTTACTCCTAATATCGCTAGACAGCATTGAATAATCATCAGCTGGCGAGCCTCTAGCCAAAGATTATTCGGCTTTTTATCTATCGCTTGCCGCAGGCCTCATTAGACTGTAATGAAGTTGTCCTATGCATGCACATAGAAATTTCCACTCTAGCCATCCTTGAATGCTACCTCTCCGTGTGCGAAAGACTGGCACACTTGTAGCTGTCCTAAGGCACGAACTTCTTGAGATCTGGATCTGGAGCGATGCCACCGAGATATATCTTTTTTAAGTACCCTCTGCGTTAGTTGTGTCGATAGAAGATATAACTGTGCCTCTTTACAGCTCGTCATTGCCCTGCTTTGATGATTGTGGAGAAGGAGAGGGTGTGACAGTATTCTGCACACGGGCAGGTAGGCTCATCCACTATCAGACAAGAGTGGGGGTATATCAAGCGGCAACTCGGCATGCACTCGGCCGACGACCCCACACACGTCACGATTGCCCCGCCAGAGCTATTTGACCAGTAGCTTCCCTGATTGCATCAATTCACCCCTAGGCCACGTAATTCTTATGAGCTTTTTGCTGTCTAGACGAATTTGCCGATCTTCTTTGAAGCTCTCTCCATCGCGAATCACACAGCTGAGGATCCTTCAACGCCCAATCTCAAGGACAGCAGCAACAATGGCCAACATTCACACCCCCATCCCAAATCTCAAGCTCAATGATGGCAACTCGATCCCTATGCTGGGATACGGCACCGGTACTGCGTGGTACAAGACTGGAGATGAAAGCCAGCTCGATCAGGCCTGTGTGGATGCAACCAAGCTCGCCATCGGACTAGGCTACTACCACCTCGACGGCGCCGAAGTCTACAAGACCGAACCCGAACTCGGCATGGCCATCAAAGACAGCGGAGTCGAGAGATCCAAGCTCTTTGTCACCACAAAAGTCTTGCCCAGTATCGCCGATATCCCTGCTGCCCTCAAGACCAGCTTGAAGAAGTTGCAATTGGAGTATGTGGATTTGTACCTCATTCATGCACCTTTCTTTGGAAGCCCTGAGGAGTCTCCAGAGGCGTTGCAGCAGGCTTGGAAGGCTATGGAGGATATGAAGGAGGCTGGATTGACTCGCTCAATCGGTGTCTCGAACTTTCTGCCTCAACACCTCGAAGCCATCATCAAGACAGCCAGAATCCCTCCTGCCATCAACCAGATCGAATTCCACGCTTACCTTCAACACCGCGATCTCCTCACCTACCACAAGGAGAAGGGAATCGCAACTCAAGCCTACGGACCCTTGACTCCCGCCACAAAGGCTGCTCCCGGACCTCTGGATAATGTACTTGCTGGTCTGTCCAAGAAATACGCTGTTAGTGCTGGAGAGATTTGCTTGAGATATTGTATTGATCAGGATATTGTTGCCATCACGACTAGCAGCAAGGAACAGAGATTGAGTGATTATTTGAGGGCAATGACTTTTAAGCTTACGCCTAGGGAGGTCAATGATCTCAATGAGGCTGGCTCACAGAAGCACTTTAGAGGGTTCTGGAACCACAAGTTTGCGGCTGATGACAGAAGATAGGTTGCTAGATTGATGGAAAGTGTGGAAATTTTATACAAAGCTCGACCTGGCGTCGGCTTTCTGACCCAAATATATACATCTTCTATGTTCGTACATGCTCATGTTTGGGCCCACTGTGCCATATTATGCAAAGTGCACATCGGATCTCTGTCTACATATAACGATTGCGCTATTCAAACAATGTTCTTCATACGGTCAGGGACGCGGGGCTGTGAGCGTCAGAACGTGGTGCTCCGGGAAGATATCGACGCTCTACGAGTCACAGTTTTGTGATGTGATAGAGCTCGTGGCAGCGAGTGGACGGGTGCTGGACTTCACCTAGTCTGTGGAAAGATCATGACTCCTTGACGAACAACGAGGCAAACCAACCACGTTGAGTCTCACTGGGGAGGACCAAGAGATCCAGAGCTAGGATATAAATGTCAGCAGAGGATTTCAGTAGGTTTGAGTCATGATAAAAACATACTTTTACCACCATCGAGAGCCTTGCAATCGCGAAGATCGACCTTCCAAGTACCCACGTCCTTGACGTTCAATTGAGCGAAATAAGACTTTCTCTGAATCATCTTCATATTGGCGCCCATGATTGTGCCGAGGGGTTCTAATAGAGCATCAAGAAGACCAGGCTTACGTCTCACAGGTCTCGTAGCCTCAAACATCCCGATGTTCTCCTCGAATCTCTTGTTGGAGAACACTCTACCAAGATGGACGTCAAAGGGTAAAGGACGCTGGCCGAACAAGGTCTTGACAGGCTCGATACGCAACAATGGTCTTCCAGAGATGGATGGGATAGCCCAGATCTTTTTGATGACGTCTACAGCGCCAAAAGCAGTCCAAGAAGACAGGATACCCCAGATTGCGGCGGTGAGGAGGAAGACACTGGCGATACGGAGATCGCCCTGTGAAGGGTCTGTGGTGAAGAAGCCGATTTGCATGGCGGCCATGCCACCGAGGAAGAGACTGGCAAATACACAGGCACCGACGTATTGGCGGGCTTTGGTGGCTTCGTAGATCAGGATCGGTGAGTCTGCGGCGGCGAGCTTGCGGAGGGAGGCTTGTACTCCACTACGGCCACCGGGAATGTATTCGTACGTAGGCTTCAAAGGCGATTGCGGTGCTGGGGCGAGTTCGAGTTGTTGTTCCACGATGGAGTGTTCCACGATGGGCTGTTCCACGATGGGCTGTTCCACGATGGGTTGTTCCACGGTTGATTGTTCCACGTGTTTGTGCTGTACAGTTTTGCTCAAAACAGGCGTCTTTGTCGTCGGCGTAGGAGGTTCGGGTTTCGATGTAGGTCTCTGTGTTGGGGAAACGGAAGGCGCAGTGCTCGGCGAATGCGTCTGGAAAGGTATACCAAGCTCTTCATACTCTGCAGCGAGTGCCTGTTTCTTCTTCTTGCGAGTATTTGTAGGCGCATTCACTGGTTTGACTACGGCGTTTGATGGTTTGCGCGCGGCGAGGATGGGCGATGAATGAAGTAGCCGTGATTGGATTGGTGTGCAGGCGCGAAGACCTAGAGTCTGTGATAGTGTCGACTGCAACGGAGGCAGGAGCCGCAGCGGTCGCCAGAGAGAAGCCATGGTTGGCGGGGTGGAAGGTTGGTATTACTTGTATCTCCAACTGTCTAATAATAAGAAATGTCTCGAGGCCGAGCTGCGAGGCCTATCGATAAAGCATGCATGTCGTAATTACTTATGCAATGACTTATGCGAGGCTTCACAATCGATCAGGGACATTGCTTGGCAGGCATTCGGGTTGTTTTGGTCTGCAAACACGGCGCACAAAGGCATGCATTAGTCCCACTCTGCCCTCCAGCACGCTACGATAGACAGTGCGATCATCAATTCCTCCTCGACCCTCGCCAACCATGTCTGCGCCGCCGTCACGCTCTCCCTCGCCCGTCCAGGCACCGCCTGTGCAACAGACTCCAGGTCCACGCGCCGCCGCTCTGCAGAAGCTCTACTCCGATGCCATCAAGCACACCCTGCGCACCTGTAGCTACTCGAACTTCGCGTCATCCTTTCCGACACCAGCCAGCCATGCTCCCGATGCCATGAAGCGCCTACATAGCGACTTTGTCGAGAAGCTGGACCGTTCTTGCAAGCTCAACTTTGACCACATCCTACGCGACCGCCAGGTTGTCGCCTCGCTGAACGACTTGGACCGCCTGGTTGACGACGCAAGGAGAAGAAAGACTGCTGCCGAGCAAGCCAATACTGGACAAGCAGTACAACCTCCACTCCCGTCAGTTCTTGTCCGACTCGTTTGCTGCGCGTGCTATACTTACGCAATCCAGTCCTCACACTCTGCCGGCTTCATCGCTGTATCTGTCACATCTTGGGCCTCTTCTCTCCGAGAAGCACGCTTCTCTGTCGTCAAGACTGCAGAATGCTCAATCCGAGAACGCCGACCTTGTCGATACCGTCGTTCAACAGCGACGTGAGATTGAGCGTCTGCTCTCGCAGCTGGAGACAACAATTGCTGACATCGACGCTGCCAATGAAGCCCTACCTGTCGACAATATGCACGCTTTGACTGAAGAAGCTGTCGCCCTGGACATGGACTTGAGAACTGCCGGCTGATGATGCCCGTGTCGCCAAATTGTTGTCCAACCACCCCGCTTTTTACCCCCATCTGGGCAAGACACGAGGAGGTCCGCGCGGAGCAATCGTCGCATCGCGTGTCCGTTGCCAACAGCGGATCCTCACGTTGCGTGCCTCAAATGCCTTTTCAGCCCCATGCTTGCTAGCGTACCCACGCCATCACCACGAGAAACCAGATTTGGCCATCTCTTGCTCGTGTATCGATTCATGCATTCGTGTTGCATCATCGACTGCTGTTCTGCACCTTCTATGAGAATTGGCTGTGTTGTCCATGTTCGTCCTGCATGTCTCCATGGCTCAGACATGTTCGGCTTATCAGTCGTTGGTCTAAGCACTGCGCCATAAACAACCACTGGATGGTTAGTGCTTCTGTGGCTTCGTCTGGACACAACCGGTTGTCAGCATGTGCCCACATGCTGCCATGCCTTGCCAGGGACTGACCCCCCCATGCCGAGCGGGGAATCCAAAATCCTTCCCATTTATCTCTCATCTGCTTCAGTGGACTTCATTTTTGGTGTTTCTTTCTAATTCACCTTGCTCGATCTCTACTGCATATTGATCGGCCTCTTCGGCGGTATTTCTCCAGCTCGCTCCAAGTTTTCTCCAGTGGGAAAAATCGGGTGAAATCCTGGGTCCTCCACATCCCCAACCTCGGCTAAATGCCGCTAGCTTAGTTTCCCAGCTTTGGCCTAGACTTCTCCACAATTCTTCGGTCACCGTTTCGCCAATCAGTGGCATCGACGACGACAGCAAGGGTGAGAGGACGCCTTAACTCTTCCAGTCCTCCGCGGCTCTTGCATCTGTTTGCCCTTCTGTCTCTTCACTCTTGCGAACGCTTCACTGCGATACCCATTCTCGTGCGCTCTTGTCAATCTTGCTTGACATATCTTCTGTCGATCCGGCAGCGTTCCTGCTTTCTCCGAACAGACGCAGGTACACTCGAAGCCAATTTTCCACATCGAAAAGGCCGAGCGTGGTCGTCATAGTGCGATCAACATGTCCAACGCACAATCTCTCTCAGCAACAACACGCCGTGCCTCCACGGTCCTTCCTCTTGACAACACAAATCAGCTCACTCGACCATTGACAAGAGAATCGGCTACCACTCCAGCTCAAGATGAGGACTCACAAGCAGAACGCCCACGCAGCCGTCGCGTGACGAGTTATCACCATCCTTTCCAGACTCGCTGCTCGCCATGCGACGACCCTGCACCATCCTATGCGGTAGCAGCCCGCACTTCGAGATTTCCGCCCGCCCCTCGATTCCTGGACAACGGGAAAGAGGTTTTGCCAAAATATACATGCACTGTGTCGAGAGAGGGACCAATGCAGATGCGGATTGAGAAGATCTCGCCTTTTCAATACCTACCAAAGCAGGACTTCCGCACTGTTTATGTTGTGCTTAATGGCACCCAGCTGAGCGTCCACAAGATCAAGACTGTTCAGCTTGCTGGTCACTCTTTGCCCACTGCTGGAAAGCTGATCAAGCGATACTCTACTCAACACGCCGAAATCGGACTGGCAACCGATGTTCAGTATCAGCAGCTACTGCCGGCAACCCGTTTAGCGCACTTCATTCCCACCGCTGCACGTCGCAAGGCTTTTGAAAAAGACCCTGCCCTCTTTACTCCCATTTCTCAGGTCGTCTTGCGCCTGCGTCTCGAGACTGACCAGTTCCTCTTGGCAGACCACTCCGAGGAGCGCATCTTCCGTTGGATACACGACCTTTCTGCGAGCATTGACATCTCGCTACCACTTGATGAGCGATCCGCACCGAAGCCGTGTACCATTCCTAGACGTCGACGTAGGCAGCGAACACAGGAAACGGAGAACATCAACGATCAGACTGTGATTGAAGAGCAAGAGCAGATTATGCGAGAATTGTACCCTTCTCTGGCGAGATCAATTGAAGGCAGATCGGAAGGCGCGGCTCTCACCCGTACTGAAAGTGCAGACGACACCAATGCCCTTACTCTCACCGCCACGATGGACCAAGAGACCGAGGACATTGATCTTTCCTTCCTGGCTGAGGATCTCGGCCCAGAACAACAATCTTCTCGACCGATTAACCTTCGTCAGACGACGTCTTCGACTGTTTCCACAACGACATCTTCATTCCAATACGAGACAAGTCCTGATAATTTGGGTCCTGGGGGAAAGTGGGCACCTCCACATGCTCGAACAACTGCTTCGCAGTGGCGATACATCAAGCGCTGCATGCCTACTCTGCTATTCGATGCCCCTCGCGCAACCGACATCATCATGTGCCACGGTCGTCGCCTGAGGGTCAACACGAAGATGGATATGCTCGAGGAATGGGAGCTGTCACCGCCTTCCTACGATATTCACGAGTTCCCCGAGGGACTCGATCGCTCAATCACCATGGCGTCTTCTCTCGCCACTACTCCATCCACCATTACAGCATCAAGCATCGATACTCAGGATGGCAAGGCTGCTGCTATTACTCACCACATCCCCGAGGGCGATATCAAGAGAAGCGTGCATGCCACTGCTACCACACGTACCAAGATCCCAGAGCGTACGTTGATGGAAGAAGGCCTTGTGGTGGTTGCTTTCTAAGCCAAACGTCCGAAACGAATCAACGCTTCTACGAACCAACTGACGAATATATGCTGCGGTCGATGAGCTTAGCACCCTTCGGTACTATTCTCTTCTCAAGACGCACTCGTTTTGTCTTCTTCTACTATCTCCATTTCTTCCTTCTCTCCTCTCGTCATTCACTGCATAGTCAAATCTCAGATACCCACATGCATCGCACTACCTGTTTCCCTCCCTACACCGCCAATTCCCCTGAGTCCCTTTTGCTCTTTGTATATAACTGAGCCGCTCGTTTGGCGTTGCAAACAATCAAACATGCTCTCTATCTCTACTTGACCAATCCATCGTGCTTTGGTTCTATTCCGTTTCGCCCGGCAACGAGGTCCGCCTCTGTATCTCGACTAAATTTACGAGTCTTTTGCCATGCTTCGAATGTCCAACATCGTCGGTCTACAACAACATCGTCTGCGAGAAGCGTTCTATGTGTCTCCAGATATTGGAGGTTTGCCATAAATTAAACGACCTGCCCTAGAGTCATGCGTTTATGACTGTCTGTCTCAAGAACGGGATGATTACTGGACTTTACAGTGATAGTCGATGAGGCATATATGTGCTTTACATAACTCTCCACGCCAGTCTTTGTTTCGACATCATTCGCTGCTTCTTTCGCCATTCATTGCTTTCTGCCTCTTTTCGCTGGATGGAAAATACGAAAGGAACTGACAAAGGGGGATCTAGCGCACAAGGCGAAATGTAGAGCTAGCTTGCAGCAAAAATGAGACTTGGATATAGAACCTAAACCTTCCTCCAGCGGTCAAAATGCTTTTTTGTATCTAGTAAATGGTTAAGAGTACGAATTTGCTATAACTGATCTAAAAGTGGTCAAAGATCTACTCCTGCTCCGGAAGTTAAAAAAAAAAAAAGGCTTTTGGAAGTAAGGCTTGGTGAAACATCTTCTCGATGGTAGAAGGTGCTTATCTGACACTCTTTTTGTAGCATCTTCGGTTTGTTCAGGATGCTATGCACTGTTGTAGAAGTCATGGTGAAGTGGTAAGCCTGCCCAGGCAGAAAAGTCGTGTATTCTAGGTTTAGACAGGGTCATGCCATTTGCATGAGAAATGTGGTGTGTAATTCGACCGACGGCGACGAGGAAAAGTTGCTGAGGATGTTTTTGAGCATAGTAATTGGCAGATATACATTATGTGTATTGTTAAATACCGTAGGAGTTGAAATAGAGGATTTTGATGGTGAAGGTTGGCATTTTGGTCTTTTTGATGATCTCGTAACGGACCTGAGAAGCAGACATATGAGAGCACATTATGGAAGGCGTACGGTTTACCGCAGGGAAAAAGAAAGGCTAAGCGATAGACCTGTAGCAGCGAGATACTTTAGCAAGAACATCGCGAGCAGGCCAAAACTGCATCTCTTAGATAAGGATCGGGCAGGCGGGTCAGAAGGGAGAAACGGACCATACGACTTCTGGAGGATGTAACAATATGCAAATGAACAACGTTCTGAACATGTGTATGGCAATTTACAAGAATTCATGATATCTTGTGCGACCACAGCAGTTCGAAATGAGTCAAGGGTCGTGGTCTTGTCATATGGCAAGCATTTCGTGCCCCAGATGTTTGTCATGACTGCTGCATTGCAAAAGCGTTGTTAGGCATGCGACACAATAGCTATGCAGATGGATCAGAGCATAAAATTGTGTCGTGAAGAATAGTCAAGTAGCCCTGAAGCCCGTTAGGCGTTCCATCATGATTGTCCACATACAGGCAACGCAGGACTGTGGCATTCCCGGTCTTCCTCAACGTCGAATGTCCCTGATGTCGACGAGCAAAGTATAAACAAAAGTCCTTGGACACGCAAGCTTTGCTGTCATCGTATTCGATCGGCGAAAGGATTTGGCGATGGTGACAAAAAGTCCCTGTAGATCGATCCACTATCCTGCTGCCAACGGTAAACCATGGACCAGAAACCAGAAAGTGTTTGCTTGTCGTTCATGTCCAGCTTTCGAGACCCGTTTACCTACTTTTTTGAGTTGCCCGTCTCGGAAAGATACCAGTCACCAGCCACCCAAAAGTTGGCAAAGCTTTTCTATGCCGTGGCTAGGAAACTGTAAGGTCTGCCTCACGTGGTAAGAAGGAGACAGAGTTCATCTCATCTTGTTGATCATGTGGATGCGAGGACGAAAGAGCCGAGTTTTGTTTGCAAGACTCGCTTCGAGAACATTGGTAGTTTTCGTTGTTGGATTCCCACGCCAACGGGTGCTAGCTTGGCATGGCTATACTGTGTTACCAGCCAGAACGGCGCATTGGTTGTGGATAAACTCTTTGCCAGACAGAAATTTGTGTGTAGATGCACAAAGTGTCAAGCATGCCGATTTTGTCGTAGTTTGGAATCGTCATGACGAACTGCATGCAGGATTGCACTTGTCATCGACTCCATCCCGATTCCAGATCACTTTCTTCCAGCGCGTCAATATCGATGTTCAACAACGAAGTCTAGCGGCGGAGACAGCTCCATGTATATCGAAATGTGAATGCTCATGATTGCTCACAGACGTGACCCATTTCGCATAGCGTGGTTTGCAGCTCCCAGCACGCCACATGAACATGGAATACCCCTCACAAGCGATAGGTGGAAGAAACCAGCTGTTAGGAGATATACTTTAATTTTGTAGGTATCATTGTCGTTCCTTTTGATTGTGTGGTGACTTGTCCCTGCCACGCTTTACTTGATCTGTAGACTTGCGACCCCACGTGTCTGTGAACGGAGTGCACTCCATCGTGGTCAAAACAAATGTCATGTTTCGATATTGTATGGACAGACAGAGTGGAGATTGGCACAGTGTTTGACAGTCCGCTGTGCGATAGCCGTGTCTATTGGAGCTATTGGCGGTGTCCTTCGGATGAAGATCAATGCGTCGCATGCTTGATCTTGTGAGCGCAATTAATATTATGCAAACGACAGGCGAACTCAGCGATTGAGCCAGTGTCGTTCTTTTTGCGGCTTGTGCCTACACTTTGAGGCGCAGTCTTGTGGCACCTCGAGGCTTCAATAGAGCTTAACGATCAACTCGCCTGTTCATACCTTATCTCGGAGGAATACGAGCGCATGGTTTGGCCTCCACTCAGAAGATTTCCGATGGTCTCTGCCGTGAAAGCCACAGCCACACGTTATGCAAGATTGAGCGTCCGAGGAGGTCACCCTCGGCATGGTCAAAGAAGGAGACGCCCTCCGCTTGGGTGTGCCGATTTGCCAATATTCGCATGGACATCAAGTAAGATGAGTGGGTGGCAGCGGAAGCCTGCACGGTGAACAACTCTAATCTGGATTTTTGAGAGGTAGACAGCTCTTGGCTTCCCGATCACCAGGATTCGAGCTATGATCATCGAACCCTGCTTGCATCGCGAGCGACGATCATATGTCAGAAGGCACGCGAGACACCAGCAGTGTCTTTCTATGTACGGAGCCCGCGGCCGCGGAGCTCACCCTGTGATGAGCCTATGCGTCGTCATCATGGTTCTGTGCCGCAATGGACGCTGTGATTCTGTAGCATTCGACTCTGCACAATGGTTTGATGCAAAAACCCAGGAAACAGGGAACTGTTCGCTGTAGCCGTTGCCGTGCTTGATATCCTACATCCTTGAAAGATCATGAAAGCCAAACTAGGCAAGGCTCGAACAGAAGCAAGTAAGCAAGTGTAGAGCATAACGGTAGAAAATGGAGCTGAGGTAAGCTAGCAAGATCAAATCAGCCGAACGGTCGGCCAATTGTCGACATGTGATCATTCGTTTCACGGCTGGATCGGCAGCCAATAACGGCCGTTCAGGAGTGAGTTCCGCCACTGGGATTCCCTTGGCAGACGACGTGTGTCATTGGAAATGCGTGGTAAAATTTATCTCGTCGATTCTTGCTGTATTGAGATGAAGAATAGGTCTCCCTCTTTTTCTGCATAATTGTACATGGTGCTTGCCCTACTTCTCAACAATGACAAAGCCAGGATAGAAACAACAATCTATCGGAAGAGTAAGGAACAATAGAAATCAAAAGAACCAAGTGCGCCGATCGTATGAATCGTTGAAGCATGTCCCATCTCATTGTTTGTCGGGCACGCCAGCGGCCTTGACAGATTGCATCGTGACCTGGTATCCCGTTGAAGACCGTGAATTTAAGCGCCCCAACAGTGGTAAGGGCAAATTGTGAATTGTGAAAACCAGAACGCCGTCGATGTCGAAGCATGCGTTGGACACGCACAGTTTATTGTGGGTCAGAAGTGGTCGATAATTAAGTCGGACCCGCGCGCCTACGGCGACCTCGGCCACCCCCCTCGGGTCGTTGGGCTAGAACCTCTCGAAGTAAAGGATCGTCCTTGTCTTTGTCTACATGGTGGACACGAACATGTCTGTGGTGAAACGTGTTAGTCAAGACAGCGATACGTAGCAGCGAATTCATGTACCTTTGAAGATTATCCGGGCGGGGATATCTGTGTTCCCGTAGAGGACAGAAGGGGCACACATAACCAGGGCTATCATGGACCAGTCCATGCCGAATCATCTCATTCTTTCGCTTGAAGCCTTTACCACCCTCACCTCTAGGGCAGCCTTTAACAGGACAATAGTGTGGCCGACTGGAGCTATGTACATTCGCATGGGAGCTGTGAAGTGTTAGAAAGATGCGACAAGTGCGCGATGTGAACGCGAGTGCTTACTTAAGGAGGTATTGTGTCTGGAAGGGTGGTGCGGAACAGCCTGGGTACTCGCACAGGAAGCCTGAAGGTGCTGATGTTGAGTTGTGTAAACGAGGCACACCCGATGACTTTGTAGTACCGTCGAGAGAAGAATTGGCAGATCCCATGGGGGTTGTATGGTTCGTGCTGTAACCTGGGCCCTCAGAGCTGTGTTGGCTCTGTAGACTAGGTACTGTTTCCATAGAAGATCCGGTTCCCATCGAGGAAGATGTCATGGTAGGTATAAATGGAGGAGGCCTATTGTGCTGGGCTGACTTGCGCCTGTGGTCGAAATTATTGTTTGGGGCCGAGAATGAAGCTGGCGAGTGCGAGGGTGCATAGGCTTCGTGGCCATCATTTCGAGTATTAGTGGGCGATGGGTGGCCGAGCATCATGAGATTGGTCGAAGGACTGGACTGCTGTGACGGCGCAAAGTGGTGGTGAGAAGCCGTCGCTGTCTGTGGGATAATTTGACCGGTATATGTGGCGAGGTTAGGTAATCCAGTGGCCCGCGTATCACCCGTTTCCGGTCCACTGTCAGCAATCTTGCTCAATTGATGGAAAGAAGGCAGGCGTCGGTCGGTCTGGGGCGATGATACGGTCTGCTCTGTTGGACCTTCAGGTCGCAGCGGAGGATACATTCCTGGCGGGAGATGGCCTGTAGAGTGAACGGAGTGTGCTCGCTGGAGTGGTGATCCAGTGTGATCGCGCTCGAGATATGTGTTGTATTCTGGCATCGAAGCTGTGTTGGTCATGGTGCGCAGGTTGAGATTCCTCCCGTTCATAGGTCTGTCCGATCGTCTATCCGCGAAGTGATATGGATCCTGGGAGGCGCTGTGGGAGAGCTCTGCACGGGGCTCTGGTAGTGGCATGTACCCCAATGCTGGCGGCCGTTGGTCGGGTGGTACTACACTTCGATCTGCGAAGCCGTGATCGAAGCCAGCCAGGGAATTGACCTTTTTTGAGGGTATGCTATGTGCAAAATCCTCTTCATGTACGTTCATTTGGTGCATGTGATCGCCGAGATGCCCCATTTCCTCGAGAGACTAGTAATGCGGCTAGAGTTTGGTGGGCACTCCAGGTTCACTGCAGAGAACCGGATGAGAACAGAACTGGTCTTCGCGTGAAGACTACAGTGTTCTGCTTTTAGTAAAAGATGTACAAGTCAGGACGGCAGGGCGTCTATGTGCTGAAGAAGATGTCTTATGCATAAGCTAGTGGAGCCGCGGCATATAATGTTTGTTGTAGATTCTGGAAAGCGGCATCACTGTTAGCAGCGGTTTTGGGCGTAGAGATGGTGCATTGCAATCGAAAGCGGAGGTCATAGAGCAGGGTCAGGGGTGCGAAAAAGGTCTCGAGTTGATCAATGACAGATGGTAACTGCTCCGCGTTGGCTCTGCGCCAGATGGATTGTCGTCACATGTCACGCAAAACACTTGCAAAGACAATCAGGTTCAAGGCCAAGCGCGTGGCTTGGTCCAGCCTCTTGATAAATTCGATTTATCGAGCCACTTCACAAGGGAAACCAATTTGAAACATCGAAGGAGTTCGTACGTACCAGAGCATGGGTGACGCCGCGTCAGGGCGGGCGTTGTGGACACCACAACACAATTTACTCGAGTCGGATGCTAAATATGTATTGTAGCAGTTATCGAGTTCGGTTTGTCTGTGAGGTAATAATTGGTCGCGAGACAGAATGACCAGTGTATTGTTGTTGTCGAGTCGCAAAACACCAACCAGGATGTGCAGGTCAGTCGGCAAGTTGGATTTGGGAGCAGAAAAGCTGGAAGGAAAATCTCTCGGCGACTGAGATCGGAGTACACGTATCCAGATGATTTTATCAGAAGATAGACAGATCCTTGCCAGCTGTAGCGCTCGATGGATAATAAATTGTAGAGAGAGAAATGATAAAAATGCGAGCCAGAGGTGTCAGGAGCAACGGGGGAGGAAGGGTAAAGAAGGATGGTTAGAAAGCACGGTAGTATCCGTCATTTGGGGGGACGGGTTGTTAGCAGGCAAGAAACTAACAGTCCGGCGGAGACGGTCGCATCGCCTCAGATGGAAGTGAAGCAGCTCTCCTCCCAGCAAAGACGGGCGCCCGACCCGAGGTGAATGACAGAGCCTCTTTTTTGCTCTTTCCGACCGTAATTCTGCCGGCGAGGCTCTGTTACTCGTGCTCGTGCAAATGCAAATCTGCTCCCCTAGTTCCGTTTCCCTATGCGCTTGTTGTCATCCGGATTCTCTCATTCCCCAGCGAAGCCACTCTGCGGCTCACAAGCCTCTATTTCCCTTTGTCACGGAGTTTTCTCCTCGACCTGTCATTCGACTCATTTGGTGGGAGGCGCGACGCGCGATTCAACCGCCAAGCTTCCCGCAGGGCGCAGATCTAGAACTTCGAAAATCAAGCGCGTGCACTGCGAAACTGCAAATCCGTCCGATCTGATCCTCTGATTGGGAGCCTAGAGTGTTACCTTTGAGTCGTATTCGCCCGATCTCTTTGCTGGTGTGCTTCGATGGTCGTGATGGCAGTCGCCCACCATGACATGAGATCAGAGATTGACGGAGACTTGCACGGCATGTCCATGCATACATGATTAATCCGTGGCGTGAAAAATGCAAATGGCTTACCATACGAAGACGCATCCTTACAGCCGCAACAAGGTACCGCTGGTTAGACTTCCTGGTTGGAGTACGATCAAGATGATAGACGTTTCACTGGAAACCTTCAAAGAGCTTACAATTGGCACCAGCCAATAACGGCCGCGGAGCACTGCGACCCAATCCAAAAGGGCCTAGGCTCGATCCAGGGTCTTGA
Organism: Aureobasidium subglaciale EXF-2481; assembly: GCF_000721755.1. Lineage (NCBI taxonomy): Eukaryota > Fungi > Ascomycota > Dothideomycetes > Dothideales > Saccotheciaceae > Aureobasidium > Aureobasidium subglaciale. The sequence continues at coordinate 386,473 of NW_013566975.1, read as the reverse complement.
GCGACCGATGCGTGGTGGTGCACCGCGTGGTGAACACATACCACTGCGGAGAGGCACTTATGCATATTATCTCCACCAATTCTAGGAGCCTCACGACCCGCATTTACAGGGGTCTGTACATTTCCAGCAAATGCAAGCCTATCTGTCGTGTCAGCAGTAGTGGAGCCGCAATCTGTATTCGCCGCACCCTCCACGCCCCCTCACCACAGCCGCAACAAATGAAGCGAAAGGAATCATCGGTGGTCCAGGCCAGCGCTGCAAAACGTCCACGAGCACGGCTGGAGGTTCCTGAGTATCATCTGACCCCCTCTATTCTGGATGAAGTGACCGGCGCTGCAATATGGCCTGCTCCAGAATCTCAGATGAAGCAAGCTAGAGACATCATCCTTGAATGGTAAATTGTATCGAGATCTGAGTTACCTTGATACTATCACTGACCAGTTTCCAGTGCTCGTTCGCATAGGCGAACAATGATAGTGCCAGACAAGGATGCAGACGGACTTTCGTCTGGTGTAATCCTGCACCGTACATTGGTTCTCCTCGGGCTGGACCCAGAGCTGATCAATGTCCATCTACTAAGCAAAGGTCAGACCGTGCACCATGAGCATGAACGACAGGCCATGGCTGCCAAATCTCCAGAATACATATTCGTCCTTGACCAAGGGTCTCGCAAGTCCGGGCCTCTAATAGACTCTCCCCATACTGGCCTGGTCATTGACCACCACAACGCTACACCTGAGGACTTCCCCAAAGGTGCAGCATTCTGCACTGCGAACAAGTCACCGCCAGTCGTAACGTCTGCTCTCTTGACATATCTACTTTGCGAACCACTTCACGATGGTGTCAGTACTGAAACGGACTGGCTGTGTGTGGTGGGAACACATGGCGATCTTGGTAACACCTTGAAGTGGGAGAAGCCATTTCCAGACATGTCTGCCACCCTCAAGAAATACACCAAGAAGGCACTGAACGATGTGGTTTCGTACATAAACGCGCCTCGAAGGACCGCAACCTACGACGTCAGCTCTGCGTTTGATGCACTACTCTCGGCTGTCCACCCCAAGGACGTATTGAAACACTCGAGGTTACTTGCAGCACGACAAGAGGTCAATGCCGAAGTTGAGCGATGCACACATACAGCGCCAAAGTTCAGCCAAGACGGCAAGGTCGCTGTGTTCAAAATCAAGTCCGAAGCGCAGGTACATCCAGTCATCGCAACCAGATGGGCCGGTCATCTTCAGAGCAAGGCTCTCGAGATCGTCATGGTCGCCAACGAAGGGTATCTCCCAGGCAAAGTAAACTTCAGCTGTCGAGTACCTAGATGTGCTAGGGGCAACGATCCGCCAGTTGATATCATCCAGAGCTTGCGAGACTATGCCAGTTTAAAGCTGGTAAAGGAAGAAGACATTGATGACAAGAATGCTTCAAATAGCGAGCCAGATGTTCCCTTACTCGAGCGTCTAGGAGACGACTTTGCTCGTGGACATGTACAAGCCAGTGGCGGCATCGTCAACGTCGAGCAATTTGAAGAGCTGATGCGGTTGATGCGAGTCGGCGAGAAGAAAGAGAAGAAAGAGAAGAAAGAGGGAGTTTCACCTCAGAAGGGAAAGAAACCAATTGACGCAGGACAGAGCAACAAACTAACGAGTTACTTTGGCAAGAGGGACTGACGATATGAAGAATGACAACATCGATAGACGCTCGTATGATCTCAACCAGTGCTATCATAATATTCCGAATAGCATTGACTCTCCTGAGCAATCACATAAGGTGACTACGTGTTCTCGCGGTGCTGAAGTTGTCACAATCTACCGTTCATTACATGCCCCTCTCGTCGGACTTTGTACGGAATGATCTAAACTACCCCAGCAATCATAGAAGGTATTTGACGGATATTGGCCAAGCTTGCTTGTCTCTATACCACAGGCTCTCGAGACAGCATCGATCTGACAATCAGTGCTTATCATCCGAAAGCATCAAAATCGAGCACACCAGCAGACATTTTTATACCTCGAAGCTCAAAGACCCAGCAAGATGTCAAAACGCATCATACCAACAATACCTTTGTATACCGCCCTATCTCTCTCAATTTTCCCTGTAGAAGTTGTGAGCCCATCGAATCCTTTCTTTGGGACCCTGCTATGGTGGTGAGCATTCTTGGTTCTTCTGACTCCACCCAATCGTTAAAAAGGGATCACTTTTTTTGTCTGTGAGAGCCATGGTTTAAATATCTGGAAGGACCGTTTTCGATTATTGCTCTTTTCGGTTCGGACCTGTAATCAGCCTTTCTACTAGATGGTAGCCTTGTCGTCTGCCTACAGCAAATCACGCCGGTTGTATCGTCTAATTATGATGTTCTGCTGGATGAGAGTAGTATGGGCAGGGTGGTGCCCCCACCAGAACCACAGTTAAACAGAGAACAAGAGGCAATTCCCTTCCGCCACAACTATGAGAACATCTTCGTATCATGATTGCCTAATCAAGTGATGTATAGAGTTGCAGGAGAAACTAAATCGAGATGTGATGAGGGAAAAAAAGTCTATGCCGGTCCGTTCGAGTTAATATAAAACTACAGAGATATCTTTGACGCTATGTGAGAAAAAAGCAGAAGTGGAGTATGGAGAGTGAAGATTTTAGAGAACAAGACGGCCGGGCTCTGCCTCGAGGACTTGCTTCATGCGCTCAAGGTACTCTTGTGCTCTCTTCTCGTCACCCTTGGGTGCCGATACGCTGAAAACGTTCTGGGCTACGGTACCCTGGGCACCGAACATCTTGGGAGCCTTCTTGGGGCTTGAGGCCTTTCCGGAGAGAATGTCGAATATGTCGGCCTTCTTGGCGGCACGTTGGCTGGTGTGTAGAGGCGTGACGGGGAGACCAGTGACCTGAGGGACGTAGTGGCCGCGAGAAGTCTTGGAAGAGACCTTGTCAAGACCAAGAACAGAGTTGAACAGCTCGTCGGCCGTGGGCTTTCTGTTCTTGGAAAGAGGAAGGTTCTCGTTTGCGAGCTCGGAAGCACGAGCGATAAAGGTAGAGAGGGGGAGGTTGATGCCAAGGGTGTCGTAAACGCGCTTTTGTGTTTCGAGTACGGCAGAGAGGGAAATGGGGAGGGCGATCTCGGTGTCGGGGATGGGAGCAGGCTTCTCTGCCTCGACGGGCTTGGTCTCGGCCTTCTTGGGAGGAGCGGCGAGCTGAATGTTGGAGAGGTCGAGGTGTGCCAACTTGTCCATGCGCTTAGCCTGCTGGCCAGGGTAGTTCTTCTCAATCTTGCCCAGGTATGCCAAAACATCACCCTTCAGCAGACGGCCGGCGGGGCCGCTTGAAGGAATCTTGTGGGCGTCGTCCTTGGTCAGACCGTTCTGAAGAAGCAAGTGCTGGACCGAGGGGTAGAGAGGGTATGTTTGCTTTCTAGCCTTAGCGTCCGAGCTGCCTTGGAGCTGGGTAGCTCTCGTTGTGTCAGCGGCACCACCGGCCTCAGCATCGGCGTTGGCCTTGGATGAGGGGGGGGCCTCTGCGGCGCTGGGCGAGGATTCGGTTGGGTCGATACCGGACTTGAGTTCTTCTTGCGGGCTGGGACGGTCCTTGCGAGCGGGCTGTTGGCTGGACGATGAGGCAGAGTCCTCTGCGGGAATCTCCAAGCTGGCCAGGTCATCACCCTCCTCGGCTAGGACGGCAATGCGCGATCCAACCTGGATGGCCTTTGAGCCTTCGGCAACTGTGATCTTTGCAAGGACACCATCCTCCTGTGCCTCGACGTCCATCTGGGCCTTGTCGGTCTCGATCTCGAGGATCACATCTCCAGCCGAGAAGGAGTCGCCTGTATAGCTCAGCTTCAATGTCCAAGATTGGTGGGGCTGTCGGTGAGCTGCTCACCTTCCTTGAGCTTCCAGCTGGTGATGTTGCCCTCGGTCATAGTCGGCGAGAGAGCAGGCATGGTGAAGTTCTGAGCAGCACGGTTGGCCGCAGCGACACTGAAAGCTACATTGGGCAAGCATTAGACGGGTGCAAAATAGAGACTTGTCGCAGGGGACAATCAGGCACGCAAAACTCACGGCGACGGCCATGTCTGCTGACAACGGCAGCAGCGAACCTGCACGAGCTGGCAAAAGCGACCATTTTGACGGCAAGAATCGAGGCTTCGGGGCGACAACAACGACGACGACAAGTTGTACGCGGCGCTGCTCTCAACAATAACTAAGACTGCTTGATGGGCCGATGGGGACCCCCGAAATTGGCGGCCCGATCTTTTTGCACCGGAGCTTCAACACCTTCCGACTCCACACGATTCTCGACCGACTCACTCACCACCCTGAGATACGCCGCATCTCATCAAGAATTATTGCAGAATCGACCTGTTTCGATGAAATATCGCTGGGTCAGAACGGACCATCGCCACGCCGGAATTGCTTTCGATAGAAGTAGCGCCGTCGCCTTCTTATGCTGCTATCTCACTTCCCAACCATCTTGAAGCGTCCGGAGCCTTCCCATAAGTATTGTCGTTTGCCATCGCTTTTCTCTCGCTCTCGCCCCCAACTTGCATCTTGACTCCCAAGACTTACGTGCATATCTTCGCGGCGCAGACTTCTCTTTTGTGACCCTGGCCATGTCGAAGCTCCCATGGTAGCCGCCCTCTCGATACGCGCCGCAATCCTCATCAGCGCGCATACCACTGACTTTACCGTACCTGACATCGGACTGCTACAAATAACATGAAACTGGCGCGACGCCTTCCCTGGTGGGTTTCTGCAACCGCTCTATCTGCTATCTAGACGCGCTCGTCATGGTAGGCTATTCTCCCACCACGTCCGAGATCTAAACATGCTCGGCCGATCTCCTAGCCTCTGCCGCAGAAGCGCTCGCAGCATCATGGCCGTTCGTGGAAACCGTCTACCAAAATAGGTCGCTGCCTGAGCCTCATTCCCGAAGTGTTAATGTTTCAGTGTCGACGCGGCCTCTGTTCAATTGGCCATGGGTCTGAGCATCATGTCGTGTCTTGAAGTATAAGTTCATCTCTTGTGCATGTTTTAGATTATCGCGTTGTACTTGCATTGTTCTAGCTTCTCTCTACTTCTACTAATCGTCTTTTCCCAAGCCAATCTTCATATCCATTGTCATAAATTTAATACTCAATTTCTCTCTGCACGGTCGATTCTTTCGCTTCACCATCCTTAGCAATCTTACCACGGCCAAGCTCGATAGCTCACACTAAGAGATCGCCTTCGAGATGCCCAAGGAGCAACGCGTCCTGTCGACGTACCGCCAATCACCTTTCCCAGTCACACATGCACGACAGTCCAGATCAGTGGAACCCCAAGCAGGCCATAGGAACACAGCCAACTGGAGTACTGCCGATGACGAAGTCTTAGTTGCGGCTAGAGCTGCTGGCCTGAATTGGCAGTCCACTGCAGCAAAGCACTTCCCTAACAAGACTGCGAATGCCTGCCGCAAGCGTCACGAGCGACTGGTAGAGCGTCGAACACACGAGGACTGGAACACAAAGAGACTGGACACTCTTGCACTCGAATACATGGAGCTCAGGAAGGAGATATGGGGCCCACTGGCAGCCAGAATTGGTGAGCGTTGGAGCGTGGTCGAAACCAAGGTAGGCTTCAAAATGTCTGCTGCAAGCACTCCACTGACAGTTTTCTCAGTGTATGGAAAAGGGTCTCAAGAATCTACAGTCAATTGCACGGGCAGCTCGCAAGACTTCTGTATCCAGTGAGGATCATCCCGTCTCGAACAAGGAAGAGCACGAAGGCGATTCCGGCATCGGCTGCTCGGATGCTGAATTGGATCCAGCCGATATATCCAGAGCCATGGGGAGACACCCTTCGACAGGCTCGGCTTCGATCCAAACCATGCAACCTGTATTGGAACTTACAGCAAATCAGCAAACCGCATTATACCATATTCTGCCTAGACCGCCACCATTACCCTTGTATCAACCTCCACCATTGGTTCCGGCCCGCAGTGTACCAAGTACAGGCAGGTTTATCTCCATAGGCTCGCCCGGCGACAGTCCGCCTGATCGGGACCGTACACCTGACAATTCCGCTCAAAGGAGTGTTAGCATCAAGTCTATGCTCTCGGACACGCCGCAACCTTGAAGCGTGCAGTCACGAATAATGATTGATGAACGCAAACTTCTTGTCAACAGTATTGTCGAGTTTGAACACATCTACGAACGAATTATGAAGAGATTTAGTTTTTAGCGGAATCATATTGAGCATTCTATTTGTCTCTTTCTTCCATCCATGTACAAGGGGAGTACATCAATGCACAATCCGTCATAAGACTGCAGGCAATTGAAGTTCAGCTTTGTACTAGCAACGAGTTGTCAGACGCTGGGTAATCAGCCTCGACGGATATCAGGCTGATGTATAACACAACGCCAAGGCGATTGACGTATCTCGGTAATAGGCCGCTGTCGGCGACCAGACGCGGCTTCGTTCCAATTGCGTGTTCCAAGACATTGATTGTATAGATTATAACATTCACTCCGACTCGAATTGGCGACTGATTGCGCAGACATTTGTCAGCTGACGTGGAAGTGCGACGTATGTGCATTGCGATAAAAGAGGCCCTGGAAGCAGCGCCTAAAACTAGATGAGAGGGTGTCAATTCCCGGGGCTGAGTCTACAGACGACTAGCCCCCTGCTACACGCGTCTCGCTCGACTTTTGTTCCTACCACCACAAGGACACCTTTGAAGAACCAACAAGCACGCATTCTGGTCACCTCGAGGCCTAGACACAACTGGACTCTGCTCAATCACCGCATACCGACCCGACCATCCCCGTCCTTGGTACCGGCGAGCACAAGGAGCACAAACAACATGGAGCAGACTCGAGGCCACTTTGGTCACTCACATCATGGACACCACCATCATCACGACACAACATTCCTGACCAGTACCGACAAGAACGATGCTGGAGTCCGCATCACGCGAGTCGGTCTTTTTGTCAATCTTGGCATGGCCATTGCCAAAGGTGTCGGCGGCTACGTCTTCAACTCAAAGGCGTATGTAGTTGTAGCACTTGCTCGTACGTGACCGATGCTGACACTGTAGAAACACAGATTATCAGCCGATGCCATCCACTCCCTCACAGATCTCATCTCCGATTTCACCACCCTCGCAACAGTCTCCTATTCATTACGATCACCAACCTCACGATTCCCGACCGGCTATGGCAAGATTGAATCGCTGGGAGCTCTGGGAGTATCGGGTATCCTGCTCTCAGGAGGTATCATGATCGGTCTCCAAGCAGTCATGGCACTCGCCCAGCAATTCTTCCCAGAGATCGCACACATACTCTCCCACATTGGCATCTTCGGCCATGGACACAGTCACAGCCACAGTCATGGGATCGAAGGCATGGGTGTCAATATCAATGCAGCCTGGCTCGCAGCCGGCAGCATCATAATAAAAGAATGGCTCTACAGAGCAACAATGAAGATTGCGACGGAAAAGCGCAGTAGTGTGCTAGCAAGCAATGCCTACCACCACCGCGTCGACAGTTTGACTGCAGTCGTCGCATTAGCCACAATCATGGCCAGTCACTTCCTCACAAACGCCGCCTGGCTAGACCCCGTAGGCGGCCTGATAATCTCCGGCATGATCGTCCAAGCCGGCTACGGAAACACAAAAGCCGCACTCCTCGAACTCGCAGACGTCACCATTGAAGACGACATGAAGCAAAAGATTGAATCCGCCACTTCCACAGCCCTGAGCGACTTGAAGCTTCCAACCGAATCAGCACCTCAAGTCCAGGGTATCAAGAGCGGACAGAATTACTTGATTGAAATTGCCGTCACGGTGCCTTCGTCGTGGACATTGCAGCAAATGACAGAAGCAGAGGATGTTGTGCGTGAAAAGGTGGCCAAGGCTGCCCAAGGCATAAAGCGTATCTCTATCCGCTTCACCAGCTCGGAAAACACGGCCGACGCTTTCGCAAATGAATTCGTTGCTTCTCAGGATCAAAAGACCGGGGGTGAACACGAGCACGACCATGAGCATACTCATGATGATGGACACAGCCACAGCCATGAGCCCACAGAAGGTTCAAAGGCAGGTCTGAACAAGAGAAAGTGATGGGGATGACCAGTCTCTTGTTCAGAGAAAGAAGGAAACCGGAGAATATTTATCAAGAGTGATACATTCACGCCGAGAAGCCTTCTCTGATGACCGGGCATCCGCTCGCTTGTTTGGCGTCACACAGGTCACAGAAGTTCGCAGGGCGAATAGACGGAAGCAATGTAACACGAGCGGTTGAAAGGCAGTAAGTATACTTGGATACACCACCGTAGAATTGGGGACTCGATCCTACCGAGATAGAGAGGCCAGCAACAAGATATTGTTAGAATACAAGAGGACCTCCTGAAAGACATCAAAACTATTTTGGAACACTATGGCTGCACAAGTGAGAGCGAGCATGGTATTGAAAGGTTTAAATTTTATCAAGGGCTATCTCTTCTGTATACGAGTGCTCTTCTGCATCTGCAGGCTTGTGGTATAACGTTTCTATGTACAAGCGAAAATGCCGCTTCGCTTTGAAGCGGCTCAAGGGACCGTGCGGCTCAATCTATGTTTTGTGAGCGACTTTTGTTGCGTAGCTTGAAGATCGATGCGGCTCCAATCTGCAGGGTGGGGGAAAGTGGGCGTGAACTCGTATAATCCTGTTGGCGCGGCGTTTGTAGAGGCTATGTTCACAACTGCGTGTATGGATGGCGGCTTATTCCCGACTCGCAATAGTGAGATTGCGTGCCTTGATATGATGTGGCACGTACTGCGGTCCCAACATTTTGTGTAGTTGCTGCAGGGTGGGATGTGTAGCCGGTGCGGCACGAGCCCGTGTTCGTCCATGAGGCGTAAGAAGCCGGAGTTCCTCGACATTGATGACTCTGGCATTGTAAAGCAAAAAGCGGCATGCGCGATGCTCAGGTCGGTTCCGCTTCTGTTGCGGCCTCGAGTTGGAAGCCTTCGTTCCTCTGGACCAGGCTCACATAGTAGTCAACCAAGACCTCCGGCTTGGGCACAATGCGCCATTGGACCTTCTCCAGAAACTCCATCTCCAAGGTAGCAAGTTCGCTGACACTAATACCACCAATTCTAGCATAAGTAGGATTGGTCCAGAAACTATCACTCAAGCCCTTTGCAGCAACAGTGGCAGCAGTGATCAGGAATCGATGGACAGTGAGGCTACTGATGGTAAATGAGGGATAGAGCGAGCATAAGCGGTCGATGTAATAGACGATAGAGAGGAGGATGGGTGGTGAGAGCGTAGCGTGTTGGATGAGACGCTGCAGGTAGTCGTGACAGGAGATGCCAGGCGGAGCCCTAAGTCTGGTTAGTGCATGCGGTTGGACCAGCGTAGCATGAGAGATTACCTGGAGTGGAACCTGGTCAGACGGCCATTAAGAGGAAGTTTGTCATTTAGACGGATCAATTCCATGAGCATATTGCTGATCAAGTAGCCTAGATCCTTGGGGTTGCATGTCTCATATTTGAGGGGCATGATCTTGATGTTTGGATCTAGTTGAGCAGTCGGTTGAGTTGCAGGCTGGGTGCGTGGTTTCTTTGTGAGCGAAGGAGATTCAGCGACGACGCCCGGAGCCGACATGTCAGGAGTGTCTGCATGGCCAGGACGCTCGGGAAGGTCTGTCTCTGGACCAGGCGTCATTGATGGCGGCGGAGGAGAAGAGCCTCTTCGTTTGTTGCCCGCAACTTTGTTCGCGGTGGGTGGAAAGCCTTCGGGGGTATACTGGGTGCCGGCATCGGCCGTCATGGGTTTCGAGACCGGGGTACGGGCATGGGAGAGAGATTGCAATGCAGGCGATGAGGTCGGAGGGAGCCTCGAGGCAGGGCTTTGGGGAGAAGGACGGGGATAACGGGCGTGGAAGGCGGCACTGGGCGAGTGTGAAGCTAGGGCCGACATTTACGGAAGTTGCGTTTATGGACGTTGTTGCTGGAATTGCGTGATGGATTGCAGGCACTGCGACGATGCGCGGGCGTGGCGCATAGTTGAGCAAGAGGGCGGGAGCGGGAAAGCAGGAGAGAGGGTGAGTAGCAGCGACAGACGGGCGATATTAGGCAGGTGCAGAGTCTTTGCAGGTGAGGGAGGATGTGTAAAACGGGCTGTTTAGTCTGCGTTGTTTCAACAGGCCTCTCTTGCCCTCCGCTTGATCCACGTGCGGGAGGAGCCTTCGCACTTGGCGGCCAACCGCGTCATCGCCCATCGCCCATCACACAAGCGTGCATGCTGAATCGCTGACGTGACTTCCACATTGCAGCCGTCCAGGAACAGCAGTCGCGTATCTGGCCCTCAATCCGCCGTCGCCCATTGCTTTCCTCACGGCGCCGCTATCATGGTGCAGCCTCCGTCGCTGGCAGCTCTCCACGAGCTCAAGACGGCGACACATGGCTCGACCGACCAGCAATTGCGGCTGTTGCGCACCATCAAGAACGACATAGTCGGTCACGGCCAGCGCAAGAGGCTTGTCGTCCGTCACGGCCTGCTTGACTGCCTGGCCCACATTCTAGCCTCTTCCCCGGATCCCGACGTCCAGATACAGACAACCTTGATCGTCGCAAGTCTCGCCGACGAGGGCGCTGCCTTTGTCCCTCCCATCCTCTACAGCAACCTCGTACACCCGCTGTTGATACTGCTCCCTCCGACTCACTCTCCCGCAAGACTGGTCACCGCCTCTCTTCGCGCCATCAATGCTCTCGCTACCTCGTGGACTCTCTCGCCCCGCCCCGACCCGCAATTCATCCATCATGTCTTCACCAAGCGTACCATCGCTTCATTCCTCGACATTCTGCGTCAGCCTCTACCAACCTCAAGTCAACAGCTCCACATCGCCCTGACTTCAAACCTACTGGCGACATGCTGTGCCCAGAGCAGCCAACTGCCTTCTGTCATGCTTGATCATGGCATTCTGGATGCGCTTGCTTCAACCCTTGCCAGCTTTGCTCTTCTTTACAACAAACATCCCGCATCAAGCCACACCGACCTCGACGTCACTGCTCTTCTCAATGCCATATCCAATCTTGTGCACGACTCGCCTTACAGAGCCCACCGCCTCATCTTCTCCAATGATTTGAAGCGCATCTTTGAGCATTCGCCAGATGTTACATCCTCGGATCCCCTTATAACTCCCGACTATAACCAGCACCAACCTCGAACGTCCACTAACGTTGTTCCTGTTGACTCGCTCCTTCCAAAAGTCATGGTTCCTCTCCAAAAGTCTCTTTCATTCGGCCACCATGCTTTAATTAACTCTAGACTCTTCTCGGACCAGTCAGCCGCAAATGTCTCCGTGAACTCACCCATCTGCGTCTGGCTCATGTATTTTGTTCGTTCTCAGCCCGACCCTATCTGTCGCTTAGCTGCTCTCCGCCTCCTGGCCATCCTCAACAATGCTCTTGATGCAGATGTTGTTGCCCCTCGCTCTGACGTACTTGCCCGATCGAGAGAAAGGGAAAGACAGATGGCACTTTTCGCCGTCCCAATCGCTGTGAAGCTTGTTCAGGATGCTCTAGATACTCCTTTTGGCCAGGAATCCGCAGTCGTCAAGGAGGATGCTTGCGCCGTCCTGGCTCAACTCATCGAAAACAGCACAGAGCTTCAGCAAGCTGCTCTGGATGCTGGCGCCGTTAAACATGTCTCGCAGCTTTTTCGAAAGTCTTTCGATCCCATCACGCTCGCCAGACCAATGTGGTCGGCCAATCCTCAGGCTGACTCGCATATACCTCCGATACCATCCACTAGTCTCGGACATGACGGTCTTGCTCCCGAAGTCATGCATGCCATGAAATGTAGAGCAGGTGCATTAGAAGCCCTCGCTGCAATCGCAGAAAAAGAGGATGCCAACCGCAAAGCAGTCATCGATAGTGGCATAATCTCTAACCTGATCGAATCGCTTGCACCTATGCGCGACTCTGATCCATCGCTACTTGCTTCCAAGGTAGGAAACACAGTCCCCGTATTGCTTGCGGCTTGTCGTGCTGCTACAGCATTGTCGAGATCCGTCAGCCTTCTGCGTACAGCTCTCATCGATGCTGGAATTACCAAGCCTATATACTACCTCTTGGCTACCACGAACGTCGAGGTTCAGATCGCTGCCACCAACGTCATCTGTAATCTTGTCCTCGAGTTCAGTCCTATGCGTCAGGTAAGAACATCTGCTCACCTTTTCGGTCGACACATGCTGAGTTTGCAGGATCTTGTTGCTGCTGGAGTCGTTACAGCGTTATGCGATCAAGCGAAACGGTCGAATTCCAAGCTGCGTCAAGCCTCGCTCTGGGCCCTGAAACATCTCGTCCTCAACTCCCCAAAGGACATGAAGACCGAATGCCTCGAACAGCTAGGAACTGGTTGGCTCGTTCAGGCAGTGAATGGAACATCTCAGCCTAGCACTTCCGTACCACTTGGAACCATTAATGCTGCAGGCGAACAAGTCGATCTTCTGAATGCATCAGACGCATCTGGTATGGATGTAGACGAATGGACTGAGCAAGATGACGAGGACGAAGACGGCGAAGTCATGATGGATCATAACGGTACACGCTATCAATCTAGCGGACTCAGATCGACGTTGGACACAATTAATTATAAGGCGCGCCTTCGATCGCTTCGCAAGAACGAACACGACCCCTCGATACAAGCAAAACACGACGACATGCTGGTACAAGAGCAAGCGCTGGATTTTATCCGGAATCTTATCAATGGTGATGACAACGTCGCCATGATAGAGCATTTGAACAGTGTCTTGGGCGTAGATCGACTGTTCCAGATGCTTCACAACAAATTACGACCGATATCCTTCCAACCTCAAACACCCCTGGACTCTCATAGGTCCCAAGACTATCCAGCCCAGTCCCAGCAGTCAAACACCGTATGGCAACCTCCGGAGCTGATCAACGCTGCCCTAGGCGTCATCATACATGTGGCTGGAGGATCTTCCAAACATCGTCAGCAGCTGATAGCGCAAACTCCACTTCTTACTGCCTGGCTGCCGCATTTCACACATACAGACCGTCGCATTCGTGTAGCATCTGTTTGGGCCATCATCAACTTGACATGGGTGGATAGTGCCGCCGACCGAGAGGACGCCAAAGCGAGGGCTCGGACCCTAGCATCCTTTGGCATAGATGAGAAGGTGCGGGCTTTGGCGGAGGATGTTGACGCCGATACAAGAGAACGCGTCAAGACGGCCGTGAGGCAGATTGATGAGCTTCTAGAAGGAGGTCGATACCGATGACTTCTTGACATGGCCTGAGGGCCCGCACCCACGAGAAACACGAAACATGCACGTACATCACGAATGAACTGTATCATACTGTATGCATTAGCGAGCGCTATAGAGCCGGGTGTGACCTGACCTGATCCAAGCTGCACAAGACAGTTCATATGCTTCTTGACATTGATTCGGACTAACCAGAGCCGTGATGCTTCTTGTTGAACTCATCCACCATTTTTCTAGCAGCAGTCACAATGTTGACAGCGCCAGGTGAGTCGCTATGACAGCACAAGGAGACCTCATGGTCACCCAGTGGCAAGTTGACCTCCTCACCCGTGACAGCGGTGACAGATGAATTCTCCAATTGGTTCTTGATGTGCGCTGCCGTCTCCTCCTGAGTCCACGCCCTGAAATCATCGTATCAGCTGGATGCGTTGAGCTTTGTCTTTGGGGACAGACTTACTTTTTCTTACGATCAATCACCAAAGTGCCGTCTTTTGAGTATTTGACATCTCCATAAAGTTCAGCGCAGAAAGGCAGCCCGAGCTCTTTGGCCACTTCCTCGTGTAAAGTGCCTGCAAGTCCGAAGACTAGTGTACCTTTCGGCACTCCTGCATAGACTGCTCGACACACTTCACGGTCTCTGTACATCATACCGTATAGAACGCCATGGGGCTTCACGTGGTGAAGTTGCACTCCCTCAACATCCAAGAAGCCTTTCAAGGCACCAACTTGGTAAGTCACCATTGCGGTCAATTCTTCCGGTGACATTTTGATTTCTCGTCTGCCAAAACCTTGAATATCGGGGAGGCCTGGATGGGCACCGATTTTGACGTTGTGTTGTTTGCATAGCTTGACTGTGTTGGCCATGATTAGAGGGTCTCCGGCGTGGAATCCTTGCTATATGTTAGCTTAATACCGAGATGTGCAGAGAGAACCATGCTTACCACATGCGATGTTGGCATGATCGATGAGGGGGATGAGTTCTTCATCGGGACCACATTTGAAGTTTCCATAGCCTTCACCCAAGTCTACGTTGATGTGGACTTTCTTGCTGACTGGAGGCATGATGCTGGACTCGAAACGAGCTTGTCAAGAATGCACGTTACTGCGTATGAGATTGAACGAGAGTTGTGTGTCCGAGATGACAGATGGTAGGACCTTCTCTACTTGTTGATGGGTCATTCGCTCGCATGTCATCATGGTCATAGCGAGTCGACTTGGGGTGCTTATCGTTGATCGACATACCCCGTCGGGGTACTCTCAAGACCCCCTCATCGGCCAGCCATGTTTTGGTCAGCCGACCGCATGCCAATAACCCTCACTATCATATAAGTTGGCGGTCATCTCACGCGGTAGTATGGTGTCCTATCACGATCACATAACATGGAGAAGCTCAAGACTCTACTAGTTGCCAATCGTGGTGAGATCGCAGTAAGTAGTACACACCCACCCTGCCCATGCCGACCCCACATAGGCTTGGCGAAGAAGCATGGAGCAAATGCCTAACGAGAAATGCCTCTCCAGGTTCGCATCATCCGAACAGCGAAAGCTCTGGGTATCCAAACAATTTCAATTTACTCCACTGCAGATGCAGCATCGAGCCATGTAACAGCCGCAGACGAAGCTGTCTTGCTCTCAGGCAGTGATTCCACAGTCTATACCGATGGCGAAAACATCATTTCTATAGCAAAGGAAAAAGGTGTCGATGCAATCATACCAGGATATGGCTTCTTGTCCGAGAATGCCGAGTTTGCTAGACAAGTCGCAGATGCTGGTATGGTCTGGGTAGGTCCCAGCCCAGAGGCAATCGAAGCATTTGGTGTCAAACATGTTGCTCGAGAACTGGCCGAAAAGGCTGGCGTGCCAATCGTACCCGGCACCAAGGGACTTGTGGAGAGCGCTGAAGATGCTGTGAAGGCTTCTGAGAAACTCGGCTTTCCAGTCATGCTGAAAGCCACTGGAGGAGGTGGTGGCATGGGCTTAGTTACTTGTCACAGTGCCGATGAGGTCCGCTTCGGCTTCGATAAAGTGCAGTCGCGTGGCAAGACGCTGTTCAAGAATGCTGGTTTGTTCATCGAGAAGTACTACGCGGCGTCTCGTCATATCGAGGTGCAGGTCTTTGGTAATGGCCAAGGATCAGCAATTCACTTCGGCGAGAGGGAGTGCTCTATTCAACGCCGACACCAGAAAGTCATCGAAGAGTGTCCCAGTCCTTTCGTGGAAAAACACACTGGCATGAGGAAGAAGCTTGGTGATGCGGCTGTTAGTCTCGCAGAGTCGATCAAGTATGGCTCTGCTGGAACAGTTGAATACTTGGTCGACGACGAATCTGGCGACTACTTCTTTTTGGAAATGAACACCAGACTACAGGTCGAGCATGGAATCACTGAACTCTGCTATGATGTTGATCTGGTAGAGCTCATGCTCCAGCAGGCCGATGCACAGCTCAGCGGTCTGGGCGGCCTGGAAGCAGGCCACCTCAAGCAGATGCAGCCCTCGTCACCGAAGGGCGCCGCTATCGAAGCAAGAGTCTATGCAGAGAATCCTGTACGCGACTTTGCGCCATCACCTGGTCTGCTACAATCAGTAATTTGGCCAGAGCAACAAAACGAACATATTCGAATTGATACATGGGTATTCACGGGAGCTACTATCACGCCCAACTATGATCCACTGATAGCAAAAGTCATGTTCCATGGGTCTTCGAGGGAGGAGGCACGTCAAGGAATGCAAGCTCTTCTGTCGTCCTCCAAGATCTGTGGTCCGCCCACCAACCTTGAATTCTTGCACGATATCATTCGGGATGACGAATTCAAGATCGGGAACACCTTGACGAACTTTCTAGACTCATTCGAGTTCCGACCATCTGCTATCGATGTGATCTCAGCAGGTGCCTACACGCTCATACAGGATCTGCCTGCCCGGCCAACAGTCGGCAAGGGTATCCCGCACTCTGGTGCAATGGACCCAATCGCATTCTCGCTCGCAAACATCCTTGTCGGAAACGAGCCGACCAAGGAAGCTCTGGAAATTACTCTCAGTGGTCCCGAGTTACGGTTTATACGTTCGGCAGTAGTGGCACTGACTGGAGCTCCAATGGAGGCTGAGCTTGACGGACAGCCGTTCCGCATGTGGCAACGGCAATACATCAAGGCCGGGCAGAAGCTCAAAATTGGAAAGACAACAGGCTCTGGATGTAGATCTTATCTGGCCGTATGGGGAGGCTTCCCTGCTGTTGCAGAGTACTTTGGCTCAAAATCGACCTCTCCAATCGTGGCGATCGGTGGCTATCAGGGACGACAGCTTGCACCAGGAGACCTGCTAGCTATCGCTGGCCACGTTCCTGGTCATGTATCGAATTTAATCGCTAGCTTGCCCGAGAGACTCGTGCCTGTCTACACTAATGAGTGGGAGGTCATGGCTATGGTTGGACCCCACGACATTGGCTATCTCCTACCCGAAGATATTGAAATGGTCTACGATACAACTTGGAAGGTCTCACATAACGCCAGTCGTAGTGCTATCAGACTGATCGGACCTGTGCCAAAGTGGGCAAGGAAAGATGGTGGCGAGGGCGGCGCCCATCCCTCCAATCTTGTTGAGTACGGCTATCCCATTGGAGCACTCAATTGGACTGGTGATGATCCATGCATTTTCCCGGTAGATTGTCCCAACTTCGGTGGCTTTGTATCAAGTACAACTGTCGTTCGCGCTGAATGGTGGAAACTGGGTCAGCTGAAGTCGGGAGATACCTTGAAGTACAAGAGAGTATCTTTGGAAGAGGCGCTTTCTTTGCGCAGGCAAAACGACCACTTCATTGAGTCTGTCGAGAAGGCCGTGCAGAACAATATGAACTTCGACGACATCGATTCTCTCAGCTCTACATTCGAGCCATCTGGTGACTTTGGCAGCGCCATAGTCTGGGAAAGACCTCAGCAGGGTCGTCAGCCTCAAGTCAGATACCGACAAGGTGGTGATGATCATATCATTGTCGAGTATGGCAACGAGGAGTTTGACTTAAATCATCGTTGCAGAACAACAGCACTCGAGAAAGCCATTCGTTCGCCCAACCCTGATTGGCTGAATAACACCGTGTCTTGCTGCACCAGTGTGACGCTCTTCTACAATGGCTTGAAGATCGAGAGGCGGAGACTGGTAGCACATCTTCAAGGTCTGGAAGATGAACTGGGTGATCTCAGCTCCGTCAAGGTACCTTGTAGAAAGTTTCACCTTCCGCTTTCATTTGAGTCAAAGGCCCAGGAGGAAGCGACGAAGAGGTACATGGAGACGCAACGACCGCATGCGCCATACCTACCGAGCAACTTCGATTTCGTCGCTAAGAACAACGCCTTCACGTCGGACCAGTTGCGAGACATCTTTCTCACTGGCCAATTCATGGCTGTTGTGGTCGGTTTCTATGCAGGTAATACGGTGTCACTGCCTGTCGATCCTCGTCAGCGCATGCAGTGTCCAAAAGCCAATCCCAGTCGAGTATTCACACCTGAAGGTACTGTCAGTTGGGGCGGGTCTTGCATGTCAATCTATCCAGTCGATAGTCCTGGAGGCTATCAGATGACTGGGCGTACAATCCCCATCTTCGATGCTTTGGGTTGGAAGGATGGTTTCTCACCCTCACGCCCATATCTGTTCCAAGATTTCGACCTATTGACTTACTATCGAGTCAGCGAGGAAGAACTCGATGTTATGCTTGCAGACTTCCGCAGTGGTAGATACAAGTTCGAGTGGGAAGAGATTGAGTTCGACATGGCCGAGCACAACAGATTAAAGTCAGATACAGCGAAAGAAGTCGAGAAAATCAGAGCCGAACAAGCCGTCGCACAAGCTGAGATGACAAAGGCGGAGAACGAAAGTTTAGCCCAGTGGAGAGAAGAGAAGGCAAAGAATAGGGTCGACGATAGCACTATCGAGTCCATGTTGGCCGGTAAGTATCCCACTGCTTACGTTGATGATGGTGTCTCACTAACCATAATGACAGATCCCAAATATACGACGATTGACTCACCTGTAGCGGCCAATGTTTGGAAGATCCAAGTCGAACAAGGACAAATTGTCAAATCAAATCAGGCAATAGCAATTCTCGAAGCAATGAAGTTGGAGATTGCAGTCAACGCTCCAGGTGACCAGAAAGCTGCAAAGGTGGAAAGATTATTGGTCGCTCCTGGCGAGACTGTCAATGCAGGAGCCAGGATTGCGCTGTTGAAGTTCGAAGAGTGAACTTTAGTGAAGTCGATGGCTAGATGTTATTAGCATTGCGTCTAAGCTCCTGTACATTTCAGTAGAACCAGACCTATTCACGTAGATATCACCTGCTTAATTGGTAAGATTGCACCGAAGGATCAGCTTATCTTCAGCCTCCCGTATAGCCGTTACAACCCCGCTATCATCTATATAGCAAGGCAACAACACAGCTTCATCCGCGTCGCTCTTGCCCAAGACCAAAATTCCTCAAAATGTCAGAAACAAAAGAAGACAAGCAAGTCTATTACGGAAACTGCCATTGCGGCGCTTTCAAGTTTTCAGTCGCACTCGCTCCGATAAAGAAAGCCGCACGCTGCAACTGTAGCATTTGTAGCAGAGTAAGCGCGACATAATTTTGTCCCTTCCTGATTCAATTTCTGATGCCAACTTCTAGAAAGGCTACCTGTTTGGTGTGCCAGAGAGTGCAAACGACTTCAAGATCGAAGTCGGGGAAGATGTCCTCAAAACCTACTCCTTTGGCAGTGGTATCGCTGAGCACAAGGTATAATATCCCTAAGTATTGCAGACGGTATAACAGAGATACTCACAATAACGTCTCAAAGTTCTGTCCAATATGTGGTACGGGAATCTTCGTCTCAGCACCCAAGATGAAATTCTTAGGCGTCAACGTAGGATCTACCCTTCGACTAACCTATTCCATCATACACTCTGACATCCTCTAGATGAACACATTCAAACACGGCTCAGTAGATATCGACAACCTAGAAATTAGCACAACCAACCAAGCAAACGCAGAACCAAAGTATCACCCCTTCAGCTTACCCGAGGACCAAAAACCCTCTGTTTCAGAAGGTCAAAAACTGTACACAGGAAGCTGTCACTGTCAAGCCATAAGATACACAGTCGTTTCTGAAGAGATCGACGAAGTCCGTACCTGTAATTGCAGTTTCTGCTCACGTGTAAGCACCTCCATCCCTTGTTCCTAACCACCTCGACTAACAAGCGTCACACAGAATGCAGATATGTGGATCTACCCACCCATTGCCTCCGTCGATCTTCTAGGCACCGAAGACAAACTGACAGACTACCTCTTCGGTCCCAAGCGAGCTTATCATGGTTTCTGTGGTGCTTGTGGTGTTGATGTCGTTAACAGGGTTGATTTGCATCCAGTGTTCAAGGCACCGGTGAGACCGATCAATGTTAGGACAATGGATGGTCTTGATCTAGAGAGCTTGAAGGTTGACAAGGCTGATGGATGGGCTATGAATACTGGACCTTATAAAGCTTACGATGTTTGAGGACATCAGTGGGCCGATTAGCGAAGAACATCTTGGGATTTGTGGAAGGCAGGACAAGCTCGGTGAGGAAAAACATAATCATTATTGGTTGTCTAAGCCATGTATCTCATCTATTTCGAATCTACAGAACTTTTAGAAGTCGTGTCTTCTCTAGCATTCATATCCTCAAGTGGAAGTGGCGGGCTTGCACTACCATCAACAGCCGCGTCGTCCCTCTTCACCAAACCATCTCTCCATTGCTTGAAGCGTGTGATGACGTTCGGCTTCTTCTCAGTCATAGCTTCCTCCTGCACATCATGGCCTTCCTCGGCTTCTCTGGCCTTTTCTTCAACAACGTCTTCTTCCCTCTTCAAGCCTTTATCCTTGATGAAGATAGTAAGCGCAAATGCTACTCCGATGGTCGCGACGCAGAAGATGAAGACGGTGCGACTGGCATTTGCATATGCAGTATTGATACTTCTTCGATCAGCGGCACTGACGGTGTTCAAGTCAGGTACCGCAAATGTTGAATCGGCGATATATTGGAGGTCCGGCGGAAGACTGGATCCCAGAACGTTGCCGGAGATTGCTGAGCAGATGGCTAAACCTACTGCGCCGCCAAGTTGACGCAGCAGCATTCTGTTCGAGATAACGACGGCGCGCTGGGATTTTGGGCAATGGGCTTGCATCGCAGTGTTTGTTCTGGGGACAAGTCAGTTCGAACATCGAGACGACGATTTTGCTATGATGTTAGACTTACGTTTGGAAAGTGCAGCCGCAGCCAAAGCCAACCATGATGATGAAGCCGCAGATATGGCCAACAGGAGAATCAGTTCCCAGGGAGACAAGAAGACCCGAACCAAGAGTCCAGACAGCAAAGCCAACAAAAATGACTTCGAAGTAGTGACCGATGAAGGACATGTATTGTCCACCGAGTGCGGAGAAAGTCGCCTGTACCAGCACCAGGGGAAGAATGAGAACAGCCGATCTCATGACATCGTAGCCCCCGACATTTTGGTAGTACAATGGTAGGTAATAGATCAGAGAGTAATAATTCATGCCGAGCAAGAAAGATTGGACCAGCATGATTGCGACAGACTTGTTCTGCCACATTTCGAGAGGCATCATGGGCAGTTTGGCGAATTTCCATTCGACGATGATGAAGGCAATCGCACACAATCCACCGATCACCAGCATCGAGATGGTCTCGGCCGAGTTCCAGGGTGTTCTATGGCCGCCGTCAGAAATTGCGATTAAAACCAAGATGATTGCGAGAGTGCTGAAGAAGAGACCGATCCAGTCAACCTTGCGAATAGTGTCTCTGAAGTTGACCTTTGGCATACTTTGCGGCAAAGTCCATGCCGCCAAACACGCAGCTATACAACACAAAGGTGCATTGAGATAGAAGAGACCTCTCCAAGTCGAATGTTGAGTAAAGGCGGCAGCGATCAGCGGACCAGCAGCATTTCCAAGCCCGATAAAGGATCCGATGATACCCTGGTATTTACCTCTTTGTTGCAGAGTCACTACATCCGACATGATCATATTGACCAAAGCGACGATACCTCCGTTGGCGACACCAGAGATACCGCGAAAGACGTAAAGTACTTCTTTAGTAGGAGTGAGTCCGCAAACCAAGTCCGAAACAGCCAGCAATACCAAACATCCAACGAAGATCTTCTTGCGTCCGAACAGATCAGAAAGGCGACCATAGAGAACCTGGAATACAGTGTTTGCGATGAGAGCCGATGTACCAGCCCAGGCGATAGTATCTGCGGCGTTCAAGTCTCTTGCGATACTGGGTAGAAGGACGGTGATGCCGTTCTGGTCAACGTAGCATAGGAACATACAAAATGCCAGTGTGAAGAAGATGACCATTCGCTCTTTGAAAGGTACCAGATTAGTCTGATCATGGATCGCGGCCTCCAGATCTTTCGTTTCTTTAGCCATGTTGATGGGACTTTGTTCGAGGATTTTGTCCGTGTAGAAGAATCGTAGAGAAAGCCTGACAGTGAATCCAAATTAAGTTATTCGCGACCAGATCGATTTTTTGTTGCCGTATTCAGGATCCGGGGTAGATGTACGAGGCAAGGCAAGAGTCATCGAGCAACAAAGCTGGGTCATGATGCCATGTGAGACCGGGAGATGACTGAAAGAGTCGGTCAACTTGCTGAGACGAATGGATCAAAGTGCGAGCAATAGAGGGAGAACGCGCCGGCGAGAAAAGATGATGGACGATGACAAGGTCGAATCGCGTGCCGACTTGCCGTTTTTCTTGCCAACCGATGACGGCTTGGCTACTCGACTTCCCGCCTCCTCGTTCGGGATCCTCTGAGAACGCCGGCAAATCGATTCTTATCATCCACTTTCCATGTAGTAAAGAGTTTCTCGAAACACGCGCTGTCTTTTTTATTCCTTATCTCGATCTACCGGATAATTTACATGCGACTATGCTCTCTCGGATGCCATCGACGTACAAGGTTGAAAGTCCACTCAACTCGGCCGAGAACAGATTAGACCGCCTTCCGACTAGCGACTGCAGCTGGCAGTGGGTCATCTAATCATCGTAGGTCTCGGCGTATTCTTCCTCGTACTCTTCCTGGGCCTCGCGCAACTCCTCGCGCTTCTCCTCGAGACTCTCGCGGTCGCTGCTGGATACCGATGAACCGGAGCGCGTCTCGTCAGGCAGAGGCGCATCATCGTACAGACCTGGCTCGTAGGCAGATCCGCCGTAACCTGAAGGCTGTGCGACCGGAGCAGGAGCGCTGTAGCCGTAAGGATCTTGAGCAGGAGCGCCGTAACCTCCGTATGATGGGTCGGGTGCGGGAGCATAATTGGTAGGGGCAGGTGCGTAGCTGGGTGCAGCAGCGGCGGGGGCGGCAGCATACTTCTTCTCGTCATCCGAGTCATCTGCAAGCACTGCATATTAGTATGGTTCAAGATGAGCAGCATCTGAGGTTCGACCACTTACCCATAGCATTGGCGATCAAAGCACCGCCAATAGCGCCTACAGCTAGACCACCTGCAGCTCCAGCCATGGCACCGCCATATCCGGAACTCTTCTCCTTCTTCTTGTCCTTGTCCTTCTTCTCGCCCTTATCCTTGTTCTCGACATCACCGTAGTACTGGTTGGCACGGGTGTCGTGCTGTTGATCATGCTGACCCTGAGGAGGAACAGATGGCATGGCGCCACCATAGCTGTCGTAGAAAGAGTTTGCCTGTCCACGGGACTGATCACCCTGAGGAGGTGCTGCGCCATATTGATCGGCGGGTGGAGGAGCCTGTCCTTGAGGGAAAGAGCCAGGCTGACCGTACTGGCCCCGACCGACAGGAGGAGTTTGATAACCACCATAAGCTCCACCAGTGGGAGGAGGAGGCGATGAGTACTGGTTCTGGGGAGCTTGGTGTTGAGGCATGTCCCACTGAGTCTGACCGGTAGCCTGGTTCACGTAGAAGAAGCGCTGGCTCTGCTGGTCAAACTGCTGGACCCAGCCAGGAGGAAGTTGGCCGCCGGCCTGGGGAGGAGGAGGGCCGGGAGGAGGAGGAGGAGCTTGGCCGTAAGGACTAGGGCTAGGTTGGCCATAAGAAGCAGGGCTAGGTTGGCCATAAGAAGCAGGGCTGGGCTGTCCATAGGACTGTTGGTGTTGAGGTTGGAGAGGATACGACTGTTGCTGGTGTCCCTGGACGTAAGAGTCGGCAGGAGCGGGCGCGGAGTACTGAGGCTGGCTGACATCGCGCGTCTGGTCGGGCTCTATTGGAGGTGAGGTCAGTCGCCAGTGAAGCTGTGTGGGAAGCACACGCAATGACTTACTGCTCTCCGTAGGCTTGCTATCCTGCGCAGGCTGGGTAGGAGCGGTTTCCTTTTTCTTGTCATCATCGCCAAACATTTCCTCGAACTCGCTCTTGAGTTTCTTGAAGAAAGACATGGTTGCTCTTTCCTTTTGTGTATGCGTTAGTGGTAAAGCAGGAAGGCGCAAAGGTGAAACGACTTTTCGAATTGATGATCGAGTTGGAGAGAAAGAAGCACAAAAGACGAAAGTGCGACACACCAAGTAAACAACACACCCCCACCAGCCTTATATATATGTCTCCCCCAAACACATGCCCCTCTCCTCACCCGGAAATCAACCAGAAACATCCCCCCGAAACCCGCCAGCTTGTTTGCTCAACCTTGCCAAGCATATGCTATATGCGTTGTTATATCTTTCCATCACGCTTCTAGGGCTTTCTTGCAACATATTTGCCCCTTCTGGTGTAAGCTACTCGTCTTATATTGCATACTTAATTGCTCATCAGCTTGGCAAGTGCTGCCGCCAAGTCCGTCTGATGCGAGGATATCCTGCTTTTTGTTTCATTCCAATGTCTATAACCGCGCGCGATTTTGTTGGATCAAAAAAAAGGATTACGAATGCTTGCATGAGTGGGGTTGTGAGTGTGCAGAGTCCCGGTCATCTTGCTTGAGCGGTAAGAGGGACATATCCAATGGCTCGGTTTGTTCTTGAGCTCGTAATCGAGACGTATGAGAGATGAAGATGTTCCTGAGGTTCTTGTGCCTGGACCCCCGCTAGTTCATTGGTCTCGGTCCGCTCCTCTCCCCGTGGATAAGCTCTACATTATCGGCATTGATTAGCCGCTCTTGGTCAGGTTCTCAATGGCGATGAGCACCATGCTCCCACCAACGCCTAGAAGATCACGATATGCTCAAGTCAAGCTTACTAATGCGATCACGATATACTTTGGTCAGGTTGAGATACAGGTACGCGGAAGGTGTGTTCATAGATGGCGGTGAAGCAGGGAGTCAAGACACCCGTGCGAAATTTCGTATGTATAAGAAGGTAGAAACGTGTCAAGCACAAAAAAATGGTATAGCAAGAAGAGAAAGATAAAACGCTGAGAGTCCGAACAAAATCATAGCCTGATATTCCAATCATGAACATGCGTTTTGAACAGCTTAAAGGTGGAGAGCACGAGCGTGACGGCGATGTCTGTATGCGCCGGTTGGGGAAGCTCCAGCGGTGACGGTGACGGCAGTCGATTGAGTGACATAGTCGGTCTCGTAGGCAGTGACGATAACGGCATCGCCACTGTCAGCGGCAACTGCAGTGGTAACAACAGCAGCCTGAGTGGTGGAAGGAGCAGCAGCAGTCTCGCTGGCGCCCTGGGCGAAGAGGTACTCGACCCATGAGAGAAGGTCCTCAAGAGTGGTGCCCTCGGGGAGAGCCTTTGTGGGAAGGGCAATGCCAGCGGAGGCAGTACCGGTAGGGACACCAGCAGAGATGGTGCTGGTCAACATCGAAGAGGGAATCGCAGCTGCGATCTCGGAGACAGAGGCCTGGGAGACAGCGGTGGTGGAAGCGGAAGGAGCAGCGTAGGTTTCTTGAGACGAAGGAGCATATGTGGGCTGGGCGGAGGAAGAGGCAGGTGCAGCGTAGGTGGTAGTGGTCTCAGCAGCTGAAGAGGGTGCGGCGTACGAAGCAGGAATGGACGAAGCGGCAGCGGACGAGGCAGGGGTAGACGAAGCGGCAGCGGACGAGGCAGGGGTAGACGAAGCAGCGGCAGATGAAGCAGGGGCAGAGCCAGAGCCACCAGTGTAGAGAGCAGGTCCAGGCATGTCGTACTGGTCGGGACCAAAGCCGGGGTAGTAGATGTTGACAAAGATACCCTTGTCCTGAGCAGTGTACAGGGAAGTACCGACGACACCCTCGGGGTTGTCAGTACCAGAACTGGTGATCTTGAGGTTGATGCACTGAGGGTAGTTCTGAGCACCACCTTCGTTGTTGGCGCTGTGAAGAGCAATGATCTCGTGACGAGCAACGTAGTTACCGGAGGCAATAGTGTCAGGAATTTTGACATCCCACTTGTTGCTATCGGTGATCAGCTTGTCCGAGGCCCAAACACCTTCGTCCGGCTTGCTGTTTCCGGAGATCAGACCAACGGCATCGATCTTGAACCACTTGAGTGTGGTCTTGTCGGCATCGGCACAGTCGCCATCGCACTTAGCCAGGTAAGTGATAACGGGACCGTGGTGGGAAGTTGGCCAGGTGTCCCAGTTGAAGGAGACGGTGTCACCACCGTTGACGGGGGCTGAGAGCGCACCAGGCGCGGCACCAGAGTGACAGATCATATCAGGGCTGGTGTAATCAGCGACATAACCGTTGTCCTTCACAGTGTCGGACCAGGCAATGAGGTCAGGCTTGGTGTTGGAGTACAGGATAGAGTTGTTGAAGCCGGCGTAAACGGTGTTAGAGGCGCCAATGCTTTGAAGGTGACCGTGAGCAGACACGGTGGACGCAAGGGTAGCCAGAGCGGCAGCGGCAGCGATTTTGAAAGACATTTCGAGTTGTTTAGTGCAGCGTTTTTCTTGTAGAAGTTGCTAGTTTTTTGGATTGCGAAGATGCGAAGACGTGGATGAAGTTGGAGTGCAAGTGTAAAAGAATGGAAGTATCCCAGCTGCAATCAATACAGAATGATACGTTGAAAAGAGAATGTGGGTGGTACGAGACCGAAAAGTTGCACTGCAAAGAACGTCGAAGGCGATAGCTTGAGGAGGGAAGAATGGAGAGAGAGTTTGGGAGACATGATTCTTATACTTAGGGGGTAGGATCGCCTACTCTGTGTCGAAAATGCCATGGTCGGACTAAGGCCGACTCGCGAGCATGGCCGTTCTAGCGGAGCCCCTGCCTTAGTGTGGTGGAGTTCGTCAATATGGTAGAGTGCTGCCGCGTTTCAAAAAACAGACGACCATGTGGCGCGGCGCTAAAGCCCAGACTTGGTCCAAGACGTGCATCGGAGCACGCAAGACACCGCGCTTTGACAAGATTCCTCGACCGTGTGGTGGTGGGCAGAAGAGGGCTGGAAAAGGGCCTTGTTTGTATGTAGGGGATAGATGAAGCTCTTTGATGACCAAGGGGCTGCCGTGGGAAGCGGAACTCTGAAACGCCAAGCTCCAGAAAGCGGAGTCCTTCTGCTGCAGGAACCAAAACCTTCTTCGAGGATCTCTAAACTCAAATGGCAGTTCTGCTGTCTATCGACAAGATCGAGTCAGTCTTGGTCTTGTCGTCCGCCTCGGACGACAACGGTTGACTTGTCAAGAGAATTCCAAGTCGAAACATCCTCAGTCGAGTGGCTCAGCACCTAAAAGGAGGCAATAGAATACGAGGACGGGCAATGCTCACTTGGCTCCATTTTCCCAATCACAAAGGCACCTTAATCTATTTCGCTTGACGAGTCCTTTTCATCCATCGCGCGAGACATGAAACCCGAAAATCACAATGGCGAAGAACACCCTTGCATATGGGTTAGCCGCCCGGCCGCAACACAGATGAGCGGTCGCAGAGCCGCCACATACAACACGCAAGCCCTCGTTCAAAAGGTTGACACTCTGGCCAATGTGGCTTGGTTCGCTGCGATCTTCCGATACGCACGCTTTCGCAACCTCTGCACGGCATGGTATGCCTTAGACTTGAAATCACTTTACCTTCAAGCGAGATGTATCTCAACCCTCGATTGACTCTGGCTAAAATTGCTTGTCATGGGTGAACAACAAAGGTAATGGAGATCTCGAGGCTCCAGCGGCATCAGTCTAGAATGCCACTTCTTCGCGCCAGGCTTCACAAGCATGTGATTGTCACGCAACAAAAATTGACACAGACTGCATGGATGCGCTTGCTTCTTTGACGTCCACGCCTGCATCTACATGGGCGCGAATGCAATGAAGATCATTTGAGATTTGCCAATCTTTTGTCCAGCTTTTCTTGCGTTGTAAGTCGATCGTTGCTTCGCACTGAGTGGTTCGTATATTCTTTGTTTGTGTTGTCTTTGGGCAGAATATCTCCCATCTTCGATGAATTGTATTGATGGTCAGGGCTAATTGGGCTACTTTTGTGGCATGGGTATTGCTATTTACTAAATGAAATCGCCAGCAGTGGGTCTTGTCCTTGCGCCGGCGCCTAACAGACCCCTGCGGCTGGGATGAATGTCGCTAAGATCCATCTCGCCGCTCGGAGCAGAAGGCTTAGGGTTACGGGCAGATGCGTTGCTCGCCTTTCGTGCACGACGAGGAGGCGATCGCGACCTTGATACTTCTGGAGACGATGTGTTGCGACGCGCGCGACGCTGGTTCCTGACCGGAGATCTTGTTCGTCTCGGTGGCGGTGATCGTGAAACGGATCTGGAAAGAGAGCGTCTGCGTCCTGCCCCTGCCCTTCTTGGTGGTGGTGAGCGTGAGAGGGAGCGGGATATGGAGCGAGCGGGTGATCGCGACGGACTTCCTCTACGTCTACGAGGTGGTGAGGGCGAGCGGGTATAGCTTCTGTCTCGCGGAGCGGTGCCGCGGACAGGAGGTGAATGCGAGCGCGAATAGCTTCGAGCTCTTGCGGCTCCACGAGCAGGAGGCGAGCGAGAGCGGGAATATGATGGTGATCGAGAATCTCGGCGAGCGTTGCCACGCTTTGGTGGGGGCGAGCGAGAACGTGAAATGGACGGCGTGTATCTCCTCCTGCGCTCTGGTGTTCTCGAGCGTGAAATAGAGTCAGAGGGAGAGCGGCGTCTTGGCCGAGGAGACCTCAATCGGGATGGTGATCTCGAGTATGAGGCAGATCTGTCTCGGGCTGAGCGACGCGGCAATGTTGGCGAACGGGAATAACTACGTGCTCGGCCCCTTGTACGAGATGGGGAGCGAGAACGACTGGAGTAGCTCGAGTAGCTGGAATAGCTGGAAACACTCTCGCTTGGGCTAGCAGCTCTGACGGGTAGAGCAGGTAAAGTTGGCTTGGGCATATTCTTGAGGTACTCTCTCATACCCTCAGTCAAGACACCCATGCCAATAGCAGTGAAGAAGTTAATGCTGAAACGGGTGTTGCGAGGGTTGTCAACAGGGAATATTCCAGCCAAGGCAGGCAGTAGAGCGTCGTCCTTCATTCTCTCCGAAAGCTTCTTCATTCCAATATTCTGAGCCAGCTCTTCGATCAGGATCTTGATGAAAATACGCGAAGACGAAGTCGTCTCGTCCTCGTTCAGGTGGATAGCGCTGATGACATGCCAGCCGATGGCATCAGTGGAGAGAAGGTGACCGAAGAATTGGGCTACAATGCGTAGGCGATTTGTCTCCAGGCGGTGGATTGTGTCGTAGTATTTGACAAAAGAGGCCTCGAAAAGCTCGTTCCACATGCGGTTGATTTTGCAGAGACGCTCACCAATCAAGCCGAAGAATTTGTTGTATGTGCGCTCCTGAGAGCAACATTCGACGATCATGGAAGGAAGTTCGTGCTCAAGTCCGGGTGGCAAGTTGATACGTAACAGCTTGTGCGTACATTCCTCGAAGCCTCCAGACGACATGATTGTAAGGTAGATTGTTCGGCGCAAGTTGACAAGATCAGTGTTTGACTGATCCTTGATCTCAACCTGTTTTTCCGCTTCCTCGTCCTCGTCTTCGCTGCTGCTGACGTCCGAATCATCGTCCTCATCGTCATCGCTTCCGTCAGCCTCTCCCAGAATTTCGGCCCTCAGCTTCTTGTAGGCCTCCTCATTTGCTTCCCAGTCGGCGTCGAATTTGAAGACATTGAGACCATCCTGGACCTCAGCTTGGTCATCTAAGCCAGTGTTGTGGGTAATCTGATCCTCCTCTTCGACGAGATCCAGCTCCTCCTTGACCGAGGGGTTGTCCTTGTAGCGATCCTTTCTGACCTGAAACAGGACTTCAACCATATACTGCGTTCTCTTGTCGATGTCGGCTTCGTGCAGAATGCTGCGGAATTGATCGTAGACGGCCATGGCGATTTGCGAGTTGAACTCTTCGACGTGCTGACCAACCTCTCTCATCAAACCAACAGCGATCTCGACACTGTCGTCGGTGGGCTTGTTGAGCAACAGCAGAAGGATCTGGGCGGCAAGCATTTCGTGAGCGACCTGCTGGTTGATCAAGTGTGCCAGGAATGTGGTGCTGCTCAGGCACACGGCCTTGTCGTTACGCTTGAAGGCTTTGCGGAATTGTACAACAAGGCGGTTCACGAGCAGTTCGCCGACCTGAGGGAGTTTCGTGTTGACAATGGAGACCATAGCGGCGTAGATGGGGGTGAAGGGCAAACTGGCGGCTTGAGCCTTCATGATACTGCGGCAGAACAGACCACGGCCGCGAATCAGGTTCTCGCTGAACAGTTCGGGAACAATGTACTTGATGTTTGATACATTGACCTTGTTGATCAGACCGTTGATGGACTTCTTGAGGGCTTCCCAGGCCATGCGCTGAAACTCCTTTGAAGATGGATCGTTGCCGATCTCAGCCTGCAGAGCGCGCAACCTGGCTGGGGGCACGTATGTTCCGCCCGATCGCATAGTGAGCAGACGCTCATATTCAGCTTTCGCGGCGGCCTGCTTCTCAGCGGCTGACAGAGGCTTGTCTTCTTTGACTTCTTCGCGACGGCGTGTTTCGGCCTGCCTTTGGCGCTCCAGTGCTCTCTGGCGGTCCACATCGCGCGGGAGGGGACCGTTACGGTGAGGAAGCGGCGAGCGCGAACGATCGCGTGGAGGCGTAGGGTCGCGATTCGTATCAGGGTCGATGGATCGTGTGCGCAAGGTGGGAGGGCGTCTTTCGGGAGATGGAGAACGCGACTCGGGCGAACGTTTACGACCAGAGGTATGCGACTGAGCGTCGGCGGCGTCAGGTGAAGGCAGACGTACTGCCGACTGCATAGCCGTCGCCATGTCGAGATGTCGAAGCAAAGTCGAGGGTTGTAATGTTCAAGTGCAAGAAAGTGCGTCAGGCAGTTGCAACTTGGTGTGGAAGCTGACGCCGACCATGCGGTCCTCTTGGCATACCCGAGCTTCACCCCCGGACCCTCTCTGTTCTTTCCCTGCGACTATCACGCTATTGTTGTAGGACTGACCGCAATTGAACGTACTGTGTTACGTCCATGGCATGCAGATAGTAGTACGCCCAATTTGATTCCAGCGCGACCTAGCTCTCGGCGCCATGATGCTCATCGTAGCGACCACCGTCTTTCTTTATTACACCTTCTGGACTCTGGTCATGGTATGCCGCGCTCTCTGTACATAGCCTCGCCTGTTCGTATCTGACAAGCTCGCTTCTAGCCCTTTGTCGACTCGTCACACCCCTCCCAGTCTTTCTTCCTTCCCCGTGTCTGGGCCATTCGGATCCCTGTCATTCTCATCTTGGTAGGAGGTGCCGTTGTTGGCTCTTTCCTTTCCCTCATCATGATCAAGAGCAATCGCCAGAGAGTCAAAAAGGCGAGGAAACCGAAAGTCAAGTAGTCTCGGGCTTCCATACACCGCTTCCGTAAAGCGACTTGCTTCACCACACTCTGGCTATCATTGTAATTATCATAAGAAGTTGCTATATGCCTTGGGTCGGGTCTATTTGCCGGCCATAACCATGCGTGCCCTTACTGGACCACGCAGTCGTCCCCAACGACGACTCTGCCTCCCGGTATCGCTCCGGCTTCTCCATCATCTTCCTCGCCTCTTGCTTCGGCCCTCTGCCTTCTGAGGTGTTGTGCTAAGGATGCCAGCATACTTCTCTGTCGTCATGTATTAGCGCTCTGTATGTTATCGCCTAACGACTATTGACTTACTGTAAGGAACGTTTCCTGGTTCCCTCCTTGTCGTTCCACGTCATTCTGAGATGTGATCTGGTACTCCAGGTGCATGCGTTTCCTGCTTGCCAATCCGCCTCGCGCCACATACTCATCTTCGTCATCTCTGTTACGGTCTCTAGCGCCTGCTGGTAGCGCAGGCTCTGACGTGGCCCCAGCCCGTCTGTTCTGTCTCCTCTGCCGCATCCAAGAGATGGACGAGAATGTTGATGCGTCAGCTGCCCCCACACCACGTCCGAGCCTAGCCGCTTCGCGCGCCCTCGCATCTGGTGAGAATATCTTGATGGTATGGTCGATGCCGCTGACGGCCATCATGGGCTCGTATGGGTGACCTTGGAGTACGTTGACGACTTCTCCATCTCCCTCCAGGATGTTGACGAGTTGCCCTGACTTACGGTCCCAAACGAAGAAGTTGCCGTCATCCGAACCTGAGACCACATATTCGTCGTCCAAGCCGAAGAAGTTGACATCCTTTACTGTCTTGACGTTGCAGTGCCCTCGATAAACTCTGGTGTGAGGCGAGCAGTATACTTCTCTTTCAACCTCCCCACGCTTACGTCGTCTTCCAAACGCGCTGCGATACATCATACGCGGGAAGTCTTCATCTTCCTCTTCTTCTTGGTCTTCGTTTCCGTGACTATCCCCGTCGTCGATCGAGTCAGCATCGGCGCCTTCGTCTTCATCGAGTTCGTCATCTTCCATCTCGTCGTCTTCGTCTTCATCTTCGTCGCTGGTTTCACCCATTGCTGCTCTGATGTCACTCATGGCGATAACGTCTTCTTCCTCTTCCGAAGATTGGTCTGGTGAAGCTTGAATGATTTCCATCGACTGCGCCATAGGCTCTTCCTCGGTGGTATCAATGTGCTGTTGTCTTTCACGTAGTCGGGCGTCCTCGCGAGCTGCTGCGTTGTTGCCCGAACCAAGCCCGCCGAATGCTCTGTCTACGAAAGCAAAGTTGACGCCCTCTCCTGCATTTATGAGGACGCCACGAGCTACCTTCAGACCCCAGTGAAGTACAGCATCGCTTCGCCTCTGAGAAGATCCGGACGCACCTTCCATGAGTTCGTCTGAAGATAGATCCGCGAAGGGTATCTTGACTGCTTCGACAAAAGCTCGGACTGCGTCGTTTTCGGTCTCGTAAAGAATCCGACTCTGATCAACCTCAAATCTCGAAGCGTCAACATTGAAGATGGGAGTGCCAGATGAGTGATCTAGAAGATAGGGTACGATACATTCATCGAACGCATCAATACTGGCATCTTTAGGTACCGGCAAGCGAGATGCGTATCTAGCGACGTCTGAAGATCTAGTGAAGCCGTCGATCAGAGCCCCTAAACCACTGTCGAGCCAGAGAAAGATAGCTTTGAGGAAGTCGTAGCCAAATCTCTCACGATCGCTGAGGCTACTGCCTTCGTTTGGCGCATGATCAATCCGAGCAAAGAGAGGGGTGTCGAAGATTTCTTGACTAGCAGTATGTGATTGACCACCAAGCGCTCGGGCAATTACTCCAGAAGCCTGCACGAAGCGCCAGGCGGATTCTCTGTCTGAACGCAGAGTCCGTTGTAGTACAACGTCCTCGGAGACGGGATCGCCTGGGTAGCGCCACGTTCGAGTGATTTCCTGCATCTGCGGCAATATTGTAGCAGCCAAGCTTCGTACAGAAGTAAACTCGGTGATATGGCTGGTCATGTTGCTTGAAGAACCTACAGCTTGATCGTGCAGGGTGAACATAGTCCGACGGAGCTCGACGACTGTCTTCGCGAGACGATACGCCTTCCGCTGCCTATCTTTCATCACGCTCTCCCGTAGAGACGAGACGGGGCTGGTCGAACGGGCGATTGGTATGTCTTCGCTCTGACCGTTATCATATTGTACTCGCAAGGCAACGTCGCTTTGTCTTTCCGCGCCCGCTTCTTTGGTCCGTTGGCGGGGATGTTCGCGAGAAGGGCCAGCGGAAGAGTGTGAGAACTGACTTCCAGTCCTCCGCTTCCGTTTTCGCTCGCTGCTCTCCCTTGCCCTTTGCCTACTAGCACTCGATTGGACTGTTGAACTTGAGCCTCTGGCAGCTACGCTGGCATCCGGACTACGCACTAAATCGAAACTGTAGATATGGTCACCGGACCAACTGGCGATGAGCTCGTTCGGGTAAGCGTCACTGATCTTACAAGCTGTGATGTGTCCATTGTCCCTCTGGCCCATAACACGCTGACCTCGGGGAGCGAACTTGCGAACGCATCGGGTGGCTTGACCAAGTGCGTCCTCGTCCAAATCGGACAGCTGGCTGGCAGAGATAGCAGGTGAGGCGGCACGCTCGTGGAGTTTGTCGCGTCCAAGCATTCGACGATCATGGAGGAAACAATGCAGATGAGCACCACCAAGGGCAATGTAATGAGGTTGGCTTGGCGAACAAGAAATGGTATTGAGGTCCAAATCATATCGTTTATAGGAAATGAGGGCAGGTGGTACAGATGTTGACCTACTGGAAGGAGAAGGGTAGGCGGATGACGGTTGACGCAGATCCCATTGACGCACTTCTCCGTCTTCCGAGCAAGTCAAGAAGAGGTGGGGGGAGGATTCTGTAACCACCCTTTTGACTCTGTCGCCGTGAGAGCGGTAGACTCTACAGTTTGTGTCTCCGTCACTCAGATGTCGCACCCCAGATTGGGTATTGGCTCGCATGCCTCTGGAGCTGCTGTTCAAAGCCATGGCCGAGGCCCGTGATGCTTCAGTATTGGTGCCGGAGTATTCGAGATCGAAGATGCGGACTTCGCAATCACCAGCAGCGGATATGACAGTACGGTCGTTCGAGTGGGGCATGAACTTGACGGAGAAGATGTTGGCGCGATGGCCAGTGGCGATGCTGGTAGCCAGCTTGAATTGCGTGTTCGAGTCATCAGGCTGGTAGGTGTGGATGTTGATATGCTGGTCATCGGATCCCGAAGCGAGGAGACGGCCTGACTTGGACCAACTATAGGACAGATGTGTTAATGTAAAAGTAATGATTTGGTAGAGGGAAAGATGGCAAACCTGAGAGCATTTACGCATCCAGAGTGGCCGTCAAGCTCGTTAACAATGTCAAGGTCACGAATCCAGTTCTTGTCGCCGTAGATCGACTTGACCTTTCTTGAGGGCCCGACAGAGTCTTGTAGCTCTCGTCTGAGTAGACGACTAGACAACGAGTCGCGCATCATTGATCACTTCAACAGAATAGCCAGTGATGACAAGCGATGGGCGGTCGTTCCAGCATGGGAATATCAGCGGAACAGAGGTGAGTGATTGACGAGTGGTTCAGAAGTCGAAAGATTCGTTATGTTGGAGAACCAATAGTCAAGAAGCGCATCACCATGTCATAGGTACAGGCACGCAGCTACCCCGGATCCCGAAGAGCACGCCGTCCGTCCGCCGGCCGGTTGTGACAGAAGCTAGAGCTGGCGTGTGGTGATCGGAACACGCTTTGTGAAAGGAGGGAGAGGCAGCGTGCACCAAGTCCCACTGAATTGCAGCACTAAGCAAAGATCTGCTGGCGCAATTGACCTAGAGTTGGGCGTTACCAACATCACATGTTGTAAGCGTGATGGTGGCGGGAGATGAACAGTACTTGGAACCGAACAGATGATCTTGCCTATTCCATTTCTGGGCTGCACCTTCCTCCCCTCTGCCGTGCAAACTGCCCTTCTCTGATCTTTAGCCTTCCCTGTGGCTTCAAAGAATCTGAAAGGGCTGGTGCAAGTGTCGGTCAAGTTACAAGTAACAACAGTTAGAAGGAGGTGCCTACAATAGCATACATAAACACCGTTTCACGAGTGCCAAGGCCCAAGTGCCAGCGCGCGCCGATCAACAATGGGCAAGGACAAGGCTCCATGTCACTAACTCCCCTGAGTATTATTATTTGTTTGTCAGGAAGTCGGGCAGTCTCTCCTGCTCACTCCTGCCTCTGAATTTTCAAGACGGCGCAATCTTCCCGACCCGCTTCCATACGCTCGTCGACGGCTTCATCGCTTCAACTCGATATCGCCAGCCAGTTGACGACGGCCAGTTCAATCCTCTGGGACCCGCGCTACACGAATCGAAATCCTCCGCACGCCAGGCTCCATCCTACTCACGTCGGTACTCTTTCGCTTGACAATCGCTCCGACTCGACCATCAGTGTACGAAGCTTAGGCGGCGGCCAGCGCATACCCCCTATGGACAAGCGTCACCCCAGCTCCTTCCAGCAGCTCGAGAAGCTCGGTGAGGGTACTTATGCAACCGTATGTCTCTATCGAAACAGCTTCACATGCTGTCATACAACTCTGTTCATCGCCGACTAACCATGTTCAGGTCTTCAAAGGCCGCAATAGGCAGACTGGCGAATTCGTTGCCCTCAAGGAGATCCACCTCGACTCGGAAGAAGGCACACCAAGCACCGCTATTCGTGAGATCTCGCTTATGAAAGAGCTCAAGCACGAAAACATTGTCCGCCTACACGATGTCATCCACACTGAGAACAAGCTCATGCTGGTCTTCGAATTCATGGACAAGGACCTGAAGAAATACATGGACTCCAGGGGTGAGCGCGGCATGCTTGATCCTGTCACCATCAAGTCGTTCATGTACCAGCTGCTTCGCGGCATTGCCTTCTGCCACGACAACCGCGTCCTCCACCGCGATCTCAAGCCCCAGAATCTGTTGATCAACAATAAGGGTCAGCTGAAGCTTGCTGACTTCGGTCTCGCTCGCGCTTTTGGCATTCCCGTAAACACGTTCAGTAATGAGGTCGTCACACTTTGGTACCGCGCCCCTGACGTCTTGCTGGGCTCGCGCACTTACAACACATCCATCGACATCTGGTCCGCTGGTTGCATCATGGCCGAGATGTACACCGGTCGCCCCTTGTTCCCCGGAACCACAAACGAGGATCAGTTGCAGAAGATTTTCCGTCTTATGGGCACCCCTTCTGAGCGTTCATGGCCTGGCATTTCTCAGTTCCCCGAGTATAAGCCCAACTTCCCAGTTTACGCGACCCAGGATTTGCGCAACATCCTCCCCCAGGTCGACCCTGTCGGCCTCCAGTTGCTGAGTGCAATGCTACAGCTCCGTCCAGAGCTCCGCATCTCTGCTCAACAAGCTCTCCAACATCCCTGGTTCGCTGATCTGCAACAGCAAAGGCAGCAACAAGCACATATGCATAATCCACACATGCCCGGCGTGCCTAACCCTCAACGCACTTACTGATGCTCTCGATGATTCTCTCTACAGCCAAATGCATATTCTTGGCAGGCCGGCGTTAATGGAAGGAATGGGATGTTTCTTGTGTTCTAGGTTTATTTTACCAGTGGACAATTTTTGGCGTAGCCATACAGCCCCTCTCTCGTCGTCTTGAAAGCTGCTTTCATTAGATAGCGCTTGTGTTTATCAATGACAATCTTTCGATGCGCTGTTTCTGACAGCCTCTATGCTACAGTAACGCTCCCTGCACTGACTTGTCCAGTAAATCACAAAGGTCGAGAGCACCGATCCTCTGTGACCCTTCTGTTTGTCGAGTTCATTGTGTAATGCCGTGTCGATGTCTTGTTTTGTAGCTGAAGTATGCGAGAGATGCTTCTTCGTAAGAGTGTCACCTCGAGCGTTGTCATTCGAGCCTCTTCGGCCTTGGCTACGATCTGGGTAGCGACCCCTACAAGCTCGACTACTTGAGTGTAAAGTTGAATGAGTACTCATCAGACAAGAGTTGATGCGGATAGCAAGACTGTCAAACAGCATCCCCGAAACTCCATATCTATTTCCCCAGCCTTGTACGTAAGAACATCGCAATCGCGGCCGCTCAGCTCAAAAAATGGACAAGGCGCTCCCTCCGATGCGCCTCCGTGACGCGGGGCTTGCAACGGTCTAGAGGACACCACCCACACAGTCATGATCAAAGGCTCCAGAATGACTCGACGGCGACCTTCTTTATCTAGTGTGATGCCCTAATCTTTCTCTCTCATATCTTCCTGTATCGCTGTACTAGGGTGATTGAAACATTCAACTGGCTGTCGTCTACTTTGGCCCATCTCTTATCTGCTCCTCCCCTCCAAGCGCGTAGAAGCGGATCAGGGATTTAGAGACTGTTGACCCTCGTCAAGTGGACCGCCGCTACATCACTACGCTCGCCGATGTTGCCCGATCTTACCTCTAGTCTATCCATATTCTAGCAGCTGTGTTTCCTCTGTCCATCTCTGCTGCTCTCCTCCACTCTGTCCGGACTGTGTACCTACGACCAGCAACCCAACGCCTCATATCAATTTCGACTCCTTTCCTACCAGCCTTGCTGATAAGCGAAACCTCAACATTGTCGCATCGACATCACAAATAGAGCGTGATACATATCCATCTCCGTCTCACTATGGCCACTGCTGCAGAGGCCGACTTGGCCCGTATGGGCTACAAGTCTGAATTGCCCAGAAGTCTAAGTATGATGAGTGTGCTGGGATTGTAAGTCATGCAACATCGTTAGATCTATCCACATTGCTGACGATGCTTCATTCAGATCATTTGCGATTATGGCTGTACCCTTTGGTCTGAGTACAACGTTCTACATCACACTTGCAGATGGTCAGAGCGTGACCATCCTCTGGGGATGGGTCTTAGTTTCCTTGATATCCTTGTCAATTGCAGCTTCCTTGGCCGAGATCTGTGCTGTGTTCCCTACCGCTGGTGGTGTGTACTACTGGGCAGCCATGCTGAGTACCAAGAAATACTCTCGCTTGAGTTCTTGGATTACCGGTTGGTAAGTTTTCTGCCTCCTCTGTTCTCGACCTTGATTGTGAGATATCTACTACATGTGCTAATCCAATACCAGGTTGACCTTGGTCGGTAATTGGACAGTCACGACCAGTATCAACTTCTCTGGAGCCCAATTGATTCTGAGCGCCATTAGTCTTTGGAATGAAGACTTTGTGCCTACAGCATGGCAGACAGTGCTCATGTTCTGGTGTGTGATGCTCATCTGCATGCTCGTCAACATTTTCGGCTCTAAGTACCTTGACCTGATCAACAAGATCTGTATATACTGGACCGGAGCTTCCGTCATCATTATCATGGTCGTTCTGCTTGCCATGTCTGACAACTATAGAAGTGGAGAATTCGTCTTCGCCCACTACGACGCGAGTGGTAGTGGTTGGCCAAGCGGTTGGGCATTTTTCGTTGGTCTGCTGCAGGCTTCGTACACACTCACTGGTTATGGCATGGTTGCAGCAATGTGCGAGGAGGTCCAGGTGAGTCAACATTACGGACGCAGTAGATCGTCCAAGCTAACTCGGCGTGTCCAGAATCCTGCTCGCGAGGTCCCCAAGGCAATTGTCTTGTCCGTCGCCGCTGCAGGTGTCACCGGTGTTCTGTACCTCATTCCAATCCTTTTCGTGCTGCCAGATATTCAGATGCTCCTGGACGTTGCCAATGGTCAGCCGATTGGTCTCCTCTTCAAGACTGTCACAGGCTCTGCAGCTGGTGGTTTCGGACTGCTCTTCCTCCTTCTCGGTAAGAAATTGTTCCGCATGTCGACATGGCTCTGGTATTGACTGTTTAGGTATCCTCTTCTTCGCTGGTACGGGTGCTCTGACAGCTGCGAGCCGCTGCACATACGCCTTTGCTCGTGATGGCGCGATTCCTGGATCTCGTATCTGGTCCCGAGTAGACAAACGTTTCGACATCCCCCTGTGGGCTTTGGTGCTCTCGACTATTGTTGACTGCTTGCTGGGCTTGATCTACTTCGGTAGCACGGCAGCTTTCAATTCATTCACCGGAGTTGCTACGATCTGTCTCTCGACATCATACGGTTTGCCCATCCTGGTCAGCGTGCTCCGCGGCCGCAAGATGGTTAAGCACTCTTCTTTCTCCCTTGGTCGTTTCGGAATGGCGATCAACGTACTTACGCTGTGCTGGATTGCCTTGGCTGTAATTCTTTTCTGCATGCCAGTCACACTTCCTGTGGATCCTACTTCGATGAACTACGCCAGTGTTGTCTTTGCAGGGTTTGCTGCCATCAGTGTAGTGTGGTACTTCATCCGCGGGCGCAAAGCATTCACAGGACCACCAGTACCCGCCGATGTGGATGTCAGTAGTGACATCGGTGTCGTTAGCGGCCAGGCTATTGAATCAGACTTGGAGAAGTCCACAAGTGCTGTGCACAGGAAGATGGCTGACGAGCCACCAAAGATGATGTGATGACCTCTATATTATTCTTGTATACCAATTTTCAAAAGATAGCCAACGATTTGGGCAAATTTGCTTCCAATATCGGGATGGCGAGATTTCTAGACGCTTCATTGCCCTGGTCCATTGTGTTTATGAAAAGCAGTCAATCGCACCTGCCTCCGAGGGTTTGCGGTCCACGGCATTGTTTCGGAGTCGAACAATCTTGGCTTCCGGGTCAAGATTTCATGGCGCGTCGGTGTCTGCATCATGAACCTGAAGGAGCATCTGCTCTTTTACGCAACCATGCAGAGCGGCTCCGAATTGACTTTCGACAAACCTGATCTTGTCGCAACGATGTCGGCACTCAGGAGACGCTATCGCGAAAGATTGGCGCACTGTGACTGTGCTGCCGCATCCGCCAGAGACCGCTAGGGACGCTTTGACTCCGGGCGACGCGTCTTCCTTGCCTGTACCAAGTTTTCGTTTGGTATGAGGGCACGCGAGCAATCACCACATTAGTTGATCAGGAGCAGACGACTTCTGCTTTTCCAGGGCGGGACACATATAGGTATCAGCAATCGATCGGATAAGCGACTCAGCACATCCGCAAGTGATCTTGATCCTCTCAGGAATACTTACTCTTCGTCTGCATGACCCGTTGCTCACAGAATGACTCGGGCTGATTCTGGCGGTCCGCTACGCCAGCAGCAGAGCGCCACTGCGGTGGAGAATTCCACTGTCGACTCGTCCATCGCTTATCTGATCTCATCATCTGACATCTAACCGATCTGATTCCACTTTTCTACAATCTCAGAGAGAGCCACACAACATAGCATAGTGTTTGGCATCTTCTGGAAACAAGAAGATGAGACGGTCCCGCGGGCTAGATACTCCTCCGGCTTTTGGTAGTGCGAGCGCGGGCCTCAGGACATGACAAGGGCATAGAGCGATGTCTGGTATATGATGTAGGTGTTTCCTATATGTAAGCGACATCCCCTGTCTGTATAAACCAAGAATCCCTTGTGAGCTTTCCTGGGAATCTGCCAATCCACGACGATTCTCTCTTTCTGCTTGTACACACTCGTTTAATTCTTCATCAACATGCCTACATTCTTCGCAGTGGCGCTCGCAGCGCTACCACTGGCTCAACTCGCGCTGGCGGATCAAGCTCCATACACGGGTTCCGACTTCCAGTCCAAGGACTTCGGACTCTACCCTACACAGACTTATGAGTCTTCAAGCCTCGAGGTACCTGTATTCCAGGTCAACAAGGCTGC
The DNA here is from genome assembly GCF_000721755.1 of Aureobasidium subglaciale EXF-2481. Lineage (NCBI taxonomy): Eukaryota > Fungi > Ascomycota > Dothideomycetes > Dothideales > Saccotheciaceae > Aureobasidium > Aureobasidium subglaciale. The sequence goes on along the minus strand of NW_013566975.1, from coordinate 345,695 downwards.
AGAGGACAGTGTAGACTCTGCTGACCATGTGTTCATCTCACCTAGAGGCACTGCAGTGGATCAGATTGCCCCCATGATCTTCAATGCCGATGATTTGTCTCTGGTATGGAGCGACCCTAGCTATAAAACCACTTTCGGTGTGAGAGTCCAAGAGTTTAACAACTCCGACTACATCACTTTCTGGCGAGGGGCAGTAAAAGGTGCAGGTTATGGAACCGGCAGCTACGTCATGCTGGACCACAGCTACAATGTTGCTTATAACCTCACAACGAAAAACTTGACTGTCGGTGGAGACATTCATGAGATTCAATTAACAGATGACGGCACCGCGCTCATGACTGCCTACGAACCCATGGAATACGATCTGACAGCCTATGACATCGAAGATGGCTGGCTCGCCGACTCACTCTTCCAGGAGGTTGACATCGCTACCAATGACCTTCTCTTTTCATGGAGAGCATCAGAGCACATTGCACTCAACGCCTCATACGCAGACCCTGGTACCACCGGCATCTCTCAGGACAGCCCTTACGATTTCTTCCACATCAACTCTATCGAGAAAGACGACTCTGGCAACTACCTCATCTCCGCCAGACATACACATGGTCTTTACTATATCAACGGAACCAACGGTGATGTCATTTGGAGTTTGGGAGGTAAAGACAATGATTTCGAGGACAAGAGTGATGGCCAAGCAACAAACTTTGCCTGGCAACACGATGCCAGATGGCGCAATACCGGTCTCACCGAGTTGACTCTCTTCGACAACGGCGCCGCCGACTGGGTCAAGACCGAGAATGAGACACGTGGTCTGTGGCTCACCCTTGACTACGACGACATGTCTGTCACTCTCAAGCAAGACTACATCAGCCCTGAAGGCATCTTGTCCGTCTCGCAGGGAAGTGTACAAGTGCTCTCAAACAACAACGTCTTCATGGGATACGGCAGCAACGGCGCCTTTGTCGAGTACACCAACGAAGGCGAGCCCATTTGGGACGTCCAATTCGGCATCATCGGCAACTCCAGCGTACAAAGCTACCGTGCCTACAAGCAAAACTGGCAAGGCTTCCCTGGTTGGAATCCGAGCATCGCTGCTACTGGCAATGGTACCGATAACACCACTGTCTACATGTCTTGGAACGGTGCTACTGAGATTAAGCAATGGGCCATTCTTGCTTCGAACTCATCTTCTGATCTTGCTTCCACTGATGATTTGTGGAAGAATGTTACAAAGACTGGTTTCGAGACAAACTTTACTGTAGGCACTAATGCTCGCTACATCCGTGCTGCGGCGCTCGATGCCGATAGTGCAGTCCTTGGAGCCACTGATATTGTTGATGTCAACGACGGCTCCAAGACTTCCACAGACACCAAGGTCGATATCGGTACTGGCGAGGCAAACACTGCTGTCACTAGCTCATCATCGGACTCTGATTCTGTATCTAGCGACAACAGCACTACTTCTAAGTCTGGCAAGGAAAGCGGTGCTGGATTTACGCAGGCTTCCTCATCACTTGCTCTGGGAGTGGCGATGACTGTTTTATTCTTCTTCGGCTTGTAAAAGTAATATAATTATCATAGATTTTGTAAATTATCAAAGTCGTAATATCACGATTTTGACTTCCTGCAAGTGCGCAATGGCGTAGACCATGAAACAGAAGGGCACAACTACCAACAAGAAAGATTCGATTGGCAACCTCTGCTTCTTAGGCTCTGGAATACTTTACACAAGAACATACTGTGGAATATTTGTAGGGTTCTAGATTACTCTACACCAGCTTTTCTGTTCGAGGAAAGGTGGTGAGCACTTACTCATGCTTAAGTAACGTTGACTTCGGCTCTGACAACGTACTTGAAATACGTTTGATGCAAGGCAGGGTAGTTTCCTCCAATGATGTAGCGAGTTTGAGAGATGCTCGCGAGTTTTTTTTTTGGGACAATTAATATTCGGCCATCCCGAATCCGATCGACAGCCACATCTGCGTTTGTGAATTTTCTCTTAACAACCCTCGCTGGAAGCTGTCTCTCTTTCTCTCTCGCGCTCAGCCCGACACGCTACTTCTCGTCGCCATCCTTGTGTTCATGGTAGAAGCACATATCCAGGTCATAAGGTGGTATGTCTTGCTCCTTACAAGCATCATCGATATTCCTGGAATTGAGCATGTTGGCGCGTTTGCCTTCCACATGACATGGTTTGCAAAGTCGATGAGGCAGCCTTCTTCCCATGGTAGTCATGATATCGCAGAGGAACTCGACGAGCAGATGTTCTGATGATTTTTTCCGTCTGGCCCAGGCTTGATCGTAAGCTACCTGATGGACGAACAGACGATGCAGTGGAGAACGTCCGACCAAGTTGGCGTAGAGGTACATTATATGGACTATATTTGGAGGCCCTTGTCTGGCAATCGCATCGACAATCTTGGCTCTGAATCGTGGTGCATCCAATCTGTCTCCAAGGATATAGAGATCGATGAGGTTGAGCTCGAGCCAACTGCTGGGATCTTTGACGTCGAATGGGTACGCCGGCTTCTCCTCCAACTCCTCAGGGGTGTATCCTTTGTTGATCCTTTCCTCTTCCAGTAATGTCCTCAATTCTTGATCGAGGCGTGCTTTCGGATCTCTATGGATTGCTTGAAATCACTCCCTGCTGAAGCACTGTCCATGTACGACGGACATTCCAGATTATCAGTACGCAGCCAGGTGTCGAAGAACTCACAATAGAAGACTGAGATATCGTCAAGTTCGATGCGATGTGTCTTTGCTTCCAGGAAGGGGCCTGAGAGTGCCCTGTCGAAGTATTTCGAGCCTGCGCACAGAGTATCTTTGCTGTATGGTCGTGCTCTTGTGTGCATCTCGGTAATTCGCCTTGACTCACCAGATGGCGCTGACATGTATCTACAGCTCATGACAAGTACACCGAGTTCTGGCGCACAATCTCTCTTCACGAAGGTGCGCTCAATACTGCTGGCCGAATGGCGAGTGTTGTTGAGTACTAAGGTAGCCGAGACGACTCCTGCTGACAGACTGGTGGGCTCTCGAAAGCACTGTGCCTCGAGACAGCTACAGAGCACATTGAAGGTCTAGGAAGTTCGCGTGCAGAGTCTGTTGGCCGATCACCGCGACCAACCTCCCCTTTTTCGTCGTTTTCTCAGCCGTGTGAGCTTGCAAAGAAAGTTTCGTGCATCGGAGACATTCAGCTGCAAGAGCTGTCACGATAGACGTTTAGCGATCATCAGGAGGGAAAGTCCACACGTGGAAACGGCTGGAGAAGACAGCCCGCCCCGCTTCCAAAAACTTGGAAGTTGACCACTGACGTTCGGCTGCAGAGGATGTGACGCAAGATTCCTGACCTTGTACTCTGCATGCCCTGGTTTCACTGCGATCGCATACGATGGGACAGTCTGCCAGCCATTCCTTTTTCTTTGCTAATAAGCTGGGAGAGCTGCCGCCTGCGCCTCATTCTTCGAGTCCTATCAAGCCACTTTGTTCCCTGCTTCTCATAAGTACCGTTATCCCTCGTTCCCTTGCTCAAGTCCTTCGGTAGTTTCGACACGTCTTTCACAACTTATATATAATCACGTTCTATTGAAGAGATCCTCTTCCAGTATTCACAATGGCAGAACAACAGAACAAGCCTCTCCATGAGTATGTGCCACGCGAGTCGCATGGCGCAAAGTACACCTCCACAAAGTCAAAAAGCTAACGATCCTTATAGGCTTCTGTCTCATGACATGGTCGACATCTACGTCGGCCCAGAGAACAACAAATGGACCCTCCATGAGAAACTGTTATGTTACCGCTCGAAATTCTTCAGAAACATCTTCTACAGCAAGGAGAACAAGAACCGTCAATTTGGGCTTCCGGATGAAGAGGATGAGCCTTTCCGCCTGTTCGTTGGCTGGCTTTACAGCGCCCACACTCCTACACCTAAGGAGGAGAAGGATCTTACCGTTTTGCTGGATCTGTACTTGATGGTGAGTTGTCCGAAGCATTGATTAAAAGAACATTCTAACTGACAACGAATCAGGCCGAGAAGTGGGAAATCCGCGATCTTACCCTCGAAGTCCTCAAGAGCGTTCGCAACTGGTACAAGGAATCCAACACTTACCCTGCCCTCCGCCGCGTTCAATACATCTACGCCAACACCGATCTTGAATCTCCAATGCGCCAGCTTCTCATCAGCAGTGTTGCCAGAAATCTCGTCACCAGCGAGTCGGGCATGCCACCTCAATGGGACAAGGCTCTCAGAAAGAATGGCCAGCTTGCTGTCGACATTATTATCGCTATGCAGAAGTGGAACCTTGAGAAGGAGAGCATCCCTGACCCGAGACAGGATTCGGTCAAGCCTATTCTGGAGGACTCTGAGCAGGCTAGAGCTGAGAAGAAGGAGGGAAAGCAAGATGAGGATCAGAACAGCGAGGAGAACAATGACGACGCTGAAGAGGGTGAACAAGATGAGGCTGAGCAAGAGGAAGGTGAGGACAACGAGGAGGGCGAGGAGGGCGAGCAGGAGCCCGAGGAGTCGCAAGAGTAAGGTGACTGATGGGCTCGGATGAGACGAATTTCTTTATAATCTTCGTTCTAGCATTTAATATTTTCTGGATAATCGGGTAATTTACGAATTGGATAATGTCTTCCAATCTTGAAGCTCTCTTTGCGAGCTCAACAACACGTGGGTATAGAGAATGTGGTGTGAGGACGGGCTCGCGATGATTGAGATGCGAAGACTGGAAAGTTTGTTCCATAACATGTCAAAATCTACATGCGTCTGGGAGCAGGCATGTTCTTCATCTCCTGGTGCGAGACCTTCTTTCTGCGTCTCTCGATGAGTCTTTCTCTGTCCTTTGACTTCATGCTGTCGAACTTGTTGACCAAAGCTTGTTGCTTCTGGTCCGACTTCTTCAGGTAGAAGGGGTTCTTGCCCTGTGCAATGGCTTCCTTCTCCTTCTTGCGGTGCTCGCGTATCACCTCCTGCTCTCTCTCCTTGTTCTCGCGCGCCTTCTTCTTACTCTCCATACTGAGTAGTGTGCGTTTCAGAATAGCCTTGTCGTCCTCATTCTTACTCTTCTTGATGGCAGCCTTCAGCTCGGCCATTTCCGAGTCTTGGTAATCGTTGATGAAGCCGTATTTCTTGGAAATCTCGGTGTCGTCTACGGGACCGCCTAGAGGGCCGAAACGTGGGTCGCGGATTTGTCGCTTGGGCACATCGATGACCTGGCGCTTGCGAGTGACTTGTCTGTTGGAGACTTGTGACATGGGTGCGTGCTTGGAGCTGCGCGCGTGAGGAGCGCCATCTTCGTCCGAGTCGCTGTCGCTATCGTCCGAGTTCTCGTCGTCCTTTGTCGTCCGTGACTTCTTGGCCGCGGGCTTTGATGTGGTCTTGTCTTCTTTCTTGCTCTTCTTGGGGGCACTGTCCACGCCTTTGGACTCTCTCAGCTCGCGCAGACGGGCGCGTAGAGCATCAAGTTTGTCTTCCTTCTCGGTATCATCTCCTGCGGGTCTCTTTCGCTTCTTTGCCATAGACTCCTGTGCTCTTGACAATGTACCGAACGAGATGTTGCTCAACTTGTCCTTGACATTCTCCTCTTCATCTTCATCGGAAGAACTCAAGATGTCGACTTGATCGCCTCCGGTCTCGATTATGGACTCTGAGGAATCATCTCCCGAGTATTGCTCGTAATCATTCTCGTCGTCGGAAACATCGGCGCGCGATTTGACGGTCTTTCCGATCGGTAAAGGCATGGTGTTTGAAAAGTTGTTGGTCAATGGGGAATTTGAGAATTTCTGGCCGAGATGCGCCGAAGGCACATGAAAGTTGCCTGATAACGCCTGACGCCAAGCACTTTGCTTGCTTATCGCCTTCGTTCAAGCAGGCCATGAGATCACCTACAGATGTACAATCATATTGTATCATTCAGATATTTCAAGGACAGAACATGCATCAACTGGCTCTGTGCGAATTCCTTAGGCAACGTCTTGACTATAACTTGAAAAGAGATCTCCAGCTCACGATAGAACAAGAGATGGTCCGGACAATGTTCGAATATCGTTCGGAGCTCGTCCGCCTACCTGCTTGTTAGTAACGGAATGACGCCCACAGGGAGTTCGGTAGCTGCGGCTCGAGGCTGGTGGGCCGGGGTTCTTATGAATCGCCCGGGTTAGAGTTCACGATGCGACTGATTCCTGACAGGCCGCAAACGCCGCGGTGTCTGCGTGTGGCGTGTACGTCACTGTGATTCCGGCGAGATACGGATTTGTTGCCCTTATTAATTATTTCGTTGCTAGCGACTCGAATTGAAGCTTGCACATCTTGACCTCACTCAACAAAGTCGTCATACATCAAAACATATCGTCCCCCGCCCTCCCAACTGTATCCCACTTTCCCATCATAACCACACTTAGCACATCATGAAGATTCTCACAAAGGAAGAAGAGCAGGAGCACTACAAGTACGTGTTTGACATCGTCTTTGCTGTAGCTTGAGAGCACTGCTAACAATGCTTGCAGCGCTACCATCTACGGAGGTACCATCGGTGGTCTTCTTGGTACAGCAGCTGGTGCAGTTGGTGTCTTGGGCGCCAGCAGGAAATACCCTGCTTTCCGTGGCCTGTCGCTACCTTTCCGCGCTTTCCTGATCACCAGTGCTGGTACTTTCGCCGCCATTATCAATGCCGACCGTTACTCGCGTGGTTACGAGGTCAGCCGCCATCCCGAGAAGGAGTACACCGACAAGCAGCAGACCCTGCAATCCCAACTCGAGTCGCAGAAGCCTTTTACTCAACGTGCCACCGACTGGGCCTCGACAAATCGCTACAGCATCGTCTTTGGCTCATGGGTCGCCTCAATGACCACTGCCTTTGGTATCGTCGGTCGCAACCCCTACCTCAGTGGTCAACAAAAGCTCGTTCAGGCTCGTGTTTACGCTCAGGGTTTGACTCTGGCTGTCGTCATTGCCAGTTTGGCACTGGAGGCCAAGGACAAGAACAAGGGTGAGGGCCGCTGGGAGACCGTCAAGGTCCTTGACCCCAACGACCCTACTCATAAGCACGTCATTGAGAAGAAGATTCATCACGAGCGCTACTCTGGTGAGGATCAATGGATGGGTAAGTTCTACAGCGTTCTCCAGATCACAAAACGGCTCAACTAACACACTGTAGACATGGTTGCTGCCGAGGAGGAGCGCATCAAGGAGCGCGAAGCTGCCGTCAAGCAAAGAGAGTCCTCGGACGAGAAGAAGGGAAAGCACGTCAAGAAGCACGAGGACCTCGAGCACGGCGAGAACAAGTCCAACGTCAGAGCTCCTTGAGCATCTGATCACGCGACACATGCATATTCGAAAATTGCGACAAAACATAAAATACCACCAACGCGACAACTCTGATCAAGCTTTTGTGGAAGCTGATCTGCATAGATTTGGGTGGTGAGAACGGACGAGGGCTGCAGGGCGGCCTTCGTCGATATAATTAACGACCTTGAAATTATTCGATTGGTTGAATGGATAGTAGAGTCTGTAACACAGCTTTATCTCACGCGAGCACGATTTACAAACCTCTGTCAAACATCCTTTTTAATTGTGAAGTGACATGTTCTCATGTTTAGTGGTTGTTGCTTGGTTGTCTGTCCGTCTTGCGTCGTGAAAGTGTGTACGCTACCGTTAACCGGAACGGAGTCCTCAGTGACCAGGCAAGTCCATCGAGATCTGAGAGCAATATTCCAGGCGGCTCTAGAGAACTTTCGGTTCTTTCAATCTGGCGACCGCGACATTATAGACACGGGAATAGCGAACGCTATTGAAGTGACAGGGTCAACCCCTCGACAACCAAGTGTTGGCGACAGAATATGTCAGGATGCTTCGCACAGCACGTTATGGTGAACAGCAAGCGATTGAAAGACCCCCAGATAAGACTCTTGATTAATTATGTCTACTTTAGTCTTCACTAATTGTTCCAAGGAAAAGCGTGTGCTCTTTTCATTTCCCAAGCATATTCTCGTCAATATAAGCGAATGAGATAGTTGTCAAAGGCCGTCAACATATCATCATGATGATCCAGCTGTCATTAAGCGTTTCGTGTGAAACCAACAAAAGAGATTTAGAACATTGATAGAGAAAAGGAGAGGTGAGAAACTGAAAGTCGAAGACCAGCGTGGACCAGTCCAATGAAAGTTTGCAATAGGTATCGGCAAGTCATTAATAAGTAACGGCGTGATGTTTGCTCATCATGAGTTAAAATCGTAGCACAGAATCGGGATGCTATCGATATGTTGCTGGATCGTTTCGTGGTGAGCCCTCTCGTCGTCTAGCGCCACTCTGTACTGGATCCTCGTCAGGAGAGAGTATGTTCGGATATCGTGATGGACCAACGCGACTCGGACCAGGAGCAATCTCTTGAGGTTTGTTGTGTTCTTGCTCGAATCGACGCGTCTCCTTTTCAATGTTGGACGGACGACCTCGCTTCTTCTTGCTAGACGAAGTGTCGGATCCTCCTGCACCGACTGGTTGATCGCGACTCTGCGGAGACATGGCAACTTGAGCAGCCTGCGTCGCAACGGACAGCGGGCTCAGTGCGGTAGTATTGCATCCACTACTACTTGCGATCGCAGGTGCATGTCTGGGAGGCGGTAACAGCTGTCCATGAGCAAATTCTTGTTGAGTTCTAGCGGCCTTCTCTGCATTGCTAGGTCTACCACGCTTCTTCTTTGGCGGCTCAGGTGGTCGATTGAGCAGAGTTCCAATAGTAGACATGGGTGGCTTGGGTACAAGCAGACGGCCACCTGCAAAGGGAGGCTGATCAGGGCTGAACGGACGTTTCAGAGAAGATGACGGGACGGGTCCCTGAAGACTTTGAGATCTGTTATGACCAGAAGCAGGCCCGAATGATCCAGGTTGGCTCACGATACTGTTGAACCACATGATACATTGATTGGGAGTTCGTCCTGGAAAAGCAAGTCAGTTAACGAGCCGCTTCGCGTAAGCGCAAGTTACATACCCCTTGGAGGCGCCACATCGCCCCAAACGGGATTGATGCCTTGTTGTCGTATGAACTGGACAAGCACGTCTGGGTGGATATTGCTGGACTTGATGATCTCGGCCAGTATCTCGAGCTGTTCGTGCGCATTGAAGCTCACGTCCCGAGGGTTCATTCTGTAACGAGCCGGAGAAGTAACGAAGGAGAAGGGAAACAGGCGAACATGTATTACAAAGAAATAGGGCCAAGTCGCAGATATGAGAAAGGAAACGAGTGCAGCTGGTGAAACGAGAGTGCGTCAGTCAGACGACGAACCAGATAATACTGCCTGCCTTAAAAGAGAGCATAGAGAAGGTCAAGAAAAAAATCACACAAGGCTTGGAGAAGAAGAGAATGTCTGTGACCATCGACCATCAGGGAAGAAAAAGGCGCGAGCATGGAGCCAGAGTGGAGAATGGGCTTCGTCAAGCTCAGAGAGGGCTGGGATCTCGGTTCTAGAGGGCGAGAGTTGATGCATGCAGGTACTGCATCCTAGGCGCACATCTCCCTGCAAGATGGATGTCATGCTTCACCAAGGCCAAATGATGCCGCCAATCCGGGTTATGTCAGAACGATCTTCCATTCCGGTGCAAGTCCCGGGATCTGTGATTGTTCCACTATTGACGAATCACACCTGCCTACCTTGACTGAGCTATTCTTTGCTGCTGGAACACGCAAAAGTGGACGCGATCCAGAAGCCAGGTTTGAGTTGACTTTCTCGGCTCTAAAGTGTCCCGCGCTTTGGGATGGGGCCCGCTCGTCCCGGTACACGGCAACCCAACATGAAACGCTCGGCATGTTGGCTCTGTTGTCCTCATGTTGATTGCTCGACTTCAGCCTTGTCTACACGCTTCAGCACATCTCACAAGGACGACGTTTGGTTTGGTGTGGGGCGTTGATTGATTCCGCCCAGAAGGCACGGTCACACGCCGAGAAGAACAGCTTTTGCAGCGCTGGAGTCACCAGCATCTGCTCTCGAACGGCCTGCCCGGGACTTCAGACGAGCACACGACAGTAGCTTTACCTCGCTCGCGAAGTAAGGCCTTTGGATCATCGCTCCCATGCACAATCAGGCGGATTTTTACCCGAATGCCTCTGCGCTAGAGCCAAGGCTTCGTCAGTTTTTACATGAAGCCACGCAGCTGCAAAGAACAATCGGTTCCCAGAACATCATGAGTCTGACAGTTCATTGGTCCTGGGCCGCGGGTCATTGAAATTCGCAGACAGACGGCTCCTTGCTGTGCTCCAGATAGTCGGGCCCAGCAACCCTGGGTGCGCTACGAGCTCCAAATTTCGGCGTCGTATCAGAATCCTGCATTGCATCAGGAACTCATGCAAGTGCGCGCCTGGTGGGGATTCTTCTTTGCGCAAAATAATTCAACCACAAGGTTTCTCAACATTCTTGCGTCTATCTCGCTTCGGCTCACCAAGCACTTGTACTCGAGTAGTTTCGACAAGCACTACAATCCGCCCAAACTTTAACCTTCAGGTACGGCTTGTGCGATGCCAGGTACTTCATGCAATGCCTACTTGAGCACTTCTACCCTCGCGCGTCGGATCAACTCAACCACGTTGGTTTCAGCACCAGGAAGGGATTGGCCATCAGCTTCCGTGGCAGGTCAATCGCGGTCCGCTACAAGCACGGATTGCTCAGTCTCAAGGCTGAGCTGATGGCCGACACCAAAACAGACTTGGAGCCAAAATCATACTCCGGTCCTTGTACTGACTATAAGTACTAAGCTGCGATGCGATGGACCGGGATAGTCGTCTCTGGTCAATCTCGAAAGTTTGCAACGAGACATGTAAGTCAGGGTGTTGGATCTGACGTGGAGATGGTCAGCGCGCCAAGCTTCCGGCGAAACGGTGTCAGTCGAGTTGAAGAAGATGGCTTCCTTCTTTCATCATCCCTGTCGTCAGTCGCGCCAAGTCACATCCAGCCTTTTCCTGCTATTCATTGCTCAGACTGAATCCCTACGGTCTACCACGTTGAATGGGAGGACTGTCGTGGCGAACCCCACCCAGCTGTAGTCAATGTATGTGAAAGTGGCTATCAAGTACTTAGATCAAGACCTAAATGAGATTCAGAGAAACGTTCATTTGCAAGCGTACATTATACGAGCGTAATCGCCTGCTTCCTGCGATTCTATCCATACCTGCAAGGGCTCGCCACATGCTTTGAGCACGTTTTACTCTCGACGACGACTCCGCGCTGTCAACGACCCACGCACCATATCCTCTGTTTCGCAGACGCATCCTTCGCACCTTCCTTAGCCCTTCGTAAAACGCAATCGGCATACCGGGATGCGTTTTGGTCACCACGGTATCGACGAATCTGGGGCCGCTTAAAATCCGTCCGTACAATCGACAACGCCCACCACGCTTTACACAGCACTCGAACCTGCCACACCATAAACCATCATGCCCGGTCCACGAGACAGTAGAGGTAAGAGTCTTACGACGGAGGTTGAAAAGATGGACATAGCAGTCGACACGACCGAGGGAGCCGCAGCGGCAGCAACGCGCGAATCTTCTTCAGGCATGGAGGATGCGCAGGCGCGACCGGCATCAAATGGAGACACACCTCGAAGATTCAAGAAGGAGACACCTTTGTCCAAGCAGCCGAGCGCAACGCAATCGCCGGCGGTCAAGGGCGAGCGTGAAGAGACGATAGGTGGCGATCTCAGCATCAAGCTTGAGCCCGGCAAAGCTCCGAAGCTGTCGCGCACCATGTCCCAGAAAGTTATTACTGGACCTCGACAATTGTTTAACGATCTACCTGACGCTACTGATGAAGCTACGTCAACGTTTGACATTCTTGCTGATTGCACGTATGGCGCAAAGCATCTTGGCACCACCGAGCAAGCGCTCGAATGCGACTGCGTTGAAGAATGGGGTATGTCAACTCGTGTGCGCCTGCAGCACTCATCGACTAATACAATAATACAGATGCGCGAACCCAATCTAACAATGCCTGTGGCGAGGATTCTGATTGTATCAACCGGGCCACCAAAATGGAGTGCCCGGGGGACTGCGGCTGTGGAGATGGTTGCCAAAATCAGCGCTTTCAACGCAAGGTCTATGCCGACGTTTCTGTCATCAAGACAGACAAAAAAGGCTTCGGTCTACGAGCTAACCGAGACCTCAAGCCGAACGACTTCATCTTTGAATACATCGGCGAAGTCATCTCGGAGCCCGCCTTCAGGCGACGAATGCACCAATATGATCAAGAGGGCATAAAGCACTTTTATTTCATGTCCCTCGCCAAAAGTGAATTTGTTGACGCAACCAAAAAGGGAAACCTCGGCCGATTCTGCAACCACTCGTGCAATCCGAATTGTTATGTCGACAAATGGGTTGTCGGGGATCGACTCCGCATGGGCATCTTTGCCGAGCGTCAAGTCGAAGCCGGAGAAGAGCTTACCTTTAACTACAATGTCGACCGCTATGGTGCCGACCCTCAGCCCTGTTACTGCGGTGAACCGAACTGTTCTGGATTCATTGGCGGCAAGACACAAACAGGCGATCGTGGGACCCAACTTTCATCAACCATTCAAAAGGCTCTTGGCATCTTTGGAAACGAAGATTGGGAAAATGCCGCTCATACCAAAAAGCCGCGAAAGAAGAAGGCTTCTGAGGAGGATGAGGAATACATCGACAGTATTGAGCTTAAGCAGCTTGGCCCAGCCGACGTCAAGGTTGTCATGGGAGAAATCTACAAGAGCCAAGAAAAATGGATCATCGTCAAGCTTCTCAACCGTATACAGAATTGCGAGAACGAGAACGTGCAGTTCAAAGTCGCAAAGATGCACGGCTATGTCATTCTCAACAAACTTCTCAAGACATATGCCGACGACACGAATATCCTTTTGCAGATTCTGGACATTCTTAACAAGATTCCGCGATTGACTCGCAACAAGATCGTCGACTCCAAGATTGATGTCACCGTCGAAGGTCTGCTCGAACATGAAGACGAGAGAGTCAAGACACAAGCTGGAAAGATCTACGAAGAGTGGAGCAAGCTAGTCATCGCCTACCGTATCCCTCGAGTGAAGAGAGACCCCAACTTGCTGCAGCAAGAGAAGAGGTCAGACCGACCAGAGAGAAAGACCCGGGATAGAAGCCGATCTCGATCACGCTCAAGGTCGGTTGAAGCACCGAGGGGGCCCAAAGGACCATCTGGCAAGGCAATTCCTTTTGGGCCTCGTGGAGGTGTGCATAGAGGTGGCTTCTACCAAAACGGCCCTCGAGCTCCCTTCAGACCTCGAGCTCCACCTCCGCCAGCCGAGCTTCCGCCTGGCTGGTATGTCGCATTTGATCAAAATGGCACACGCTACTACTACGATGGCGATGGTAACGTCCAATGGACACCGCCCACCCAGTCGGCGACCAACGCACCCCCACCTCCGCCACCAAGAGTGCTGTCCGAAGCACAGAAACTTGAAGACCTGATTCAAGGCATCGTCAACAAGAAGGAACCACCGAGCACCGACAAACCCTCGGCCACGGCAACTCCGACGGAGACACCTGTCAAATCCAAATCTGATGAGAAGTGGCGATCATTACCTGAAGAGAAGCAGAAGAGGGTATACGAGAACACCGTAAGTCTCACATAAAGCCATGATGTTGAGGCGTCCCACTAACATAAATGCAGCTCTTCCCATCTGTCATTCACGTTGCCAACAAATACAAAGGCAAACTCGACAGAGAGGACATCAAGCGCTTCGCAAAAGAATGCTCCAAGAAGCTTGTCAACTCCGACTTCAAAAACAACCGTGTCACCGACCCGAGCAAGATCGATACACGACAAGAGAAGGCGGTGAAGAAGTTCGTGGCCGAGTTTTTCGAGAGAGCTGTGGTGAAGAAGAAGGAGCATGACCAACGCAAAGGACAAAGCTCGAGCCAAGCAGACATGGAGACGATGCAGATCGATTCACCCAAAAAGGACGTCGACATGGAAAACAGCAACGGTATCGCTGCAACACCAAGCCCACCAGTGCTTAAGCGTGCGCGTGACGAAGAAGGTTCGACCGCAGGAGCTGATCATGACGACGATCAACAAGGCAAGAAGGCCAAAGTCGCTGCACCCGCTCCTCCACCTCCTCCACCGCCGCCAGCCGGGGATGTGCGCAAGGAAAGCATGCAACCAAGCAGCGAAGACTATTCCGGTGCTGAAGGCTTCTCGATTAAGGGTGCCGCTGGCGGACTTCATCAACGTACAGCAAAGTACCAGTCACCAATGCAGGTTGCAACACCACCTACAACCAACAGCCCCGACGCCGAAGAACGGGAACGCCGCCGAAGAGAGTTCAGTGGAGTCAACGCAGACAGAATGAGGCATTTGGGATTCATGGATGGCTCGAATGATCGCTGAGCATTGAAGCTCGCACTTTTCGGCGCCTTTGAAATGTTACTCGCATGTGAAAAGCGCTTTCCGTATTCGTCACAAACCAGGAAGAAATAATGTATAGTGCTGCATCGTATGGGCACTGAAGATGCCTGGAAGAGATGACCTTTAGATGATCTGGTCTACTCAGATCAGGCAATTATAAAGAAAAAACTCTGTCAAAAGCTTAGCACCTGACACTCCAGTTCCTGCAATCCATACTCGTAGTACAAGAAAGGTGCGACTCCTGTTGTCAACCAAATCCGGACGCTGGACATTCAAGACAGCCTGGCGTGCACTATTCTCTGCAACTATGATATGGTCGTGAAGAGCCGCTTAGAGCAAGACACCAGACTTTCACCTTCTATACACCCATTTTTTGCTTCTAATAATGCTGATGATGAATGTCTCAATGAATCACGATACCCGACCAAGCTTGCTACATGTACATGAACGTCCTTTCAGACACTGTGTTGACGTATTGATGCCTTCATTGGAACTCGTCTCAACACTCTAGAAGCGCCTTCATCTTGGAAGCGTCTCTATAAAATATGAGCATCGCAACGGTCTTTGCTTCCCGGGCCCTTCTACATCAATTCAATCATGTCAGCTACAGCAGAGCTGCCACAGCTTCTTTGCCTGGACGTTTACCCACTGCCTCGCAATTTCCTCTCGGAATGTGTGTTCTTCGACCTCAAGACACTGGCAGCAGGCATCACGAAAGGTTCCTCCGTAGATGAGATCAAGGGCTATTTGTAACGTTGATCTGAGTAAGATGCGTCGCCCAGTGAGCTTGTTCGGTGCTGCTGCCCCTTTCGAAGAGGCCGAAAAGGGGTCTCCTCTGAACAATCACCTGGCCAGCCATACGAGCAAGAGATGTGTTGTCTTCCTGGACGAGTTTGATAAGACCGAGCAAGACGTTCGCGAATCCCTTCTCACAATTCTTGACTCCGGGTGAGTTTCAACACATGATGTGAGATGACTCGAATGTGAGTGACATTGTCTGCAGTATCGGCCATGGATTTGCGCTCGAACACCATCATCGACGTGAGCAAGTCGATCTGAATTCTCGCCTCAAACAAAGGCGATCATCTGATCTCGAAGTTCTACGACGAGCATCTCGAGAGTAAGAGCGACAGCGAGAGGCGCCACGTCTCCATAAAGCCACTGCAGCATGATCTGTACAAGCTTTTCATACAAGCATACACTGTAAGTTGACCGCAGTCCCGGCGATGATCAGTGTGGCTAATAACTCCCAGCCTGCCGTGGCCGGACGAATCAGTGACTTCTTACCTTTCTTCCCATTCAGCCGCGACGAAGCCGCAGTGATAAATCACAAGTGCCTAAGGTCGTTCGGTGACAGGATCCGTCGTCCAATCGACCTCCATTCCAAGCCCCCTCGAACTATCGGTCACATGCATCTATCACTTGAGGAAGATGGAGAACTCTGCAAGTTCCTTGCTGAAAGCTACGTGCGTGAGCTCGGTGCGACATCCATCCAGAACCGCGTTGGCGGGCTCGAGGCCGAGGCGTTCATGCTTCACACTGACTCCGACGACGAGATCACTGAAGCCATCAACAGACAGCCTCGCGTCAAGTACACCGTACAACTTCATCCTGTTGGAGATACCTCGGAGGTTGCGATCCGTGAAGACGGCACGACTCTGATACCTTCCGACTGAGGTACTAGACTCTGAGAGCCTCCTGTGCCTTCGCAAGTTGGTCGTGGGGATGAATTATACTATCCAACATTCTTTCAAGGAGCAATTGGGATAGTCTGTTTCCGTTGAGAGTGGGAGGGAGCTTATGTTGCATGACGCGCTTGTTGCTCTTGTGGCAGCAGCGATTTTTTCGACCAAAGGCAGCTTGAATTTGCGTAGATAGCCTCATCCTTCATCCTTCTTACCCATGCCGTATGCAAGCATGAAAATCGTGCACCTCAATCCGTAGAGTTGTAAATCGATGTCTTCCACTGATTGGAACATGCGAGCGATGTTAACCGCGATTGCCATAAGTATCGCAACGTGATGACATCAGCATGCTCATCATCACCATCATCGCCAACATCGTCATCATCATCATCATGATTGTTCGCTTGGCAGAAAGCGTCACATCTTTCACATGCAAATCCACGCATCTTCAATTTACCATCAACAGATCAATACACCTATACTCACAGTCACAATGTCCAAAGACCCCGAGCCAAAAACCGTGCAAAATGTCGAAATGGCCGACGCCTCACCCTCACCATCTGCAAAGCGCAAGAGATCCGGAACATCACAACCACCGGTTACTCAATTCACAATCCGCAACCCGCCCTGGTCATACCTCCACCTTTCCATCATGACATCCGCACCAAACTATCAACTAGATGCTTTGACAGCACATCTGCATCTTCGTGCCGCTTTGTCGCAGTTCTTGGGACTGCATGGAACGGCTATACCAGTGGACATTTTGAAACTAGAGGGGAGTGACGTGCATGTGAGGGTGCCGAGGGAAGATGCCAGTGCGGTTGTGATTGCCGTGGGTGGATGGGTGGGAAAAGGAGGAGAAGGGTGGAGGGTCAAGAGTCAAGGGTCCTGGGGTGTTGGGTTGTCGTCGAGTGCGGAGGTTGATTTGTTCAAGTGAAAAGTGAGGAAAATCTACAAGATGGAAAACACACCATGGATAACTTCTGGACACTCGAAACACTTGCGACGTACTCGACGGGAGGAAGGTCTTGCGTGGAGAAAGGGCATGCGCAGATACGGGAAAAGATGTTCCACGTCGAGCAGAACACGAAAGAAGCAACAAACCCATCACGACCACAACGACACACCAGTGCAAGCAAGGAACGAGCAAAAAAAAAAAAACAATGCGCGCCCTGGGCAGGAATCGAACCTGCGACCTTCTGATCATTGAAGTTTATGCCGTGCTCAGGCATTTATACCCTCGCTGTATTCACGTTTTCGTGGGGCACACTTACATTCACCAGACGTGATATCACTACACCACCGAGGCTTTGCTTGAGGAGACAGCTAAATCTATGGAATATATGCCTCAAGTCTGAGGGAAGACGGGAAGATACGGGCAGCAGGGAGGTCAGTGGACCAGAAGAGGTGGTCACTGGAGAGATTTTGAGCATGTTAAGCATCGGAACGAGGCGGGAAAGAACATGTCGTCTATGCTCTGAGTACACACCAAGAAGACCTCATGAGGAGAGAGCTTCTCCTCTCAACCATATACTGAAAGAGTGGGAAGGTATGGACAGTGAGATCAGCAGGTCGGGAAGGGTCATCCCCTCCGGACAGCAAAATCAACTCAGGCCCAAAGGCAGACACTCTTAAAGGATAGACGCAAACCAAGACGATTGACATTCTCAAGTATGAACAAAAGCAGATCTCGCGATCTTATGCAATGACCCCATATGTACAGTACAGTTCGAACCAAGTACAAGACTCCAAAACACCTTTGCTACAAAACCCATTGATCATACCCTCAATCACCCAAATACACCGGGATACCATAAACAACCGTCGCGGCACCATTGAGGTACCTCAAATTACAAGCATCTCTACTCATCATGACAGCTTCCACAAGACTCTTCTTTCTGTCCTCATCTTCATCTTTCATGACCAAACGGCTTCTACTTCTCCCACCAGGAGTACGTGACGGTGTCTTTGAAGGCGTCTTCGGCACTGATCTCCCTCTTTTCCTGGGTGTTTTCGGAGGCGCAAGTTCTTTAGGCGAAGGAGCAGGCGCTGAAGACCAAAGACCCCAATGCTCACCCATTTGGACGGCGAAACGATCGATGTCTTTATCGGTGACGTCCCAGAGTGTGGCGACGATGGCCATGCAGAGACCTTCTCTGCTGTCATTACGTTGGACTTTGGCTTCGTCGTCTGAGTGGGTGTCTTCGGGGCGTTTGCCAGCGACGAGATAGCTGAGTGGGACGCTGGTGGATTCGTAGTCTCCGTGCTCGGTCACCATACCGCTTGAACAGCCCATCAGCCAGACCACCTCTGCACATTTGTCTAGTTTCTTGATGGTGCGGTTGCGAATATATTGATTTCCACTTCCGTGTCCAAAGTACATGAGCATGCTTTTGTCTGACAGTGCGGAGGAGAAGTCTTTTTCTGATGGGATCTTGTTGACGGTCGATTTCCAGGACGAGTTTGACCGCTTTATCAAAGAGTCGAGAAGGGGCGACATGGTAGTCTGTGTCCTAGACAGATCACCTGAAGGGTTGAGAATGGATGCTCCAGACTGTTTGTTCACTGTGTACCTCTCTTCAGTTCTGTCTCCCACCTGACGTCGCATGGCAAGGATGCGTTCTCGAAGTGTCAGCATGCTGCCGACTCTGCTTACACTGACATCCTGAAGACAAGGCATGCTCTCCCATGGGAAAGCGTGCAGTTTTCTGTCTAGAATAAGTATTAGATGATTTTGATTTGCGTCGTTGTAGTTGGCTGCTTCGTGGTAAGATCTCAGAGCATCCATAGTCTCGGTCGCCATGACATCGAAGTCAACCTCATCATAGGCGTTACGCTCGCCATTGAATTGAAGGATATCAATGACGAAGTAGAGGAGGTCAAGTACTTGCTCATCCATATCAACCTCGCCATCATGATCGTCTCCTAGACCAACAAAAAGCTCAATGATATTGGCATCGAGAACGAGTTTCTTGGCTTTGCTCTTGGTGCCTTGTCGTGACGGAAGATGTCTATCCAAGATGCCATCCAGCGACTTTCTGAATCGAGCCAAAAGTCCAGAGTCCTTCCGGTGCTGAGATAAAACACCTTTGAAACCACCAAGCCAGATATTCTCGACGTTGACAACCAGTTCTTGCATGCGCAAATCTAACGCTTCTCGCTCGTCCCACCAACTTTGCTTGGCTTCTTGTGTCATAGCACTGGGAGGCTTGCTACAACTGTAGTTCGAGAGCTCGATGATCTCTTGCAGCTCGGCCTTGCCAGATTCGAAGTCAAATGATGGCGACCCTTCATCGCCCTCGATATCTTGCATCTTGTTACGCGTCATTGGTAGACGTAACAGGAAGGGCGATTGGTTAGCTCGATATCGCACAATGTACAGCTCATTATGGTCTTCGCTCAGAGTCAACGACACGGCAGTCCAGCTGCTGGGAATGATGTCCACGTACTCCTTCTGGAACCTTGCTGCAGAGAGATGACCGTTTGACTCTTGAGCTGTAAAGTTTAGAGTAAGATGCTGGCTGTGATAGTCTTTCTCGGCCTCTATAGTACCCAACTCTCGAGAGAAGGCTTCGATGCGTGACATCTCGATTGAGCAGGCCGCACGTGTGGGATGTAGTGTTCCAGAAAGTGACATGCTAGCATTGATTGCAGAGAGGAACATCATAGCTTTCGAGCCCAGACCACACAGCTGATGGAAGACCGACATACCAGCAGTAGTGGCAGAACGACGCTGGATGACTACCAGACGCTCTTGTGCCTCGCAAAGGAACCGGGAGAACTCATTGTCAGCGCTCTTTTGTCTGCTGCCTTTCCTTGGGGTAATTGCGCTGGAATGCGACATTGGAGTTGACGAAAGCGAGACTTGTACCGATGGCTTCTTTCCAGCCAGAGCAGATAGTGCAGGGTATGAGATGGTAGACTCGGGCAAGACATTGAAAGTGAAATCGAGAGCTAGCTCGTCACCAAACTTGCGGAGCAATCCTTCCGCCATTGCCAATTGTTGTAGAATCTCTTGAACAGAGTCAGACTTCATTGAGTCGGCTCGTTTCAGTAGCTCGAGGCCAAGATCAGTCTCGCCCTGGTTGATTAGGAGGAGGCCACGCTGTCTGAGTGCTGCTGCACTCAAGCTCGACAGTGGTACGTTTTCTTGTTCCGGGACGACTGAAGCTGTCGAAGCCTTCACCTTCGTGTTTGCAGGCTTGATAATCTTGGCTGGTGGCAACCTTGGGATAGGTGTCTTGGTCACAGCTCGCTTCGCTGCTCGGACTGGAGCATTCTTTGCAACCTTACTTGCTGCAGGCTGAGCCATGGGAGCCTCTAAAGTCTCGGCGCTATCGACGAACCTCTTGCTTGCAAGCCTGGCGGCCATAGACTCGGCCTTTCCATACTCCTGCTGCGCAGTATCCCAGGTCGCTTCATCTACTGCATAGCAGTCACCTCTTGTGATCGCCAACTTGACCAAGTCAATGGACTCTACCAGGCCGCCCTCGTCGACGAGTCTATCAGGCTCAACGCCCTCTATGTATGCCTGAGCTTCTCGTTGAACCACGACTCTGGTGCGCAATTCAGGCACATCAATTCTTGAAACCAGAGCATCCGCCTGGTCCAGGTAATATAAGGCTTCGGTTCGCAGACCTTGATGTGCGTACGTCTCAGCAAGGTGCAGGAAACTGTTCAGAAGATCAGGTACGATCATTGAGATGAAGGCGCCTTGAGGTGCACCAGCCTCTGAGGCGGGTGGTGTTCGTGCGTCGGAGATAGCAAGCCTGTCCACTGCCCTGGCAAGTTCATCGTGCGAAGCGGCCGTAGGCGATGTAGACTGATTGTTCGAGGAGGTATGTTGGAGCTCCAAGAATGTCAATGTCTGTTGGCACGACAAGACATAACGTTTAGCATGAACCATAGCTTGCTTGACTTGACCTACACTTCTCGAGTACAAAGAGGACACAAAAGAGAACCGCGCTCGTACAATCTGGGCCTGCGCTTTCGAGGCATAGTCCACCGCGGGAAAGGAACGCATACATTCAGTAGCAACTGCCAATGACTTTGAAGCAACAGTAGGCTGGCCCAAGGTCGTCCAGACTTCCGTCTTCATAAGATGCCACTCGAGTTTTGCGAGGACCGAAAGATCCATTCGGCTCGACATCGTCTCTCCCTTCTCGAGGATGCGACATGCTTCTGAGGAATATCCCATGCGCAAGTACTGTAGGGCAAGTTTTGATGAGATGATCAAAACAGATGATGGCTCAAGAGCGGGATTGAGATGAGTGACTTGAGAAAGTGCTTGGAGTGCTTCGAGGCACGCCTCGTTCTTGCCTCTCAAAGCCAGAAAAGTAGCGACAAACTGTAAGTCCGATGTGAGAGCTTCCACGTCGTCGACTGCCTTTGTGATACTCTCCCATGTGTTCAGAGGTTTCAACAAAGCCGAGAGACTCTGTACCGATGTCGTGATATACTCAGTGGGATTCCCGTTTGCGTGCAGTGTTTGTGCCAATGAGAGAGAAGCGGCGAGATAAGGCGCGTAGGACTGGAGACCATCATCTTGTCCAAGCGATGTTTGTACAATGCGACAGGCCAGCGCATGCTCTGCGGTCTTCTCGCTGATCAAACCAGGAAAGTCCTTTGAGTATTTCAAGATTCGTGTGCATACGCGGGCACACCGCAGCGGATGATTTGCTTGAACATAGATATCTAGAAGATGGCCGCATAAATGTTGTAGATCAGTTGCTATCCTCCTACGATGCGACGGTTTGAATAGGTCCTCTTCGAAGAATGCCAGCTGTATCTCAAGTAGCGTCGCCCGTTCCACCAGATCTATCGTCTTGTCATCAAAGAAACTGATAGAATCGAGATCTTTCGCTGCCGATGTATGATATTCGTAAAGATTCCGCCTCAAAACCTGCGCCTTTGGTCGAGATTCTAGTATGGCAGCAAGCGGTTTGGTAAGCGCCTCTTGCGCCAGATCGCACAAGATGCCCGCGCGAAGCTGAAGGTGAATTGATTCGGCGAAGACAGAGCATGATTTAGCGATATTGCCAAACTTTTCCAGTTTCGCTGCTAAGAAACCGGCCTCCTGGTGGACCAGTGCTCGGCCACGTAATATCTCGATCGATGCTTGCAAACACTTTATGCCTTGCTCAGACGGCTCTTGTGGCGCAGGAGTCAGAAGTTGGAAGCACCGCCAATATAAGTTAGAAATGTTGACCACCAGATGCTCCGCGTCCGAATCAGAACGCAGTCCTAAGAGCTGCTTACAGACTTCGAGCGCTCCCTGGATAGTCTCGACATGAGTGGAAGACGAGCTCAAAGCTCTGCACGCAAAGATACTAGAGCTGACAAATGAGACAAGCAATTTCGACGCAACGCTTTCGGATTCGACATCACCGGCAGCGCGATGTAGACACCAGAAGAGCACGTTCGTGCAGAGAAAAGTGACCTTGCACAATTCGAAGCCAAGCTCGTCTACGTCTGAGCCAGATTGCTTCTCCACGCTTTGTGTCAGGAGCCTGATCGTCGTTTTGCGTAGTTTTGCAAGCTCCACCAACAGCTCATCTAGTGACAGATGCGCTGACCTGGCGTCGTTCTTGATCGCAAATTTGCATAACGTTACTTGAGTATGTAGAGACGCTAGATCTGTATTCTCGTCTCGCTCGAGAGCGAGTGCCATGGACCTGATTGTACAGAGTAATGTGAGGTCTGATCCCAGAGTAGTGTCTGAAGTCGTGGACAAGGAGTCAGTGTAGCTCAAGGCTTCATCTAGCATCCCGAAGGACTCAGCCAAGGCACTTAAAGACGTGCATAGAACCGGAGACAAAGCAGCGATGGTAGGCTTGGGCTTGTTCAGGTCTATGATGGAACCGACACACTTCAAAGCCTGTCTATAAGCTTGAGGACTTCGGTCATCGGCACGCCTTCTGAAGGCGTCCAAGTATCGCACTAGTGGATCGTAAAGCTCCTTCTCAAGATTCGCTTTGTGTTCGACAAGAGGCCACCACTTCATTTGCATGAAAAGCGCGGTGGTTTGAAGGCTGAATATGGTGTCCGGTGAGGCGTGCATCTTGAGACTTTTTTCAGTCTGATCCGCAGATGCCGAAGAAGAAGGGCAAAGTGATAGTATGAGCTTGGAGAGGGTATCCAATTGCCTGCCTGCCTTGTGTCTATCTTGCGATTGCTCAACATGTCGCAAAATCAATGCGCCGGGAGAGATGTCGTTGTCAAGCAACAAATAGGGCAGCGAAGCTTGAACCGTAGCGGGACGACCAGAATTGGCGATCAAGCGCAAGACGTTCAGATGATATGAAGTTGCTAGCGACAGGATCTTGACATCGGTAGTGCGACACTCAAGGTGTAACAGGGTAGCAAGTGTCTCCTTCTCAGCCACCAGTGCCTGGCTGTTCTCTCCGCACCTCTGATGTATGCACGTTTTCAGTATGCGCAGCTCTTTCATGGCAAGGGTATCCAGACCGAGAGCGACGAGTTTGGAAACAAGGGCGAGCATGCCCATCTCGAGCTGTAACGATGCATCGGTAGAAGGACGGGCGGAACGAAGGTGCGAGAAGGCAAGGCGGGCACATTCGGCAATGGTCGCCAGGCCGGAAGACAAGACCTTTTTCCTAGAGGGCGATTGGGCGGGAGACGACGGGCTTGTCTTTGTCGCATCGTTCAGCACTTTCAACGAGACATTGACGACGTCCGTGGCAAGTTTGTATCGTTCTTGCGGTGTCAAAGGCTTGGGCGCATCTGACGTCGCAGTAGTGGTCGCCTTCGCTCGAGTTGTCCTTGTCGGTGGCGGCTTACGAGCGACTGTTGTCTTCGCCGGTGTCTTCGGAGGCTTCGTATCCTGGTCTGGTACAGGTCGTAGGAGAGATTGCAGGGTAGCAGTTGTGGTTGGCGAGCATGAAGATGGTGTCGCTATTGCGATGCGCACCACCTCGGCCGGACTTGTCAGAGGGGACATTATTGGTTGGATTGTCGCTGCATGTTAATCTGCCATCATGGTATTTCGAGTGCACGAGCGGCTTCGGCCTTGATTACTTTTGGGCAAATCGATAGAGAAACACCGAAACATGCACATTCTCAGCCCTGTCTCTGCAGCAACCGCTTCGGCCCGTTGGAGCCGGCCGCCGCGACCCTGCCCTAAACCTCGGAGCGTTGTCTCTGTCAAAGCCGTCGGATTGAATTAATTCTTGTCCAACATTCATCGACCGACGTCCATCATATCAGCACTATGAGGGCCGTCTCTGCTTCCGTGCGCCAGATGCTATGGCGCCGTCCGTTCTCCTCCACGGTCATCCGGGCTTCGACTTCTACCTCGGTGCCTCGTGTTGCGTCCGTCTGGCAATCCGTCATCCCAAAGGCATTCAGGAAACCCGATGACCCCGTGTCTGTCGCCGAACGTCAAAAGGCTGCCGCTATGAAGTCCAAGGACTGGAATCCTGCGACCTTCTTCATTGTCATCGCTCTCTTGATTGGCTCCAATGCCATCCAGATGATCGCGTTGAGGAACGAACGCGTCGGCTTCACGCGCAAGACGGAAGCAAAAATCGCTCTCTTGCGTGAGACGATAGAGCGCGTCCAGCGTGGAGAAGATGTGGATGTCGAACGCATCCTGGGAACTGGCGATCCAGAAAAGGAGCAGGAGTGGGAGCAAGTCATGCAAGAACTCGAGTCAGACAACGTCCTGTGGAAGAAGAAGGCTGCACACCCGCAGCAAGACCAGGAGAAAGCTCAAGCACAAGCTCCAGAGCAGAAGGTGACAGACGAAAGTCCCAAGATGGTCTCACAGATCCCCATCCCCGAGCCGCAACCTACTGCTAGACGACCAGGTTTCTTCTAAGTCGTCCAGTGCATGCGATTCTTGTTGAATCTGTGGGACGCATCGATGAGGTTGCTGACAAGATGTCAATGGTACTCGGACGGCCATGTGCATTCCGTATGCACCCGCGCGCCAATCGGCATGCGTGAGGAGCGACTTCCCTTGAAGCATCGCATTGTGCACGAGTCGACCACGGCACGGCTGACCACCAGCTCTCCGACTTTGGGCTATGGGTATCCTTGTTTCTCAATCTCTGCAGTTCTGCTTTGCCTTCGTCTCTGTTCTTCGTGCTCGTAAATTGTTGTTTGTCGCACCCTGCAGCGTCGTTCGTCTTGGTCTGCATGCAAGGGCGATCCAAGCCAAATTTGCTACCTCCTTCCCGATCATGAGCTCGATCACAAACGAGTTGCGTGGTCTCCACGTGCATTTGTATCAGAGAGAAGGATCTACCAACACACGCCTTCCCGACAAACTCGACTCCAAACATGCCCGCTATGGCACCTTTTGGCATCTTCACTCGTCGCAGCTTTCGACGTCGTCCATCAACCCAATCGACGTCGACGCCAGAGTCTGCCTCTGCCCAGCAGAAGACAGACATGGGTGGCGTGCCGTCCAAGGCTGGCTCCCACGTCAACGACGTACCGCACAGGAAATTGAGGCATCGCTCATCGTCCATGAACCTTCTCAAGCGTAACCGTACCCCCTCTGGACATGCTTCTACACGAGATCCCATTGCGACTCAGGCTTCATGTGATGTGGATGCGGCATTGACCGATTCGACGGGACTAGAGACAGAGTACACTAGAGGATCCCTAGGAGCCCGCTCGGATTCACAGTCGACTGTCAAGATGCTCAGCGGTTCAGTCCACTCAACGAGCTTTGCAAACAACAAGGATAACTTCTATGATTCGGATTCTAGCTCAACGAGAACGGCTACACGTGTGACACCCCCTTCTGAAGCCCAGGAGGAAGTCATTGTGTTTGGTGCAGACGATGATTCGAGTGGCATGAGCACACCTGTACCGCCTCGCCCACCCAAGACACCTCAGATTCAACTTCCTACTCCTCCATTCTTGACCGAAGACAGTCCCACCAAATACGGCTTGCGCGTCACATACTCTCCATCGCCCGATCGTTCTATGGCTGCCTCTCAGCGACAGAAAATGACAGGAGCTGGCCTGTTCGTGGTATGTGGCATAGTCCAATCGTCCTGTTCCCAAGCACCCCGACTGACTTTCTCGAAGCATGCCGCTACTCAGCAAAGGTCCGCAACTCTAACATTGCCCATCCGCCAGGCGAGATCTGGGGCCACGGATTCAAGCCAGTCATTCGCTCAGAGCTCACCATCCTTGCCGCTGTCCGACAAAACAAATCTCGCACTCGATCAGTCAAATTCACTGCCCAACCGCAAACTACGACCCAATCTCGATCGACCTTTCAAAGATGCACCCCAGGAGCACGTTGCTCATGCACTTCCGCTACGAGCCTCTCAGCGGACATGCTACCGAGACCATGACATATGGCAGCGTATGGGCTCCAACTACAAACATCCTGTCGCATGTTCTATATGCGATGGCTACGACGCTCCAGGAGATGACTTCATGACGTGCCTTTGGTGTGAGGTCCATGTTTGTGGAAAGTGCTACCTGGAGTTTGTGAGCAATGGAGTGACGGGTATGATGGAGAGGCAGCAAAAACACGATGCATGATGAGCATGTGCATGTCGGGCATCAAGATAGGCGCGGATTCAAGTACAAGCATAGAGCCATTGTTCACTTGCATGAGGTCTAATATGTCTAGCAAGGAGGAGTCGAGACGTTTGCATAATGTTTCCCCTAAGGAGAGAGAGAGAGACTTTCGACGAAAGGCCGTATACCAGGGCGACATTCAGTTGCCTAGTCAAGTCGAGCAAATAATCACGCACAATCACAGATACAGGTTGTCCAACCAAGAACATTGAACATACTTCGCATCAATCCTCCACCTTGCTCTGCAAATGATCCATTTATTTCTTTTTCTTCTTTTTCCTCTCTCGTCAAAGGCAAACAAAAACGAAAAACATAAATCATAAAAGACACAATTCATCCCCCAAACACCAAACGCCTCGCTCAAACCCACACAACCTTCCCCTGTTCCTCGTTCAAACCACATTAGCACACACACCCTCCAGTTATATCGCACCTACAATTCGCCGAATCGAAACAAAAGGCCTCGTCGATCAAGCTTCTGCCTTTGCAGCCAGAGTAGAAGTAACTGCCGCAGCAGTAGTAGCAGAAGCCTCGTCCCTCTTTGCAATATAAGTAATAGTCTCGACCACCACAGAGTCATCAACGGTGAAAGAGAGTGTAGTTGTGATGGCTGGGGGTTTCCAGTCGTTGATTCTCCAGGGAGCGACTGTGGTGGAAGCGGTGGATGTGGAAGAAGACATGACGGTGCTCAAGCCTGCAGTTGCTGTTGATTTGGCGGTGACATTTGCCCAGATCCCAGTCAATGTGGAAATCTGGAAGGAGACTGTTTTGTGACTGTGGTTGAAGAAATGATTATTGTCGCGTGGCCCAATGGGGAACCTCGTCAACCACTCTTGGGGCAAGTTCTTGGGAGCTCTCCAGGTTGCCTCAGGGGGTTTCTCGGAGGACTTGTTGTCAGGGGAAGAAGCTGCAGTAGCAGTGGCTTTGCTAGAGAATTCGTTCCAGAACGAGGAGTATTGGTTGGTGGATGCAGGTGCGCTGGCCTCGGAAGGGAAGTTCTCCCAGCCTCCAGGACTCATAGTTGGCATTGCTGTGGCAGTAGCAAGATCAGGAACTGCCGGCCAGCCTCCATCAGTCAGACCCGGAATATCGAAAGGAGCAGTGGCGGTGGGATACTCCCAAGCTACAACCGACCGAGTGGGAGTATTCTTGGCCGTGGTTCCAGTTGCAGCTTTGTGCGTACGGTAGTATCGCGCCTCATCAACACGGTTTGTTGGCCAGTTTTTAGGGGTTTCCTCACGAGCCTCGAGGACACGGAGTGCTGGAGACTCGCTGGGTGTAACTCCCAGAGTCTCGTCGTCGACTACAATAGTGTAGTGGTACTTTGCATTTCTGACAGGTGTATTGTAACCACCTTCGCGACGAGCGTACAGTCTGTGGCCGCTGGCCAGAGACTTTGCAGAAGTGATGGTTGGAAGGAGCAGATCAGTTAGAGGTTGCTGTTGAATATCCCGAGAAGCGATGTTCACGAGATCGGCAGGTTGAGAGGTTACTGGAGCTTGAGCAGGTATGGCCTTGAGCTCACTCAAGCCCGTCAGGGCCGTCAGAGTGGAGACGATGGGGACATACATCGTGATCGTGATGTTCCTGGAGTAAAAGCTGTATAGAAAGAAGAGAAGATGAAAATCTTCAGGCCTTTGCATGTTTATATGCCGAAGACGGGGTCAACCTCGGAACCCGCTCCTATCCTGTGCCATGTGCGTTTTTTTGAGTTTTCGACTCTGACGACGACTTAGTGAGTTGGCTACCACTGACATCAAATCGCGCACCTTGACAGAGAGCATGTTAGATTTGCTTTCTTGTGGTTCAAAGTTGTCGGCACTGTGGTTCGTCAAACTTAAAATCTGATGATTTCGTCCTCAGCCATCAACTCTGTTGACATGATCAAGTCTCCCGACCATAAGACAGATCATCCTGTGTCGACAATTCATACTTGACGCGCATCGATTGGACACTCTCCGACACTGCACATCGCATCGTCTGATGAATCGAAAAGGAAGGTTGAGACGTGGAAAATGGTCGTGTACTCATGATTATGCAATGCACCTACTCGGCCATCCTTGCGGGTAGTTGATCGAATGGAAGTTTTAGTAATGAACACCAGGGGTCGTGTGTGTCGTTCAAGCAGCAATCTGTTCGGCGCTTTCGCCACCTCCACTGCCCGAAATGTTCGAGATGAAGTCTCTGTAACGGAAGACTTCACCCCTCTTCCTGTCACCACCTCCAAGCTCTTTGCCGAAAACTCCCTTCGCACCGAATGCTCTCCTTGCCGAGAATTGGCTCATGATGGCATCGACTTCGTGTTCGGACAGTCGCAAATGCTCAGAACCAGGCTCAGGAGCAGTACTGAGTAGAGCGTCCCTCAATTCATGTTTATCAATCTGACCACTATCGTCAACGTCAAAGGCAGCAAAGGCAGCAGCAAGCTCAGATGGCTCACTGAGCTCTGTTAGTGGTGCGGATAGCAAGTCCAAGAAACGACCAAGCGTGATGGTGGAAGGGGTGTTTGGAGGAAAAAAGGCAGCCACAGCCTTGGGCGAAGAGTCCATTCCCATCTGTTGTAGCATATCCGCTACGCTTGCGGAAGTGATGGCACCTGTGTTAGAGTTGTCCAGGACTTCAAAAGACTCGCGCATACTTCGGAGTAAGGATTGAGGAAGATGTGAATATTGACCAGTAGCCATCTGAACCGGGGCCGCAAAGTTAGGTCTCGAAGGAGCGGTAAAACTTGGTCGAGGAGCGGCGCTCGTGCTTGAGTCGCGGGACGTGGGTCTGCCGAATACAGGTGCTCGGATGGTAGCCTGAGTAGATGATGTGACAGTTCTCTGGGCAGTCGGTCGCATTGGACGAGTCGTGACTGGCGACAAAGCCGGTGACCGGGGTCCCATAGGTGATGATGGTGCAACAGCAGGAGAACTTGGTATGGCTAATGGGGACGGCGAAGGAGGGACACGAGGAGATGTAGGTACTGCTCCGTCTCCTGGCATAGGCGACTCTGCGAATCGTGCAGTGGGCGAAGGGGATGGTGGAGCAGACTGCTCCAAGTCTACCGACGTTTGAGAAGCATGGCGAGAGAAGGCAATGGGCGGGGCAAGAGACCCGGATGACGTGGGTCTCAGAGAACCAGACGAAGTTGGTCTTGACGAGGATTCGGCGATACTGAGGCGGCTGGTCGGACGGGCAAAAGGACTCCTTGGACGATCGCCAGTCGTCAGCTGCGAGGGCCGCCGTACAAATGGATTAGATTTTTCTGGCGATAGAGATGGAGAAAGAGGTTTAGTGGGCGACTCTGATCGATCACGGACGGTCGAAGGCGAACGTAAAAGACCATCCGAGTCGGGACGACGGAAGGGCGAGGCTCGTGGAGAGCGCGGCGAATTGAACGACAACTTGGTTGGTGACGCCTGAAATATGTCAATCAGCCTGTGATAAGTATGAGTCTCCATCAGAACTCACCATGGTGGTCGAAATATATTTGAGAAAGTGGATAATTCGAGTGGAAAAGACGATAAAGTAGCGGTATGATGGTTGTTAGGCGGACAGCCAGGTGATTTGTACATACAAACAAACATACGCCGGGGGAGCCAAGCGGTCGGCCATCTCCTCCGCTCCACGGAGTCCACGCTAGGTTCAGCCCGGGCCCGTGCCTGGTTGCAGATCGTCCGTTAGATGGACCCTGCAACTGGCGTGGGATGTGGAGAAGGAGGTTGAGAAGTTGATGAGGCAGGAGCGATCCAGCTCAATTGTCCACATGGAGTGCTTCTGGCAATAACCCTCGTTCCCCAGGCCTTTCCTCTTTCAAAGGTCCAGCATCATCAATACGGCAGGCAGCACTAGTCAAAGCACGCCAATCGCACCTGCCGCCGTCATGTCAGGGGGAGCTACTACTTCGCGCCGCCCCTCGCTGGCCTCGTTCCCATCGCGCAAGCAATCGTACTACGACGTCATGCCCTCTGCTACCGTGAGGCCTCCCATGCGACCGTCTCTCTCTCAATCAGTACGCTCACCTGCGATGCCTCGCCGCAAGCGCAAGCCACGCCCGCAATACCCCCAAGATTCCACCGAGCGTCATGTCGAATACATCCTGGTTGCCTCGTTCGATATTGACACTGGTTCTGTCATGGAACATCAATACCCGACTCCGATCGGTGGTGACGAGCACATGTTGGCAGAGCTCATGCTGCCCGACCAAACGCATCTGCGTAGTCAGGACTGGACCGTCTTCTTCCTACACAAGGACCAGTCGCCAGAAGATGAACTGCAACAGAGAAGAGACAGACGACGGGAGCAAAGAGCAGAGAAGAAGAGCGAGCGAGCTGAAGCAAAGTCTGGTCCCGGTGACAAGACAGATGCAGAGTTGGAGAATGATTCAGAAGACGACACAGAAGATGCCGAGTCCGAGGATGATGCTGTCAAAAGCACCCAAGGGCCACCGCTGGTCTATGTTCTCAACCTCGTCAACACAAAACACGATGCGAACGTCAAGCGTGGTGCCGTCGTGAAGGCTATGGCCATCTGCACAAGACACTCGTTCCTGCACATCTACAAACCACTCCTACTCCTCGCTCTGGAAGAGTATTTCCGTACGCCGACCATCGACACACTGGCCTCCTTGTACGAGTCGGTCAATTCCATGGATCTCTCACTACTTCCACGCCTATCTTTCCAGGAGCGCTATATCCTACAAGCCTCGGATGTCAAGGATCTTTTCATCGAAAAGTTCGAGGCAATGGTTCAAAAACGTATTCAAGAGGACAAAGCCAACAATCAGTCCGATGACAAACAACTCCAGCAGCAGGCGGCTCGTCAGCGCTACGGCTTGCCACGAGACACTCATGAGTTTGACTCGGTCGTCAAATACAAAAACGTCCCCGTGCCGATCAAGATCCCTACTGCTCTGTCTCTCGAGACTGTCGGCGACTTCTCACTCATCAAGCTCATCCAGACTTTCAGCAATCCACATTCGGCCTCTCCTCAGCCGTTTACAGTACACCATCCTCATCTCACCACTTCAGGCCCTCTAACTCATCCCATCATCGTACTCCTCAATGCCCTGCTCAGTCAGAAACGCATCATATTCATCGGTCACAATTTGCCCTCTTCTGAAGTAGCAGAGGCTGTACTGGCTGCTTGCTCTCTCGCCTCGGGTGGTTTCCTGAGAGGCTTCACCCGCCACGCATTCCCATATACTGATCTCACCAAGATTGACGACCTGCTCAAAGTACCAGGTTTTATTGCAGGTGTCACAAACCCGGCGTTCGCCACTCATACCCAGTGGTGGGATCTGATGTGTGATTTGCCGACCGGACGACTCCGAATCAGTCCCAAGATCGAGCAAGCCCCATTGACAGAAGGTGTGCTTTTCTTCCAGCAGAATGGACAAGGTGTGCCACAGCCATATAATGCGCCAGGTCCTGTCTCCTCGGCCGGTACAGCAACGGGTGCAGGCATGGGTGGCTTCCCATCAATACCCTCTGGCGCTGGTGATCCTACAGGCGATGTGGCCTTCATGTCCAGCGTACTCGCGTCGATTGCCGCACGTCGTGGCGAAGGTGCTGTTCGCTCAAAGTTCCGTCTTTGGATTCTCAAATTCATCCGCATCACAGCGGCTTTCGAGGAGCTGGTATACGGCGCTTCGGCGATCTTTGCATACTATCCTCCTGGCTCGCCCATCTCACCATCCACTGCTACCATGGACTTTCCTTCACCGATGACAGTACTGGATGCCGCATTCGAGGACCCGGCTGTTGCTGGTCATGGCTTCGTGTGGCCATCTCAGGAAGCCAAGATGCGTGAACTAGCAGCCAACGCCACTCGCATCGAAGGATGGACGAAGACACGAAGTTATTACAACTTCATTCAAGACTTCAGCGTCATGTTTTCCTTGCGCCCGATTCAGGATCTCGATCTTCAACACCTGCACGACAGATTGATGAAGTTGCGGATGGGTGCCGATGCCTCTGCGTCTATCTACCTCGCTCTCTGCGCCAGAGTGAAGACTTACGAGCAAGTTAACCAATTACTTTCTGTCTTCGCATATGGCAGCACTGCCGTCATGAATGATAGGCAGAACGGCATGTTTTATTTGGCACTTGGACTTATGCACCCTAGGCTAGATGTAAGAGAGAGTGTCGCTGAGCTAGTTGACAGGATTAGAGTACACGAGGCCGGCAGACACTTTTGGGCTGCTCTTGGTAGATTTGAGCAGGCCGCGTTCGATCGAGTTGTGCTCGCCAAGGCTGAGAGGGAAGAAAGTGGACTTTTGGTTTGAGAGACATGATGAAAGAGTGATTGATATATGTTTTTGATGTTTAGATACCACGGTGCGTTGGAGTTCTGGCATTGCAGGGATAGGGAACATAGATTGGATAGAGTATTTGTGAATGATTATGATTGAGTTCAAAACACATCATGAGCCGTGGCACTAGTTGTGTTCACACTTGATGAGACGATATGGCTGTGAAAATTGTCACCGCAGGAACTTCAAGTACGGAGGCATGCCTGCAACCCACACTGAATTCCTACATCTACCGCCTCTACCTATTAACTCAAGACCCAAGCCTCTGGGCATGCACAAGGTTGTCTAGAGTTTCGTCATGTCACGTCGTTGGGAAGACCCTGCTTGAAATGACTGCATGTGTCAAATGATCCCTCGCATGAGCAACAACATCAGTCCATCCAATCGAAGGTACTGGAGCGTAAAGATCACACCAATGACCGTAATTGTAAGCTCGTGACAGACGTCTGTCGACTGTGTTGCATCTCAACAAAAAAAATCTTTACTTTGCAGATTCAGGCTTCCAGACAATGAGCTTATGATCAAAGCCTCCACTGACCAACCACTCCTGTTTTGCATCTCCATCAGACACATATCCTGCACAAAGACATCTGATCTTGCTACCGGGTTCATGACCTTTGAGCGTTGCGATGATCTTTCCAGTTGTGGCTTCAATGCCGCGAATTGCACCGTCGTCGCTATTGACCCATACACCTGTGCCGTCTGGACGCCATGTCAATGCGGGAGTGCTGTAGGCTGTCTGTGGTGCCATGGTTGTACAGTGGATCAAGATGGCGGCTGATTCACGGTCCTGCAGGGCCAGTGCTGCGCGTGCCTGAGAAGCTTGCGTCTCTTCGGCAGGGACGATGGAGGCTAGTGAGACTTCGCCGTCTATTGAGGGCACCATTAGACGTACGATTAGTAGCTTCATGTGAGGCATTGCGCTGGTTGCTACTGCGATGAGAGTGCTGTCTGTAGGGCAGAGAGCTATCGCGGATGGTGTGAAGGCGATCCAGGCATTGCTGTGCGGCGCCAAATTCTGCTTGCCGAGTAGACGAGCCTCGCTATCAACACTGTGGTAGAAGAGCTGAGTAGAGTCTTTGCGAGTGACGATAAGGACTAGGGAGTCATTGTCGGGGTGCTTGATGAACAGGAGCGCCTCAGGATTAGTTGGTAGCGAGATGGATGCAACAGGAGGGGGCAGTTTCGGCGAATAAATACTTGCAAAATCCAGCTTGTAAAGATGGACCTTGCCATCCCATCCTGCTGTTGCGAGCCATGTCACATCTTCGCACTCATGTGTTGCGATCTGCACAACATACTTGGCATGATCGCGGCGCTTGTCAAAAACTTCACCCTGCATATTACTGATTGCAAGCTGGCCAGACATGGAAGCCGTCAGTAGATGTGTCTGTTTCAGCACAGCAGTTGAGAGCACTGGCGAGTCGTGAAGGGCCAATAGCGAGT
Source organism: Aureobasidium subglaciale EXF-2481 (assembly GCF_000721755.1). NCBI lineage: Eukaryota > Fungi > Ascomycota > Dothideomycetes > Dothideales > Saccotheciaceae > Aureobasidium > Aureobasidium subglaciale. The sequence goes on along the minus strand of NW_013566975.1, from coordinate 311,306 downwards.
CCTTGAGTGTGCATGCAGGTAGATTGTGAACATTGAGCCGGCGATCAGCAGTCGTGGCTACCAACAGCGGTTCAGATGCATCGCTTTGATCGGATCAGTCACGCATTGTTATCATCAATGATTATGGATCAATTGACTTACCCGGAGGTCGCGTTCGCTACCTGTGGCAGCGATATGTGAAGGATGTTGGAACGTGTCGGACTTGCTATTTCATTCGGCAAGGCGGGCGCTGGAAGGAATCAATATATTGACTCCGGCATGATCAAAAGTAATCATCTACCATGCTGGCCCCAACCGTGAGCGCCGTCATCTGTGCCAAGTCTTTCGAATTGCACACTCATATCGAATATTCGCTTTTCCTCAAGGATCTTCTCGATGGTTAGATCGCCCTTGTTTGTGGATCCAGCACTGGGTGGTAGCCCAGCCTCCCTGATGAACGCATCCAGAGTCTGACATTACACCTTAGCATGCGATGCTGGTGGTTGGAGCTACGGTTGTTCAAACCTCATCGTAACTGTTGGCTTTCAAAAAGCGGGCAACGATGATTGCGGCCTCACTCGGTGACATGTTGACCGCAAATTGGTCGTTTTCGGGCTAGAAGGATGTTTGGTGGCTCCTACTCCAGCTGTCTGGGACTGCTTTGACTGGTGGCGGTCGAAGTCTGGCAATGACCTCGGTCGATGGACCGCGACTTCCCCAAGCTTCTGGAGCTGACGTCAAATCTGCATCTTCTTCACGTCCGCGATATTTGCTTGATATTATCCCTCCCGCTCTTCTTGTCACCACCTCTGTTGTTGAGCCTGAAACCTGGTTGAAATAGCTGGATTCTCGCCTAGCATCATGCATCGCGCCTCCACATAATTCTTCACGGGATGCGGCACGGGTAGGCGTGAGAGGTGCCTTGTGTAACCGTCGGCGCTCCGTGGATGCACAATTCCGTGCGCACGATTCGGTCCTTTCGCTGGATTGGAGTCTTGGTATGCCTCATATGGCTGGTATAGCCGCCATCGACGCCTTCAGTTGGTCCACGGAGCCGCGATACACATTGATTCGGCGATTGCCCACCATGATGATTGCTTCATAAGTATGTGCCGTGCCGCGAAAAATGACTGATTACTGTTCCTGATCCCTTCATGATCAGGGCATCAGTCTTTTCATCGAGTCTGCAAACAGCTTTTACGACCCCAGCCGGTGGTTTCACCGCTACCGTCGGTCTCGCATCCAGCCCTGCATATCAGTCTGAGCTTTTGCAATTGGACAAAGCGTTTGCTCCGATTGCAGGCCAAATCAACGTTGGAGAGTCGGAGAGGTAGCCTTGCTTCCCCTACTCTGTTACGACTACCTCTGGGTCAGCTCTACCCTATCGCCGTAGTCATCCTGGTGGGGTGGTCAATTCGAGTGCATGGCGACATGGGCCTTATTCAGATGGCTTGCTGCGACCCCAGATTCTTGCCGAGTTTCTGACCCCCTCGGGTTACACTCTCCGGCAATCGAAGCTGTTTGTTCAGTCCCGCTTCCAGCTGTTGTTCGCAAGTAGTAGTCAACGGTCCAGGCAATGGCTTGGATTCGTTGTTGGAAAGTCACGCACATCATGCATTAAAGCTGTATAATTGCAAGTTACTCATGAATGATTTGTACAAATAGAAGGTCCTTCGACCAATATCTCGAAAGTGGCCTTGGTTCATCTTTTTCGTTTGCAATCAGTTTCACCTCGAGGCCCTATCGAACTCTCATACGACTGTACCTTCTTCTTGCTGTCTCCCTTCTTCAGTCACGTTGATTTGTACTGGTTCTTGTTACTACACTACCTTCCTTCCTTGCTCCATCCTAACAGCTATCGACCATGTTGTCCCACATGCCCATGATGAATTGTCAGTATCCGCCATCTCGAGCAAAGAGTAGTGGCGATGGGGACTTCTTCTTCTACGTCGAGGGTGTAAGTCTTATGCTACCGCAAGTATGGTGCGTTCTGACGAGATATTCTAGTTGCCTCCATACTACACCTGGGGCATGTTGAAAGATCTGACGCGCCAGGCTGCTCCATACCCTGGTTGGACCGAGATGGCCTCGAATCCACAAGGTATGCAGAAGGGTCGCGGCTGGATCAAGATCAAGCGTTCCAAAGATGCTTTCAACCTCTACGGTATGTCGAGAACCATAGTCAGCAAAGCCAGAGACTGACCAAGTTCAAGGATATTTGACCAATGGCTCACCTTCCTTGAAGCCACTCAAGGTATACCTCTGGTCAACAGCGCGATCACCTCCAGAATTGTTGCGATGCAATGATGTCCCACGCCCAATGCAGCCATTTCCACCGCCACAAAGTGTCAGCACCTATTCCACACCCATAAGTACATCTATGAGTACACCTGTGGGCACGCCCATGCACAGGAGTCCAGTATTCTATCATCCGCCTCCCATCGCTCCGAGAAAGATGAGTCCCACATACGTACACACTCCAAACCAGCGACCCGTGAATTCAACACGAGGACTCGTCAAAACTGAGTCAAGAGGCATCTTCATCAGTCAGCTAGACTACGCGATCGATCAGCGGCAGCTAGAGGAGTACCTGCGCAAAATTGGATTCCTCGACAGCTGCGAGATTAGAAGAGATCCGGCAAGTGGCCGATCGCGCGGCATCGCAACTGTCAAATTTACAACTACAGAAGCAGCTGCTAGGGCCGTTCACATGCTCAACGGTCAGAAGCTCATGAGCAAGACAGTCAATGTCCGTTTCGACACGGAGAAGGAAGCAGTCACACCCACGGCCTCAAGCAAGAACCATCGTGATCGTCTCATCATTGCCAATGGCTCCAAGTGAGACATCAAAAAGGGCCAAATGGGAGCAGCCAACCAACCAGAAGACGCGAGTGTTATCATATCAAAACTGTTAGCGAATAGTATCATTTATCATGTGCCGTCTACTCTACCTTTCCCCGCATACTGCAGTGGAGAGATGTACGTGACTAGCCTGAATATGTTCATGCTGTGTAACACAAAGGTAGCCCTCGGACGTTCTGCTAAGGCTCACGCAGAATGACCGCCCCCCTTCCATAGATATGTACCCCTCTCACATCATCACCAACGAATGGTGATCTGTACCAAACGGTCGTTGGCGAGAGAAACGTAAGCATAGTACATGAACGATGCATCAAATACGAGCGGAGCCGCAGGAATGAATGAAATCAGGTTTGTGAGGAAGGATAATTTATTCGCGAATGCAAGAGACGAAATGATCATCATACTCTGAAGTCATTGGTGCATGTGCCTCCATGTTTCATGAATCAATACTCGGGGTTTGGTCCGAAGCACTTTCGGCAGCCGAGTCCAGTGCCGACCTGGGGTGTCGGTTTTGGTTATGTCTTGAGCACGCAGGTCGGGGACTCATCTTGACTTTGGAGAGCATAGCAAGCAAGGGGCGAATGCACGACTTAATCACTGCTGTGTTGCCTGCCTACACGCTCCGATACACACACGAACAATATGAGCATCCGAAGTCCTACTAACCCTGTCAGCTTGGCTGTATTCAGACCCCACTCGTAGCGAGAACGACACGGTATGGTGTCTGATGTACAGGTGAGATAATCCAAAAGGCTGGATAAGCAAGCGTGACAGCCAATCATGATTTCAAATTGGCACACACATACTGAAGTCCTGACGACCAGGAGAGGAAAATGCAATTACGTTGTCCCGATGAATACATTAATGAGTAAATATGTTTCTTCTGTGTAGCAATGATCATCCACGGACCTTGTCAGCCTCGCGGTTGATTTGTTTCATATCCTCAAAGCAAGCTTCCCAGAGACATCGTTCACAACAACAATTGCCTCCGAGAGCGCCGGCAGCCCACTCACGGCGATCCTTGACTGGAAGGTCGATATCACAATAGTGGCTGAGGACCTCTTCATCTTTCTTGAGTCCGGCTTTGTACTTGATGCCGCCGCGGAACTCGCTTCCGTGCCAGGTCGGTCTATCTTCCAGCACACGGAAGCGGACGTCGCTTGCCCAGCGCCAGGTGACGTTGGGATTACAGCTGTGGTTTGCAAGACACCACATAGGGTGTACGGCGCTGACCTCAGGACCACGAGCGACGCCACCACCTGAGCCGCTCAGACGAGCGGATGCAGTGCCGCGGAATTTGGCGTAGAGGGTGTTGAAAACCCAGACGTCGTACTGAGGGTTTTTGAAGATGTCGACATCCATCTTCTCGAGCATGTTGAATGGGAGTACGACATTTGCCTGGAAGCTGAAAGGCAGTGTGCGTGGGAAAGGTGAGTCGACGCTGTGACGATCGTGTGGGCGCCAGTGCTCCGACAAGTCAAACGTGTGGTAGTCACCCCAGATGAACTTGACATACTTGATATCCAGAGGGTGAACCTCCTGGGTCTCTGCCATGGCCAATGATCTGAGCAACAACAAAGAGTACAAGGCATTAGCAGCTTCGGCAGGCGGGACGTCTTTTGCTACATCTTCGACACCGCGATCGCATACGGCAGGATGATATTCTTCCTCAGCAAGATCACTGCATCTTTGGCTGCAAAAGACGACCTCGCAGTCAGGACATTGTACAACATCCGCAGCAGCTGGCTCACTAAGCTCAGGAAGGTCGGCACTGCACGCATCGCATAGCGCATCCTGAAGACGGTTGTTCGCGGTGAGGAGCGAAGTTTCGGACAGAGCGACTTCTCCAGCAGCGATGTCTTCCTTTGCAAACACACCGAGTTGTGTGACAAACTTGTCTACACCATCGCCTTCCGTCAAGAGAGGCAGCTTCGTAGCTCTGACTTCAAGTCTGGGTGCGACCTTCTCCATCTCCGCGTTCAGGAAATCCAGACTCTCGGCAGAGCAGCGATCGGGCTCGTGTTCGTTCCAGGGATAGCATTCTCTGCGAACCATGCCTTCATCGGGGAACTGGTCGAGCCCGAACTTGAAGCCCGGCTTGTTGTATTCGTTGGGCTGTGTTTCGCGGAGCCAATCGTCAATAGCGGCATGGATCACGTCCAAAGTTGCTTCGATAGTAGGGTCTTCTCCGAAGAGATCCTGGGCCTTGAAGCAGTACTCGGCTGCGCTCCTCTGACATCCAATCACATGAAGACATTGGGCAAGCAGTGCATAACTACTAGGCGTCAGGAAAGAGTCACACATGACATGGGCGCAACGCTTACACTTGGAAAGAGAAAAGTCCTTTGGTCCAAACCAACACTTCGACATCTGATACATCGACGTCTACGAGCTGATCCTTGTTTCTCAACATGAATTCGGGGTACAGATGGGCCAGGATCTCCGCATTCTCGAGAATGTTCTGGTGTCTGTACTCCAAAGACTCTTTCGAGATGCTCAATGCCAACGACTCAATGGCCTCATCACAAAACTCGTCCTCGTTGTTGATGGCGTCAATGAGCAACAGAGCTTTGTACGCTGAGCCAATAGCAAGGTCAGGGTATCCGACCTCGACATAGGCCTTTGCGATACGCAGATACAGGTCGATGTTGTAGGGGTGTTCGGGCAGGAAGCTGCAGAGCTCAGCGAGAGCGTTCAATCGTTTCCTGAGCTCCGGATTCGTGATCGAAGGGTAGTGTTCGTCCGTCGTCAAGTCCCATTCTCTCGAGAAGAGGGTAGAGCGTGGTGCATAAGGAAGATCATCAGATTCGGATCGATGATGACCATTCATCTTGCCATTCTTTTCATTTTTGTAGCTGCTGATTGTTGCGTTCAAACGGGCCATGGCCTCCTCTATCCTGTGGAAGGAGAAAGCATCCTCGGATGTCGACATGTCTCTCTGCGTGGTCGCAATACCTTGCAGTAGCTGTATGAAGATTTTTGGTCAACGATCATGCAGCTTTCGTCAATTTTTCCTTAGCGCGGAGACTTCCGCAAGACGCGTCGCGTTGAGTGATTTCTACCAAGACGTGGAGCGTGGCAGCGTTTGCGCCCGGCAACGTTGGACGAACATGTTCCAACAAGGACAGCAGTCTACTGAACACCTCCTTCTTTTCCATTTGCGATTCGTCGCGTGGTTCAGAGGTGTCTGAAGACGACAATAGAATTCGAGTGACCTCCTGCTTCTTCATCAGCGATGCGTCGCCTCCAGAATATCTCCTGCTTTCATCAACGATGTTTTGCCTTCAAGGCAGGTATGTAACAGCAAGATCTCATCGAGATAGCCCCTTTCTATGTGTCGCATCGTAGATTCTCCCAATAGAATGGTTCAGACACGGCTAGCTCAATTCTTGTAACATACACCGATCGAAGAGATGCATCGGTAGATGGGATACCTGAGCCGAAACGTGTGGTGTGCATGCTCGTAATCACCGAGCGATCGACCACCATCGAACTTGTGAGAAAACAGAGTTTGCCGTCTTTTGCAGGCACATGGGATTCGTGCTTTGTCAAATGGCTGCCTCGCACCGCCCACGGGTCAAAATATTACCGTCTCCATCGTACACACACTCCGGATGGCCGGCTTGGTCGTTGTACCCAAGTAGTGGAAGCTGTCTTCTGCTGTTGACAAGACACGTTCGCTCCGGTAGCGCTCTGAGCGAGTAGCAGCCGTTTGTGAACTATTGCGCGCTTTGATCGAGATAGGAGCGCACAAGATTCGTGTGCATCTTTTTCCACTGTCGAAACTTGCGCATTCAGTGCGCCCATGCCTGTGAATCAAGGCAATACCACTGCCACCAGCCAGCCACCTCTCTTTGAACCATTCATCTCCCCAAGTTGTGCAAGCGAAGGAAATAAGGGTGTGTGTTTCTTGAGTCAAGGTTCTTTCATCAGAAAGTCCCTGGACTAGGTAACAAGGGGCAAAGCGTACAGTTGCGGACACCGCGTGCTCGGTGATCGACGATGGAACTTCACGATCCAGTGTGGGGTTTGGCAGTTCCAGTGGAAAAGGCTTGAACCAGACTCAGCCAGTGAAAAAGAACGAAAGCTTGTTTCAGATCATCTGGACACTCAGCAACGGGATTCAGAATTGGAACAGAAGGCAGAGAGGAAGTATCTTTTGAATTCATCAGAAGGAGCCACATCCAGTGTGCGCTCATGCAAAAGGGGTATCTAAAGTAACAATGAATTGTCCGGCTGGACTGGCACTAGCCCGGAATGCAAACAAAAAAACTCCAAGAAATGCTTCCTTCCAGCGACCCTTAGGTCTGCAACGCCATGAATGAACCCATCGTAACTCTGGTTGAAAGCAGCCCAGAGAGGTCTTGTGTAGTAAAGAAAAAGTAGTCATGCAGACTGCGCATGATAGTGTCGTTATAATCGTAACTCAAAAGACCGGCTATGCGGTATAAGGAAGAAGACCGATGATGTGGTCGAGAAGATGAAGTAAAGGACGACCAGGACACATTTACTGGCGTTGCAGGAAGCCAGTGATGTTTGCACATCTTAGGCAGTAGAAAGAGTTGAGACCATAAGAGACCATGTTTGCAGCCTTGCCGGTCGACATGTCGATGCTTTGCGAGCGGTGACAGCGTGAGCAACGAGCGACTTCCATTGTTGACTGAGAAGACCCTGAGCTTGATGAAGAGTGTCCACTTGCGTCCAGGTAGTCGTCACCAATAGCGAGGACATTCTGAAGAGGCCGAGGTTGAGGTCGTCTTGAAGCAGGGATGTGAGAAGCTTGAGTTTGTAGCTGAAGAAGTGATTCCATTCTGTTGCGAATCGTGACAGTTGATGGAGATTGCAAGCAAGGTCGATAAGCGAGCAATGGATTTGACGGATCAGAGACGACGTTTTCACCAGATGGAGAGAATGGAGTGGTCAAAGGTGTTTCGTCGTTGTAGGAAGAATGTTGGTTGTGTTGGATGGAAAAGTAACAAACGCCTTGGATGGGAGAGGAGGCAGTACTTGAAGTCGACATTGCGAGACGATGGGACGGGAAGAGATCTCAGATGCACGATTTGGATCGAGCAGATGGAGCGGGTAGACCGTACATTTATTCATTCCCTGCAGAGCCGCGACGAATCTCGATGTTCGGCCACTGAATCGCTGATTGGAATGATTGGCTTCAGATTCCCTTAGAACGACGAGTCTGGGCACCGGGCGCAAGCAGTGTCTGTGCCCAACGCAGACCTGACTTAGGGCCGTAACTTAAACAAAGGCGCCTCGAACAAAGCCAAGCAAAGGAATACACGTATCATACTCTGTGGATACCCCACCAACGTTGCCAGAGGTGCTGTATGCAGCCACCCGAGGTGGTCTTGTTGCCAACCACTGTTGCATTGTCCTGTCGCCTCTGACTGTTTCTCTCACGCCAGTCGTCGCTGTTTGGTCTACGACAATTCGACGTTGACCTGATTGTTGTTTCGAGACCATACTGTCGGGTGGTCACAAGGTACAGCCGATTCCAGACTTTGAGGCGTCAAGAGGAAACAGCTCCTCCCCCACATCTGCGCGCCGTTGCGTCGACGGGCCTGTCCCGCGCCTTGCACCAGTGCATCCTGCACGCTGAGTCGCATACTAGTAAGGCTCCGGTAATCCGAGACAGCTTGACTCTGGACGATAATAGAACGGTGGCAGCGCACGCGCAGTTAGGCATCCAGCGAAGGGAGGCTTGCGTGTGATAGCATACGCTTCTGTACCCTACCTGAGTAGAACGGCGTTGCACAATCAACCTGATACCACAAACAGATCGAATTGAGACAAACACGAAGGCCACATCGTCGCAACTGAATCCATTGCAGCTACACGAGAGATGTGCAGGAACGAGCTGCATGACTTGCTTGTTGCATTGCCTAAGTGTGAGCATCATGTCCATATCGAAGGGGCACTCACACCACGTCTTCTCTTCGAACTTGCCGCGAAGAATAAGATTGATCTTTCTTCTGCTGGTGACCAAGCATATGCCAGCGAGGAGAAGTTGCAGGCCCGGTACGGATCCTTCGCCTCTCTCTCTGAGTTTATTCGGTACTTCTCATTCGGTAGCTCTGTTCTCGTAACGGCCGACGATTTCGAACAGCTTGGCTACACCTACTTTGCTAAAGCTCATGATCAGAATGTGAAGCATGCTGAAGTATTCTTCGACCCACAGGCCCATACCAGACGAGGTATTACCTATGACACGATCGTACGAGGGTTGTCACGCGCGAGACAGCGAGCGGAACAGGACTTCGGCATGAGTATCGAATACATTCCATGTATATTACGCCATCACGGGCTGGCAGGTGCAGCACACATGTTCCAAGAGGTAATGGATGCTGGTCACTTTGCAGACGGCACAGTTGCAGGACTTGGTATGGCTGGCGATGAGCTCGTGCACCCACCAGAGCACTTCAAGACGATCTACGACGATGCAAGGACAGCCAGGGTACGATGTACTGCACATGTGGGTCAAGCAGGTCCGGCTTCGTTCGTATCATCTGCGCTTGAGAGTCTCAAGACTAGCAGGGTCGATCATGCATGGGTTGCGAAGACGGACACTCGATTGATGCATCAACTTGCCGAAACAAACACGCTCGTTACGCTTTGTCCCATCTCGAATATCACTCTGGGCTTCATAAGCAGTATCGAAGAGGCACCCGTACGGGACTTCCTGGATCATGGTGTGTGCTTCAGCATCAATAGTGACGATCCGGCATACTTCGGCAAGTACATACAGGAAAACTACTGCGCAGTCCAGGCAGCATTCAAGCTAAGCACTTCCGATTGGAAGACAATCTCCACGAATGCAGTGGAAGGATCCTGGTGCTCAGACGAGCGGAAAAAAGTCCTTAGAGAAGAAGTCAATGCGGTACTCTCACAATGGGAGGCTACACACGATGCACAGCAAGACTAGGCATCGGCAACGCACCCGATGTCTGGCATTTACAATGATCGATACGACTGCCTGAACTGGCAATCTTACTGTACTTTTGGTAGTGAGCAGTCCCTCCCGGCCAGAAACTGGCCGTTTCACGCCGTCTGTAGCTGCTAGCCGATACGTACGAACCCTTATGCAAGCCATTATTCGTGTTGCGCCGCGCAGCTGGCAGTGTGTCGTCTCTAAATCCGTTTAGGTTGCAGTTTCGCAAAGTAGAGAATGCGCAACCGGTCGCTGCACAGTCCGCGATTCCCGAATCCCGAAGGACAGTCTGGACCGTTCGTTTCCACAAAGCGGTCCCTTTGCAGTTGCGCTCTTTCTTCTCTAAACATACTCGAGCAACACAGTACTCCAGTTTGCAAGTAAGAGGCCGTGTCAGGGAAAAGGCTACGCGGTTCACATGAAAAGTACGCGGTTGTTGCCTATCAAGGTTTTTTCTAGAGTTCTGTCGCATGTTCATTGGTGCTTAATAGTTGGTTGGGTTTGAGGCGGGGTGAGGCAAGGCCAGACTTTCTGAACTTTGTTCTCCGTTTCATGTCAAAGGTACCGTTTCAAGCACCACACCCTTTGTGCTTGCGCCATGCGCCAGCACGGCCATGGTCTCCTAAGAAACAATTAATAATAACGATAATAAAGACCCTGAGTATCCACAACAGAGATGGGAAAGACCTTTCTTGTTCTATCCAGAAGGTCTGTGGATCTGATTAGGCTGGAAGGTCTGGACTCCGCAGGCGTTCTCCAGACTGTAAGGCCATGCGGCCACGGAATTAGAGGCGTCTGTGTGGATACCCATCAGCTCCTAGAATGCATCGTACCATTGATCCCGAAGCCAAGCATGTTGCGAGAAGATCACGGTGCCCTACTTGAATACGCACGCAAGGGTCTTGTTCACTCATCCACCTTATCTGTGGTAAGAGCAGGGCAGTGCTTGAGCAATCTCAAGAAGCGGTTTCGTAAGTTGGCTGAACGTGCAGTAAGAAAGTATGAAACACGCAATTCGCGTTCGCGTATTTCCTTCCTCTTGTATCAGGGCTGACCGGGGCTGTGCTTTGGTTCGTTCCTCATCACTTTGATACCTGTCAAGCAGAATCGCTTTCGCGAAACGTGTCGAGTCGACATACGACGCCTTGGTGGATGCCTTGCGCCGAGCCCGAACGCCTTGATTTGGTTCAGGAGCTGACTATCTTTGCTGTGCCACCACAATCCTTCATCCTTTGTGTCGCAAGGCGCAAGGCGCACGGGTGCGGTGGACTTCCAGGATGGCTGGGACGAAGACACGAACTGCGCTTGTAATTTCAAGCCAACCAGCCAGCCAATGCTCCCACGTGAAAGCCTGTATCAACTCGCGGGTCACGACAAGAAGACACTCGCGAAGTCCGAAAGTCGAATCGCTTACTGATCAAAGTCCGAGAAACAGACGAGCAGCTCGGACATATGTGTAGCCTTGGACTTGAGTCAATGTGCGACTTGGGCTCAATATTCAGTGGGTTTTTGGACTCTCCTCAGACGCCTGATCATATGTCCTTCTCTGTGGTCTTTCCTCAGATCTCTCGTTGTGGCCAAGTCCGAACAACGTCTATGCTCCAGGATCCAGACTTGAGCACGACTAAGATAACTTCACTCAATGTAGGAACAACATCTAGAACTTGACTCAACCAAGTTTCCACAGAACGAGTCACTATGCTTTGCTCTTGCGCCTAACGAGAGACAATCGAGGGTAGGTATGTATGATGTTAGTGTCAAGATTGTGTTCGGACGCGGTAATTTCTCACGCCATGTCGAACCGTGAGGAATTGATGTCCGAAAATGGGAAGAATGAGGCTGATCTGCCTTTCGATCCTCAGACCGACAGACCTTGGAACCAGCGCTTCAAGAAATCAACAAGGCTCACAACAAGTAGTGATACGGCGACTACTATTGCATCTGATGCTAGGTTGCAGTGATGACTTTACATTTGTGGCGAAACTTACAGGCCGACCATAAGAACCTGTACAAGAGGTTTAGACTCAAAGTGAGCGAGAGTAACACGTGAAGGAACAAACGTCGACGCTGCTTTTGACAGGCGGAAGTTGGCTCCGAGGAAGGAAGGCGCTGCGCCTCGTGTCGAGGATCTTTGGCAAGCCAATGAGCTCCAAAGAAGTTCGTCGAACAGTCGGTCAAGGGCACAAAAGTTTTCGGACAATTGCAACAGCGATTGAGTTGCCCTTGAGGATCGAAGGGATTCGGCATTGGCCAATGAATGGCTGCGGTGAGAGCGGTAGAATGTCGCGGAAATAGTAATGTCCTTGGAGTTGCCAAGCCTGGAAAGAGCCCCACGGTAGTAGGATTGGAAGGCGCTCGTCATCGGCAAAGAAGTCGTTTATCTGATAAGTTGGAAGCCGTCGCTGGGACATCCTTGTCACATCGCCATCATCGCCTCGCACCACCACAACAAGTCACCCCACCCCGACTCTGCTACACGGAATCGACAGACCAAGTCTCGGCGACCATCACTATTACAAACTCATCCATCATGGGCAAATCTCCCAATGTCTACAGCTTCCCCGGCGTTGCCGAGATGGCACCCACTCTGCGCCAGTACGTCCTCGCACAGCAGACCGCGTCAATCGAGCGTCACGGTACCTTCAGAGTCGCCGTCTCAGGCGGCTCCCTGCCCAAGACTCTCGCCCAGGCTCTCCTGTCCAAGGGCGACGGCAGCCCTGCCGACACTGTCGACTTCAACAAGTGGGAAATCTTCTTTGCCGACGAGCGTTGTGTGCCGCTGGACCACGAAGACAGCAACTACAAATTGCTCAAGGACGAGCTGTTGAGCAAGATCGACAAGGAACAATTCGGCGAGCCCAAGGTCTTCCCCATCGAGGAAAAGTACCTCGATGATGCTCAAGAGTGCGCCGACCAGTACGAGAAGCAACTCGTTTCCGTCTTCGCCGCCCGCGACTCCGTCAAGCTCCCCCAGTTCGATCTTATCCTCCTCGGCTGCGGTCCCGATGGTCACACCTGCTCCCTCTTCCCTGAGCACCCCCTGCTGCGCGAGACAGACGCTTGGATCCTCAGCATCTCCGACTCGCCCAAGCCCCCACCGAAGCGCATCACCTTGAGTCTGCCCGTCGTTCTTCATGGCGCAAAGATCGCATTCATCGCCACCGGTGCCGGCAAGCGCGACATCTTCAAGCAGATCTTCGAGACCGAGGAGGGCCGCGCCCTGCCTTGCGGTCTGATCAACGAGGGTGCCGGAGACAAGGTCAGCTGGTTCACTGACAACGCCGCCCTCGAAGGTGTTAGTGTGCCCCGCAGAGGCAGCCTGTAGACCCGACCCATTTCCATCACCCTCCTTTTGCGAATCACGAAAATTGATCTCGCCTTCCTCACTGGTGGGGGAAAGCTCTCTGCTTTAGCGAAAGTCTGTGTGTGAGTGTGACTGGATCACCCGCCCCCTATTTTTTCCATCTCTCTCGAAACGACACTTGTATGAAGGAACTGGGAGCGTTGGGGAATTGGGGAATATGATACCTGTCAATGACGATAAAAGCCAAGAGGCTTTTTGGGAAGAAAAAAAACACAAAACAACACAATAAACATCTCTGTTGTCGATAACTTAGCGCTTTATACCATGGAAGAAAACAATTTTTCACCCCTTCACTATCACTTTTCGTGTGTTGGAACTGTCTAGCATGACATTGGTAACATATGACTGCTCGTTCTATCTCACCACTAGTGATATCGTCACACCATCAAGGTCTCGCGTGATCCCAGACTTGACTTTTGGAAGATAGGCTTTTCACATGGCACACGTGGATATGAGTGGATTTCCGGTGCCTTCTCCATTTACACTTCTGCTACCAGCTCCGATTGGATGTTAGTGTTTCCCGTCAGTGTCACGTCATGTTTGGGACATGCATTGGGTCATAGGACTTTTTGACTGGGATGATGCATTACTATCTTGTTTACAGCTCTTAGGTCCCTGTCTTGCCCTTTCAGCGGTGTCGGTTAGCTGAGGGCAGCGACTTCTTGGGTCGCCATGTCGTTTCTCAAGCTGCCTGCTTCATCTTTCGTCGAGCAGCCGGAGAGAAATTCCATGAGTCTCGTAATGTCCATTAACATCTAGTATGCCTCTCTTGCAGGGTGGCTCGGGTGGAGTGCGGCCAAGAGCTTTGTTCTTGCCTCTTGATTCGCCTGCTGCTGTCGTTTCTGCATAAGCTGCTGTTGTCTTTGTTGAACAGCGATGCTCTCTTTCTCTGCCTCATCCATGGTCATTCCCTCGGCGTTCGCCTTGTGCCATAACATCGTACCATAGAGATCGCCAAAGTAAGGGTTGTGGTGGTTGCGTTCGGGTGTCACTCCTTCGTTCTCGGCCTTTGCAGCTGCGGCTTCCCTGGCCCAGAAGGTGCCGTCTGTGCGGTCAGTTTTTGGGGGTTCTGGAATGGAGAGCGTGGGTTTGCGACTTAGACCGGGAGTGAAGGAGACGAAACTGGTCGCGTCGCCTTCAAAAAAGTCGTCCTCAGTCGAAGCATCGATCACTCGAGCGCGCACAGCCGACACCTTGTAAAGAGAGGAGTCGTCCTCAGATGAAGCATCGATCGCCCTATGGCGTACAGCTGGCACCTTGTAGAGCGAGGCAGTTGTAGAAGTCGTGCAGTCCCTCTTGGTAGACTTTGCTGGTGAGATTGGACCTCGTCCGCTGTAAGACACGCAAGGAGGATGTCCGTGATAGGTATGATTATCGACCTTCGAGAAGTCTCCCTGTGAGCCGTTCATGATGGATGCACTCTGCGCGGCTCCTGGAGGAGAACGTGGCAAAGGGTCAGGAGCGAACATCGTACTCATCTGCCATGGAGTGACAGGAGTCAAGTCGTTGCGTACATCGAGTTCAATCGCGGGGGCATTATGATGCGGCAATGTGGTGGGCTTGCCGCTGACGCGGTTGAACGAAAGCTTCTTGAACGAAAACTTCTTGTTGTCAGTGTTCTGTGGCTCCTCCGGTGTTGCTGCTAGCTGTTCATGGTCGAGCTTACTGCCAGGTGGAAACACCGGTCGCTCTTGAGTCTTTGCATGGCTCGGAGATGATTTGTAAGGGTCATCTAATTGTATCTTGATGGGCTTCGATACCTGAGGGAGCTGTCGCATTCTTAGAGAGTTGTGTTCACGCCTGTTTTCGATATCCTTGTGGCGAAGTCGTGCCACTTCAACGGACAGGTCTTCATTTCCGATGATGTTTGGGTCTACACTCAGAGCCTTGTGATCCTTGTTGAAACACTGCACTGCCTGACGCAGGGCTTCACCCACGCCGACGTCTGTCTGGCCATGTGTGGTCTTCAGACGTCGAGACTCTAGAGCAGGCAGTATGTAGCCATCCAAAAGGTCGTTTCTCGAAGAGGGCCCGAAGATTCGAGGCTGGTCATCATGGTCTGCCGAGGCGCTTTCTGGAGCACCGAAGACAAGCATTAGTGACTCACAGAACTTGGCGAGATTCAGATCGCCAATGTGGTTGTCGAAATCATGAGAGCCATCAAGGCAAAGTCCGGCGTTGAACCAGCGAAGGGCAGATCCCTTGAGAAATGCTTCGATGTTTGCGATGGACTTGGTGCGAAGTGCGCGGTTGACTCTGGCAACGAACACGGAGGCGTGCAAGATACACTGGTCGTCGCTTTGCTGGTCATACTTGCGATTTGGTAAGAAATAACCACCGACGTCTGCGATGGTTGCAGATGGCTTGCTGACAGCTTGAGTCGGCATAGGTGGTGCAACAGGACAAGGCGTGGAGAGAGTTGGGTCTCCTAGCACGGATGAAGTGGAGGATTCAGGTGGGGTGTAACGAGGAGTGTCAAGAGTCATATCGTCTACTTTGTCAGAGAGTGCATTGAGTTGATCATGCAGTGTCTCAAAGTGTTGATGGTGTTGAGTTATGAGTGTATCGATTTTGGCGGAGAGATCTTGGAAGCACTGCATGTTGTTCAGTTGGACAGAAGGCGGCAGAACATGGGGTAGGTTTAGCGTATGATGTTGCATGTTGACTGTGTCTTGAGTTGAGTGTTTGTTGAGAAAAGCAGCAGTGCGAATGTTCATGGAATTGAGTTGGAGCCTCAGTTCGCGGAGTGAATGGTAGAAGTAATCGTCATCCATGTTGGTAACTGACAAGACCTACGAGTGAAAAGTGTCTTTGGCTTCTAACACGTTCTCCCCAAAGAAGAAGAGTGAGCAGAAGTTGTCGTCGGAATGAGATGGTTGATGGTCGCAATAGAGGGGGTCCAAAGCAAAGCAAGCAAACACGAAGTCGCGTCGATGCGGTTGTTGTTCACTCCAAACATCAGCATCAACATCACAACATGAGTATACACATGTGACAATGTCGTCACGAATGGCTCCAGTTCGACGAGCGATAGCGACAGCGGTAACAAGCGAGGTAGGGTTCCAAGGCCACTCAACTCTCCAACAGCGCTGAGATGGTACAGGACTCTGTAGACAATGACGGCGCAGTGAAGAAGAGGAGCCAGCTTCCACAGCTGACTCCGCGCTCGCTCAAGACGACCAAAGAAGTTTCTGCTTCGAGTTTGCCAACGTCGAGTCCTACAAGGTCGGCTATAGCGGTGCCAGCGAGGGCGAGGGAGGACAAGACTGCCATGCCACCCCCTGCTGCTCCCCTGACACGCACCAAGACCGTCCGGACTCGCCCCATATCTCAAGCCCCACCACCCACTACTAGTACAGCTACAAGATCTGGACTAGTTGCACCCTCACGACCGCTTTCGACTCGAGCACTGACTCCAGCTTCGACGACCACCGCTCCGAAGCCCCGTGTGCCGTCACATTCTCGCACGGGCAGTACTTCGACTATCGCAGCCTCAAGCACAGGCGACTCTACTCTGAGGCGGTCGGCTACGATCAATCCAAGCCGCCATCTCCGGTCGCAGAGCTCGACGACCACCGGACTCAAGTCCAGGCTGACCACTCCCTCCACACCGTCTACACCAACTTCGGAAAAGAGTAGCGCAGACCCGGGCAAGCCTCTGCTTAGACGCCTTGTAAGACCGGGTGCTGCATTGGGTGTACCAAGCCTAGAGCCTCCGAGACCAACGTTCAGTACACTTCAGCAACATTACAGTCCTGCCAAAACAACCCTACCGAAACCACCTGTACCCTCGTCACGAGCTGCACCGTCTGCTGAAGAAAAGGCGCTTCACTCTGGTGCTGTCTTTGAGACTACCAAATTACAGTCTGAACTTCTATATCTATCAATACTCCACGAGGCTGCCGGGCCAAACTTGCGAAGCTATGAGAAGAGCGCTACAAACGCACTTCGGGCCGAATTTGAGGATGCAAAACAAGAGGTGGTAAACATACGAGAGGAGGAACGTACATTTCAAGAACAAGGGAATCTTGCTGCTATAGCAGAGTGGCTGGGGATACAAGGGGCACACATAGGCCCCGAGGCTGCAGAGATGATACAGAGTCTGAGCGGCTGCTTCAACGAGCTTACGATGCTTTCAGCGCCGGAGAGCAAGTACACGGCACTGGTGCACACCTTTTCAGAATGGGCATCCGAGGCTACGGAACAAGACCGGGCGCACATCTTCTCGGGTCCTCTGCCTCAGGACTGGCATCACCTGCATGCATCGATTACGCAACGTTTGCGGCTGGTGGAAAGAGAGGTCGAAATGCTACCATCGGCACCGCCTCGGACGGCTGGAGATGGCATAGAGTCGTCTTTGGCCATTACTTTGCGATGCTTAAAAGACTTGGTCACAGGCATGAAAGAAGAATTGGAAGCTATGGTGCGACTGGAACAGCAGGTCGTGAGCACTGAAAAGCAGCGTGTGGACAAGGCTGTGGCTGGCTTGTCTATGGACGCTCTCTTGCAGACTTCAGAAGAGTGGACGGCTGCTTGGTAAAATGTGCGAGTAATCATAGGTGACCCTGGCCTTGACAGCGGAAATGAAGCCGACACAAGTCGATGACGTAGTGACGGTCCTAGACCAAATCATAAACAGAAGCATTGTCAGTCCCTGTCAATCATTGCTTTAGCAGCATTTGTCGTGTGAGAACGAGAAGGTAGTAATCATGGTTGGACAATTGATGAGAATACCGTATACGGCGCCCCTGCCAGCACCGACAATCATCCCGTCAGCAGCAGCTTCCCTCTCTGGCGCAATTGCCGCCTTGTCCGACTTCCTCACCTCGACGCCACAACGACGAAACAACAACAAGGACAAGACTGTTTTGCTTACTGGAGCTGGCATCTCGGTCGCGTCAGGTCTTGCCGACTATAGAGGTACCAAGGGAACCTATACACTTAACAAGACATACCGACCAATCTACTTTCACGAATTCGTGGCCAATCATGCTGCACGGAAACGATACTGGGCTCGCAGTTTTCTGGGATGGACCAACTTGAATAAATCAAAACCGAATCCTGCACACAAGGCCGTGGCAGATTTAGGTCGCATGGGCTATCTCTCCAGTGTCATTACCCAGAGTAACTACTACCCAGCCTCCAGCTTGAACATCAAGAGTAGAACACTAACGAGGAACCACTACAGATGTCGACTCCTTTCACCCTCAAGCACACCCATCTGTTCGTACCCTCGAACTCCACGGCTACCTCCGGAGCGCAGTCTGTACAACCTGCCGCACTGAATACGACCGTCAACTCTTCCAAAATGACCTCGCCCAACTAAACCCCGCATGGTCCGACTTCCTAAACGAAATGCTAGCCTCTGGTGCCCTGACGACTGAAAATCCTGAAGAAAGAAGGCGATTAGGTCTCAAGACAAATCCAGATGGTGATGTAGATGTGCCAGGAGTAGACTATGCTACCTTCAGATATCCAGCGTGTCCGAGCTGTTTGGCAAAACCTCCGAAGGATAAAGATGGCAAACAACACATTATCGAGGTTGATGTGGATGGTGCTTGGCTGGCTGGAAAGTCTACGGCAGGTATCTTGAAGCCTAATGTCATCATGTTTGGAGAGAGTATTCCGGACTCTACAAAGACGGCTGCCGAGTTTGCCATTGATGAGGCTTCTCGGATCTTGGTGCTAGGGTCTTCGTTAGCGACATACTCTGCTTGGAGATTGGTCAAAAGAGCTAGGGAACAGGGCATGCCCATTGGCATTGTCAACATTGGTGGTGTGAGGGGCGAGGATCAGTTCTTTGGTCATTTGACAGAGAGAAGTGCAGGAAGAGATGGTTTGAGGTGCTCACATATTCTCGAGGAGATGTTGCCGGCCCTGGTGAAAGAGCTAGGACAAAAGGAAGCCTCATCGTTCGCTGCTACTGGAGCCTCGCGGCCATTCGTGCCGGCGCCTTGGGCATGAGCCCGAGCAACTTGAAACCCAATCTCGCCTGATCAACAAACACGACCGAAACACGTAACATATACGCAAAACAAAGGACGCCCCCTCCTTCTCTTTTGGCTCCAGATCCAGCAAAACAGAAACTATCCTAGCTGCCGAGTGCTAAGAGGGTAAGAGAACGTACTCACATCCCTTTCTTCATAATTTGTGTCGGGCGAGGATTACTGGGACCTCAGGCGTGAATCGAACAGGAGAGCTGGCTCGAAAGACCGAGACACGAGCGCGACTTTCCTATTGCGCCAGAGAGCCCGCTCGATGGGAGCATGGCGGATCTCGTTCAATATGACACCAAACGTTGCCTTGGCGGTCACTTGAGCAAAGGCCAGGAAAAGTGATGCTGGGTACTGGCTTGGTCAATTCTGAGATGTCCTCTCTTACACCTTTGAGGAGTCCAATGGTGCATGGTTTACATCGTCTCCAAACGAGATCCAAAGATATGAGTTGCACGCGTCGGATTACTCGTAGCTCGGTTTGGAAAGCTTACCGATGCTGATAATCGATATCTCTCGACGATCTTATAACATGGAAAAAGTGATGTCACTATCATCTCAACATATACGGATGGCATACTTTTTCATAAAAGAGAGCTTATGTAATAACCTAGAAATCATGTTGGCAATTCACTGAGTGTTGTATCTGTGGCTACATCAAGATGAATGAGCAAAGCTTCTTCACCGTCCAGTGCAGCCATTGGGAGCTATTCTTCGCGCATTTGTCTGCCTCTGATGCGTATCCGACCACCGTCTCAAGCGCTTTGTGTACTGTAGTCTCGGCATCCATTCTCACATCAACGCAGTTCTACCTTCGATGCCGTGGACAATGTCATATTCGTATCTTCCTCCGATCCCGATGGCAGTTCAGCGCTGCAGCCAGACACGATCTTTGTCATGGTTTGGAAGCTACTCGACGGCGTCTAGAGAATGGCGGTAGTCTGACATCAACAACGTTAGCAAGACCCAAATCACCAGCATATCTTTCCAACTCACCCTCATCGCTCCTACCACCATAGTGGAGCAGATGCCCACCATTAAAGTTCCTCGAATATCCAGAAGCTCTATAAGCCCTCTGAATCTCCTCGAATCGCTCCATATCCTTCTCAGCATACAACAACCCCTTCTCCGCGCCCCTCAACAACAAGTCCTCCACTATCCTCTGAGTCTCCGTCCTCTCTCCCGGCAAGTTTGCAATACTCCACTTTACAGTCTTGACAGCGAGTTGAGCGTACCCAAGGTACTCGGGATCATCTCCATAGCTCAGACACATGTAGCAGCGAACAGCGAAGAATGGAGGGAGATGGGGTAGATAGCCGAGTAAGTGGCGGGCGATGCGTTCGGCTTTGAAGATGCTGCGAGGATCGGTTGTGGAGGAGAATTCTTCCATTTTTGACCAGAGTTTGCGGAAGTGTTTGTTGGAGTTTAGGGGCTTGGACATGGTGGGCATCCTTTGGTGTGGTTGTTGTATGTAAGCTGGTATGATTGTAATGTGGAAAGGGGTGGTTTGTGTATTTGGCTGATGAGAGGTGCGTTGGAGAAGGATGGTGGACAGATGAGAGGATGGTAGACGAGAAAGGAATACGAGAAACGTGTTGTTGTCGTTCGAAGTGGTTGCAGTTTCCTGTTTTGTGGTTGAGATTTGTATCTACGTTTCTGGATGTTGTTCCTGCCGATCTTGAGACCTTGTTGGTTCTTTTCATTGATGGTCTTGATTCTAAGCCAATGCCCTTTCCTAAACTTCTCTTCTCATATCTTGTTCGACTTCCCTCCGAGAATCTGATCTGTGCGTGATACTTATTTTGTGACACTCAAACCGCACCATGGTCTTATCGCATATACACCCTATCAGACTGATGAATTGATGTCTGCAAGGATGTACAGCAAGTTTCCGACTGCTCAAAACTCCAACCGTGATATGCAGCTAGTGTACTCGCGCTACAGCAGACACTAGTGCAGGTTACTTGCCGCAAAGACCTCAAGAGTCATGGACGGCTTGCTCTCCAGATGGAGGAAGATCCCGCCTTACTCACACCAGCGGCTGCTCATTCGACTCGCCATTCGAGATCCTTCAGCATGTCGATCCATTCTGCGACCACATTCGCAACCCACTCTTCTGTCGCTCTCTTCTCGTGCACAGCATCTTCCACCAACACCCAGATTAACCTGAACTTCTTTTCCGTTTCTTCGAGCTTCGATACCACCACGAACCAAGCTTTCGCAGCCTCATCGACGTCGTTGAGCATCTCTACTTTGCGGCAAGCATTGACTTCCAAGGTCGACCTTGTACGTGGCTTGTACTGAGTATCACTGATGCAAGGGGCCAATGTTACCTCACTCTACGCTTCAAGTCTCGATACACAAGGTGAGATATTGAGTTTGTTGTCGAGCGCCACCTCCGATGCCAGGCATCCCAAACGATTCATGTTGTTCAGAAAGGTACGTCCAACTGCCACAAAGTCTCTGTCGAAAGGGCCGAGGACGCAAGGAATCTTGATGAAAGGAATCCTGATGGTTGTGATCCATTCGCATGGGTTGAAGAGGGAGGGAATAAACTGATAGTTTCGTGAGGGGATGCGCCCGTTGCACCAACGATTCCAATCGCGACCTGTAAGATCAGGAGGAAAGCAAGAAACAATCTCATTGTGAGGTCTGGATGTACTAGCACAGCCTTGACAGGTAAGTGATGATGAGTTTGCGGCTTCGGACAGCATACTAACTGCCTCTTATACCAAGCTTAGGCTAGGATCATCCTCAAAATGTGCCACTACGCTGTCTTGAATGCACAGAGGATATATCGAAACACAGCAGCGTCAGGCATGAATGTCTTGACTGCTACGCCCACCAAAGACAACGACTCTCTGCTGACCGCTCAGAAAGTTGGTCCAGTCCAACGCGGTTGACATCTGGTCTTGTCGGAATTCAACATATATGGACATACCGATACAGCATTTCTGCCAACCACTTCAGGCTTGAATGTCTCATCAATCTCATCTCGCGTTTTCCACTGTGGTTTTTCCAAATCGGCTGGCTATGTCGGACGGGATGTCCGCGACGCAACTTGACCTCATGTCAGACAGGTAAGACCGACGAACTGTCTCACTCTTGAACATCGAGGGAGATGATCCTAGCTGCTTTACCTCTGATCCTATCGTCCGATGTTGCTCCGGCATAGCTCTTCGTCCCAGTCCCGGTATCGTGAGTCATCACGGCTGCTGCATCGAACCTTGGGGTACACGACTCTGGACTCTGGCCACGCCTTTCAAGCTTGACAATGACCTTCTCCACTCCTCGCTCTTGCCTGGAACCAAATTCTTACACATACCTGTCCGTCCCTACCTCGTCAAACAGGTCGGTCGTTTAGCTCTGTTTGTTCTAATTATACACCTGGATGATGCCTCAACACCACCTCTCTACCCTCCCAGACCTCGCTGTCATCCTTTTTCTCCTCTCCGTCCTCTACGTCGCGAATTGTTAGGGACTCTTACTCATCGACGACTCATCAAAGAGGTCGGTTAGCTCAGTTGGTTAGAGCGTGGTGCTAATATCATCCGATATCAACCGATATCATGCGATACATGGCACGCCAAGGTCGCGGGTTCGACCCCCGTACTGACCAAAACAGCATCTTTTGCTCCTGGAGGCCGTTACACCGGTACTTACATTGTATCGTTCGATGTTGTGGTGGCTGAGAATTTTTTTTCCAGGCTTCAAAACGACCGAATTCGAGATTTTTGAGTGGGGCTTGGCATTTTGCTCGCTTGTTAGACGTCATATTTGATGGCATGCCTGAATATCAGAGCACTGACGGTCAAGTGTATGTTGGGAAAGTCTGTATAATTCATACGCTCTACATGGATATCTGACGGTGTCTGAAAACGTTTGTACATTTCTACAGTCTTTGGATTAATCTTGCCACCAACAACGAGATGCTTGATACTCGCGCTCTGTGTGGTAAAACAAGGGCCATCTCCTCTCTCTCTCATCTCTTAAGTACGAAAAAGAGCTATGCATTTTCATAGCCCTGTTCCCCACTTGCTATCATCACTGAGACAGATTACGCTTTGGGCGGACACACGAATGATCACCACAGGGCGGCATGATCAAGAAGTAATATATACATGGTACAAAGGTGGGGTATCTAGAAGAAGTTACAAAGCAAAAACGCCAAACAATTCTAATGTCAATCGCTCAAACCTCACAAGGCTGAATATTTGTAGTGGTAGAAGTAGCAGAATGACGCCTACGCTTACGCTCCTCCGGGCGGATATGATGCAAATTTATGAGCGTTGAAATGACAGTGTAAATGGCGATGAACGGACCAACGATGGCCAGGAAGCAGAAGCCGAGTAGATAACGTAGTCTTGCGTCCCAAGAGCGAGCGAGCCACATGGCGGAGGCAAAGGCGTAGATCCAGGGCAAGGCGACGACGGCACTGACTACGATCAGGACCGGGATGTTTTGTTGCAGGGCGGCAGATCTGAGAAAGTTGATCATGATGGCCAGAGAGACGACAGGTAGACACCATGCCATCAATTCGGCAACAGCGGACAACCTTTCGAACCAACCCATCTGACTATCTCGAAGAACGGCAAGATTGATGGCGCAGGTTGAGAAAGTAAGCCTCTTGCGTTGTGACAAAAAGTCAGAGAAAACGTTGGTTGGATGAGTATAAGAGACAGCATACACTGCTTGTCGGCTGATGACTTCGGGTGCTCCAAACAGCGCATCGTCCTCCTCCACGATTGCGGAGATTCGAGTGGCTATGTTGCTCATAGGAGAGGGCCGACGCCTCTTGTTGTCTTCCAGAATCTGCGGACCACATGTCTCTTCGCAGATCTTGATCATCTGACAAGCGCCTGAGTTTGAAATGACACGGTGAGTGATCTGCGACTGATGAGCATATCTCAATTGTTCATGCACGAGACAAGCGTTGTGGATAAGATTTCCAGCACACCATCGGGAAGTATGATAGTCAACCTCGACACGACTTGAAATACTCGAACAATCGGGATGCTCAAGGAATTGGTTGTATAGCTCTGCGATGCATGTCCCATCGAGCAAACTGTCAGAGCTGGCATTGACGAGGAAATCGAAGGAAGCAAAATCATGCAACTCAGCCCACTCTTGATACCATGTGAAGAACGCAGGAGGTACCGAGTTATGATATGACTCCTTGCGAAGGTTGTATGAATGGAGCAGGTTTCGGATCAGATCGAGTGTTTCAGTCTTGCTGGTTACGCCTTCTTTAATCATCAAGACGTACGGTAGACCTTTGTAGATTCCTCTGCGACACCAGAGATTATCGTAGCCGGCGTTCTGACCCTCGCAAGGTATCTGAAATTTGGCTTCATCTACAATGTTGGTCAGGATGTTTTCGAGAAGGATCCTCGTCGTGGATTTAGCCTGGTCCCCATTCAGCATCTTGTCATTGCAAGATACGAGTAGCAGATTCTTGTGCATATCGACGTCTTTCTGATCGACCAAAGAGTCGAGGACGCCTTCCATGTCTTCGAGGCTTTCTCTGGAGAAGTTGACTACAGTGGCGTAGTCCATGGAAGGTGGCTCCCCTTTCTCTTCTCCTGAGCGCAGCATCACCTTGGCCATTCTGCTTACAAGCAAGCCAACAAGGTTGAGGGCCATAGCTGACCTGGACAGATGCGCCGCTAGGACTAAAGGAGCAATAGCGTACCAGACGCTGAATAGCCCAAATGACAGCGCAACACAGATTCCATTGACAACCACAAAGGATGACACTGCGATATTGCGAGAGTACACCATTTTACGCTGGCTTCTCTCATTCTCGGCTCCAGCAATACCACGCATGATGTCTGCTTCAGATGCCGATGGTTCAAATTTGAGGTCAGGGTCTACATCGACGTCGTTGTTGGTAAAGATGTTGGCGATTAGAGAGGCTCGTCTGGCGATTGGTCCTGCTTTCGGTTCGATTTCGACTTCGACAAAGTCAGGATCTTCCTCCACATCTGCCAACGCTTCTTGGTGTGCCGGTTTGGGTTCTTGAATCGGAAGAGCGACAGCAGAGTCCGTCTTGCTCCGCTGAAATTGGCCGAACAATGGTGTAAGAAAGGATGAGCTACGACTAGCATTTTCTTCGTCGCACTCTGCTTGAGTCTCCTGATTGTTATGTCTTGTATACGTCGAATCATAAGTTGTCACAGACGATGTCGAAGAAGCTCTTGAGAACGTCGACATCCGTGACCATGTTGAAGTCGACGTGGTTCGCGTGTAGGAAGGAGTGCGGGCACTGGAAGAATGTGAAACGGTCCGCGTGTTCGACATCGCCCGAGCATTCGAGGCACCAGAAGTGTGCTGTGTCCAAGATGACAGATTGCGAAGGTGTTGCTCAGAGGTGAAAGAAGCATCCTCTGACTGGGCACTTGAGGCTACTGTTGACGAGCCTCGTCCTGAGAGGCTGGGCCTCGAGGCTGCTGACCGTGTTCGTATTTTGCTTGCCGCTACTGACTCTCGCCTCACCAGGGTATACATAGAGGTCGAGGAAGAACTTCGCCGCAGTGCACTCGGACGACGCACTTGCTCGTCCGCATCTGTAGATTTGACCACTGACATCTTTCGTTCACCGGTGATCGGATTGACGAGCATTACATCTTCAGTGACTCCACAGTCGATGCTGCTCCCAAAACTTATACGTGCAGATGGTGGTCGCTTGATGCTACTCTCTGTGCTCAGCCGTGGGGACGACATGGGATCTGCACCTACACCACTCTCTTTACGAGCCTTAGATTTCTGACCGAACGAGAAAGAATTCAGGTCTGCAAAGTGATTCATCTTCTTGAACACCACAGAAGGGCTTAGATTTGGGCGCTTAGGAGAGTACGCACTATCAATGGGCCGATCCTCGATGATGGATGTCCCTCCAAGGCACTCAGAAGACGCTCTGGGAGATGTTGGTGTCCGGACGGATGGGCTACGTGGAGTCAGTGGGGTTAGCGGCGAGTGCAAAGGTCCTAGAACGTCTGACTCCTCAGTCAATAAGGCATCGATATCAATTTTGGTCTCGTTGTTTTCTCCATCTTGCGACTGAACGATAGATGCTTTGCGTAGGAAGACCTCGAGCCCTGCAATTGAACCGTGTCGTGAGGCCTCATCGTCAGAGATGTCAGGGATCACAGATGATAGTTGAGGTAGCGCGTGTGGCCACTGACTCCAAAGTCCTTTGGCGTTGGTCGGTTGCGAGCTAGTCCTAAGTGTTGTATCATGGTGCGACGGCACCATTCCCCATTCTGGTAGGGCGTTCCAGGTAGAGGTGGGAACTGAAGAGACTCTGAGGGAGTCATCCCTGGGATTAACCACCAGCGGACATCCAGTGCTATACGCTCGTTTGACACCAAGACCTTGGAGCTTCTGATCTCCCGTGCCATCGAAGTAATCGATGTCTCGCCATGATGGAGCCTGATAGGATGAAGCCAACGGAGATTGGTCTTCGGCCGACAACTCCTCTTCTACGATACTGATGAGGCCGGCTTTTCGAGAGTCGAAGACGATATGGGGCGTAGTGGTAGGCACTGCCGACGCAGCGGACGCCATTTGTGCTAAGCCAGCGCTGTGGTTAGAAGTTTGTCTGGTCTTTGGAAAGTCGACACATGGATAACCAGGTGAACAACAGTTGATTCAGCTGCTTCAATCTCCGAGACAGACATGCAATCTTATGGATTACTCGGCAATGGCATGGCGTTCGAACGGCCGGACCAATCCATCTGATGAGTTCATGAGATGTTGACCGTTATACGATAGTACGCAACGGTTGCGAGCACAACGGTGGAACTTCTCGAATCCCAGAGGTACACACAGGTACATTCCGGTTTGAGTCCTTCATATCCAGATGAGCTTGGTCATCTAATGATCCCACTAGCGACGATCTTAGGCGTGTGAACGAGTGCGACTGTTCTACATGGCAGATGGTCTGAGGACAGGCGTCAACTTCGAAGCGTGCTTCTTGTTTCCCTGTTCGGCCCTCGCCGACGATCTCGAGATGGCTAGCAGATTTCGGTACTTTCAGAGCTTATCACTGCTTTCTTCTCTTCTCGATACCGGGGTTGTGTTTTCGAAGACAAGAAGTCATTGCGTCGGACGACTGAATGTCTTGACGTAACAACGGCGAGAGTGAGACTACAAAAGCTTCTGCATGGTTAGTCGCGGACCGGCGACATACTGACGAGACAAGACTTGGTGGCTTATGGTGTAGCGTCGTCTTGCGAATAGGGCAGGAACTTCTCACAAGCTGATGCCTCAGGATCGAGTAAACAGCTTCATCGTTCTGTCCTCTTCAGGATGTACTTTCCAAGAGCCGCGACGCCATGGCGTCCACAATGTCGTATGCAAATATCCACCAAAAAGATCGCAGGCATAACGCCAGCCATTTTGAAGTCAAAAATTAGAAGTCGACATCGACGTTTCGATATGGAAGAAGTTTCGAGGAAGTTCAAGCCGAAAAAAAGGGCAATCGCCAACGGTTCTATGAAGTCAGACATTCCTCCGACCTAATTCATACAGTACGATCGGTCTAGACATCCATGTGTAGCGATTCGTCTACAAATGCATTCTCGCTCTCGGTTTTGTGGAAAAAGGTACCGTTGACCTAGTTGGGTCGCATCTGCTGAAGGAGACACTTTCGTTTATACTTGCGAGCATGTCGGGCCGTGTTTTGGCATGCGGCCATGGAATCTGTGAGACATCATGTGTATAAATTCTCTATAAATCTAATAGATGCGGTCATCTTCGAAGTCGCTGGGTAGGAAATCGCGACATTAGTTGAGGTAGTCGGTAAGGAAGAAGTCCGAGCGTCATGAGGATTTTCAAAATTTGCATCTGAGCTTGCCGTAGTAATGACCCTGGTCCGCCATGATGTTGCAGCCTCACACGAGCATCAGGCTCGACAGTCTTCAAGATAGACAATAAGCTGTTCATTAGATGCAAGATATATGGGTGCATTCAAAAGGTCGGAATCTTGGTCATGTTTGACATAAGTATGGTGGTAACACGATAAATGTACATGCCGGGCTCATAAGACTTGCTACAGCAAGATCACTGCAACCCGGAGGACTTCGGAACGGAAAGAGCTTATCTAGCCATTCTTTTTGTCATTATCATAGATAGCTCCTAGATATGTGGTCTCGTAAAACAGTGCGCAGGTGTGCCGAGTTCGTAAGCAGACAAGATAGATACAGTGTGATTAGTCTCGTCTTACTCCTCTACATGTAATACCTCCTCTCGGTTGCCGATTGGACATACCATTATCAGCATGCAACACGGTAGGTGAGAGAGAAGTGAAACTGTAGATGGGATGTACAAGACTTGATTTCTTTTTATGTGGTTCCAAAAGCATCGCTGGTACTCAGCTAGAGATGAACACCCTCCCATTCAAGACCGAAATGAAGCCTAACAGAGTTTTTCCCTTCACAAAGCTCAGTCCGCGTACAAGCAAAAGATGATACAAAACATACAGCAGCAGGGATTCCCACGTGGTCACCCACCGTAGTACTGATCTGCCGTTCAACTGCTTATGTATGGCAGAGCGGACGGGATGCCCAGTTTTCAGCTGACTGTGGCCGTATGTGCTTTGCTTTGAATTTGGTCAAACCATAGAAACACGAAAATCTGAAAATGTAGCATCGGCCTGGTCGTTAGTGATGCTAGAGGTAGATGCATGTCGCACTTCGGCACCGAGCTCAACCTCACCAACGTCTGGCAGGGTTGACAGATCCAGATACAGCCAGTTGTGGCAAGGAGCCCGAACGTGATTGATGCTAACCTCTGAGAGCTATTTCTCCAAGACGTTCGATTGACATCCAGTGTGGAGAATAAGAATATTGTGATAGCGTAGATATAGCTTGCCTGGCTAAAGTATTCGACACAGAGACGAGGACCCGTGTCGAACATGGAGGTCCGCCGATGTATTGAGTTAGAGCTTTGCTACCAGGTCCAAGGCATACTAAACCTTCGATTTAGGAGCCTCCGCCTTATGCATCTCCTCGATCGTCGCCTTGCTGGTCTCCAGACTCTGCTGCCAGGTCGGGAAGTGTTTGCTGTACCATGCGGTAATGGTCTCGCCGTTTTGCGCGGCGATAGCTTCGGCGAGAGTGAGACCATCAAAAATCGCAATATTCGCTCCCTCACCACCAAGGATTGGTTGAGAGTGAGCCGAGTCTCCCATCAAGAAAATACCGTTCGAAGCGAGCTGGTAAAGTTGGGGCAGGTCGACCTTTGATGTACGCATCAACCACGTCAAGATCCTGTCTTGCTTCATCTTCTCGACGTCGAAGATCTCCGAGAAGGGTTGAGGGAGATCCGTCAGAGCAGCGACTTCTTGGTAGAACTCCTTTGGGATTTGAGTTGCGTCAGAGAGTAGTCTGTTCGGTTTGAAGCAACGATCGCTTGATCCCTTAGCTGGGCGTGAGTACACCCAACTCACACTGGCTTGATCCTCTGTGATGTCGTTGACAGAGACTTGCAGGAAGGCGCCATTGTTGTGTGATTCAATGACGTTGGATCCTCTCAAGGCTGGACTGTAGACGCTGTCGAAGGTGCTCCTGCTCACCTTTCTCTTTCCATTAAAGGTGACAAATGGCAGGACATCGAGACCAGCTTCCCGTAAGATAGACTTCCTCGTGAGGGAGTGTACACCATCAGAACCGACAATGCATGTCTGTCCTTCTATTGTGTTGTCGTTTTGCATGTATAGGCTCGTGCCGTTATGTGTCTGCTCGAGCTTCTCCAAACCATGTTCCCACTTGATGTCCAATCCTTGACGTATCAACTTCTCAAGTCTTTCGCGATGAGCACGAAACGATGTCGATGTCGCCTCGCGTGGACGAATCAGTCGCTTAGGGTCAATGGCACCAGTCCCACCCACAGCAGCATCAACTGCAACCCTTTGCTTGAACGTTTGCTCGTCCATGTTCAGCATCTTCAACAAGGGCTTGTAGGTTGACGCGTGTAAACTGATTCCATAGCCATGTCTGGGCGCTGACGTTGCGCGCTCATACAGCACGACTGGAATACCTCTCTCAAGTAGAGCTCTTCCGAGCGTAACACCACCAAGTCCAGCGCCGATGATGCTAAGAGGTTGTGGAGACATGTCAGTTGATTTGAGATTAGCCAAAGATGAATGGAAAGATGAACGATGTCATGGATCAAGACGCGAAGCCGACATGTTCCGTTGGTAGTCGGACGCGTCGAAGCTTTCAATAATTTTGTGTAACCGTTGCCGGTCAGTTATGCACACTCAAGGCAAGCTATGGAGCATGCGACGAGCGGACACGCTGATGCTCGAGAGTTTGCTTGGCCAAGCTTTTGCAGGCTTCATCTGGCGCTCGGAGGCGGCGGCGTTTTAAGCACAGCTTGAACAATATGTAGAGCCTCTTTCCATCCTTCGAGAGCGATCACACAGTCTCTGCCGATATGACTCCCGAATGAACCGGGAACATTCTCTTGTGCACAAGCTCAATGGTAAGTCTGTCGAAGAATCTTCATGAGCAAAGCTTGGGTCCAAAATTCATCAGCTGAACGCTTGTCTTTGGTGATGTTGCATTTCGGTGGTTGAGAGATCTGCATCAATCAGGCGCACGGGCCGCATCTCCGCCAGAGTTCTGCTTGCCTCCTTCTGCAGCTCCAGCATGAGCTTGCAAGTCTGCAAGTCTGCAAGTGCTGACACGAGTCGCGTCTTGAAGATGCGGATGATGTCGGATGCTAAGGGCATCGATCAGATCATGAAGACGCTCACCAACAGCACCATGTCTCTGGTCATGCACGCATCTTCGAGGGCGACAGGGCGACTGCGACCCTACTGTTTCCATACCCGATGGTCACAGCGTTCGGACTAAACCTGCACTATCCGAACGTCGCCTCACCTTGACCACGACATGCCGTGTTTTCCTCCATCTTTTCCTCGAGCCAAGACCAACAAGGTGGATCGATATATGGGGCAGACGAAAGGAGCACCGGGGATGAGCGATTGGGGTACCGGGGTTGCCATTGTACGTGGGGCCCCATGGGAGCCACATAAATAAGAGACTTCCCCCCTGGCATAGATTGATCTTCCTCGTCACTCACTCTTTCTCTGGATCTTTCCTTTCACTGCAGTCATGGCCGACGATATGAAGAAGGATGGCGGCGATTATCAATATGACGCCGAGAAGCTGCCGATCGAGAGTTTCCAGGCTCAACACCCTGCTATGGACCCGGAGCGTCGCAAGATTGTCGAGAAATCGATGAAGAGGAAGTTGGATGCAAGATGTTCGCTTTTCGTGCTCATCTATATCATGAACTATCTGGATCGCAACAACATGGCTGCTGCCAGACTGAAGGGTCTGCAAGAGGATCTGAAGCTTAGCGACACACAATACGCTACATGCTTGAGTATTCTCTACGTCGGGTACATTCTCATGCAGGTGTGTATCATCAATTCTCGCATGATAGAAGAAATCATCTAAATTGCTCTTAGGTTCCTTCCAATATCATCATCAACCGCATTACAAGACCGAGTTGGTACATTGGAGCCGCCATGCTTTTGTGGGGCTTGATCTCCACGCTCTCTGGAATTGCCAAAGGATTCGGTGGCATGGTTGCTATCCGTTTCATGCTTGGATTCGTGGAAGCTGCATTCTTGCCCGGAGCTCTTCTCATTCTCTCGAAATGGTACACTCGCCGCGAGTTGACCACCAGAAACGCCATCTTGTTCTGCGGTAACCTCATCTCCAATGCCTTCTCTGCACTTGTTGGTGCTGGAGTGTTGTCAAATATGCAAGGTGTTCTCGGACACGCAGCCTGGAGGTGGCTCTTCTGGATCGAAGGTGCTGTCACCATGGGTGTTGCTATTGCCGCAGCACTCATTCTGCCCGATCTGCCTACCAACTCCCGCGGCTTCACAGAGGAAGAACTGCAGGTCGCCCAACTCCGCATGATTGAAGACGTCGGTGAGGCAGACGAAGACAGCAAAGAAGACGGTGTATTCGACGGTCTCTTCATGGCTCTCAAAGACACCAAGATCTACGTCTTCATGCTAACATTCACCGCCTACGTCGTCGGTCTCTCCTTCAACGCCTTCTTCCCTTCCCTCACAAAAACCCTCGGTTTCAGCTACGTACCTACTCTGCTCATGAGCGCTCCCCCATGGGCTTTCGCCTGTATCGTCTCCCTCATCAATGCCTGGCACGCCGACCGCACCCAAGAGAAATTCTGGCACATTGTCGGTCCCATCTGCATTGGTCTTGTCGGCTTCATAATCAACATGTCGACTCTCAACACCGCAGCCCGCTACATTGCCCTCTTCCTCCAAACATCCTCCTACGCCGGCTTCATCGTCTTTTACTCCTGGATCTCCTCCTCCTTCCCCCGACCCCCTGCAAAGCGCGCCGTAGCAATCGCCCTCGTGAACGCCTTTTCCCAACTCGGAAACATCGCAGGCAGTTACGTCTGGGACTTGAAAGCCAACGGGTACAGAAAGTCATATGGCATTGTTACGGCAATGTTTGGCATTACCATTGTGGGTTGTGTGGTCATGAAGATGATTTTGGTTAATCTCAACAAGAAGTTGGAGGCTGGAGAGGCGGCTGCTTGGGCTAGTAGACCGGATGTTGCTGAACATACCGCTGAGAAGGAGTTTTTGGATAATCCTGATGAGGCGCTGAGGATGAGACAGGGATTCAGGTATCTGGTTTAGATATCTTGGTATGGATCAGGATGACAGAATCGCATATAGACCATTTAGCATAGTCTTACGAGACACGAATATATTTTAACATGACTTTATTTCACTTCTTTGCATCGCGACGGCATTCAAGTTTTGTGATAAGAGTAAGTACATTCTCGTCAGTAATCTCAGGTCTGGCATTCCAATCGAGATTCATTTTAATCAACATGAATAGGTCCGGGTCGACGATACAGCTCCTCCGTACGAGAGAGATCCAACCCTTCCTCTGCAAGAACCCTCCGTACCATTGCATCTTCAGCATCAGGTCGTAACCAAGCATCCCCAGGCAACACATCATCATCCGGCGGACTCCAAGTAACCTGCGGCAACTCCTCATCGCCCTCAGCATACATCAACGCCTTATTCAGCATAATCTCGCCGAACACCTTGTCCGTTGCCTTTCTCCATTTCCTCTCATTACTCCTCCAATGCCACGCTTCTTGTGGTAGCTTTTGCACGTACTTGAGCTCCAGATCAGCGGGTATCCATCTGTGATCTGAAAAGCCAGTTCCCTAGACTGTTGCTCTGCCGGTGTGGAGAGTCAATTTGTCCATGCGGGTGAAATGCAACACCAAGTCCCAGACGAAAGTTATGAACCACAGAAGCATATTCGCCAGGTCCACCCAAACTGCATTCTTCATACGTATCTGACCGGATTGGTGAGGTGTAGGGTGGGCAGGGATATAAATTTTGCCAAAGATGCCAAATACGATAGCCCATAGTATACTGCGAAAACGCCCAAAAATATTAGTGTCATCCCTGAGAGAGAGAGAGAGAGAGAGAGAGAGAGAGAGAGAGAGAGAGAGAGAGAGGGAGATTCTCAGCAAGGGCCACCGCTGGTAGAACCCTTTGTTTGGCTGTTTTTCATCTTCCTACTACATTCAGGGCTCTCATCTCAGCCTCTAGAGAGAGAGAGAGAGAGAGAGAGAGAGAGAGAGAGAGAGAGAGAGAGAGAGAGATGAGGTAGGACTTACAGCATCAATCCATCCCAGAAGAAACGCAAACTGTATCTTGCCAAAAAGAAGAATACAGAAATCGCAGACATGGCGCCCACGACGACTGCAAACGTCCACTTAGGATCGCGGCTGACGTGATGTTCATACGCTCTAGCGATATCAACAGCATAGAGTCCAATAACAGTAATGCCGAGGATGAACTGCAAGATGCGAATGGCGAATCGAATGTAGCCTCCGAACGAACTACGATCTTTGAGTGTTTGAAACATTGCTGCAAGTGTGTAATGCCTTGTTGAAGAATAGTCGTTTCTGAATTCGATGAGGGCGAGGTATCTAGTTGCGCAGATCAATGAAAGATGGAATAAATGGTATGTGGTCGTAACAAAGGGTTGTCGAAGAGAGCAAGCAAGGGAGGTAAGTAACTCCCAGCACGTGTGACAAAGGAATGCCAGCACAGTACGATACACAAACCTGGGTATCACCTTCCTCAAATCTGTTGGTTGTGTTTCCAGGACTTCGAGACAAATTCAGGTGTCACAAGCAGAGTCTCAAAGGTAGCAGACAGCAGATGCGATATTTGTTGATCAAAAGACTTGCCTGTTTTGTAATTACTGCAAGAAATATTGCCGTCGACAAGGCAAATATCTATCGGTCCTTAGTCGCGCGCATGCAACTGCATGCATGCACTCTTGTTTAGGCGAGACCGTTGTTCGTCAGAGGCTGACTTCAAGACCCTGCTTTTCCTCTTTGTTTACCGACAAAAAACTTGGCAAGCTGGGTGCTGATTGGTTATTCTTCACACACCATCATGGTCGATCTGATTAATGATCTCAAAAAATGCAAGTCGATGTCATACAAGGAAACAGAAAGCGAAACAAAGCCTTACTCGAGGTCACCCTGCTGAAACCCTGTGACGATGATGGATGGTATGCCTAAACTCCATGGCTAGGTAGGCCAGAAACAACATGATGAATAATTCTCAAACAACAACAACTCTGTCTACTTTCTGGCTCTACCGCTTCGTGTCGTTTTGGGCTCGGAGGCCTTGGCTTCGGCTGACTTGCTTTGACTGCTTGCTGTTGGTGCAGCGAAATTGCGCAACTGTCTCTTAGGCTTGCCTTCTGATACCTGCTCATCTGAAGCTTTGCGCTTTCGCGTGGTCGGTCTTGCTGGCTCATCAGTTGATGGTGTCTTCTCTTTCGTCGAAGCGATCGGGGGTTTCGATTTCGTGGATTTGCTCGTCTCGACCTTGGGTTTGGTAGTTGTAGCGGTCTTGGTCTTCGCAGTGGGCTCTTCTTCGGCCGCCTTAGTCTTTGTTTGCGATACTGCTGATTTGCGGGTTGATGCTTTCGGTTGGCTGGAGGCGAGTAATGGTTTGGCAATATCTTGCTTGGCTCGTTTCCGAGTGGGGGCTGGGTCAGGGTCGGTCGCGTCGGTCGTCTGGTCTTGGCTGATCTCCTCGGACAGAGGGTGCTTTCGCTTCCTTCCTGTAGATAGTGGTTCGAGTAGCGCTTCGGTGGGTTTGTCGGAGGAGGTGGGAGCAGCAGGTGTCTCGGCGACGCTATCCTTGGGTGACGAATCCTTTGATGCGCCAGTTGTGACGTCCTCGTCCTCTTCTTCATCGTCTTGGAGCGAGACACCTTGAGCAGAGAGCCACTGTCCCATGGACGAGTCGCCGCCTTCTTCGGTGACTTGATTCAGCATGGTCGAGGTCAGACTCTCGAGGAGGTCGCCATCGGCAGCACCCCCACCGCCAGCCAGCATCTGCATCATAGCTTCCATCATGGCAGACTGGTCTTTGCCTGCCATACCCGAGGCCGACAATTTTGCGGCAAGAGCGGCTTTGAGCATTTCCGGGTCGATGTCCTGCATTCCCGTGTCTTCACCGTCGTCTTCGTCTTCGTCTTCGTCGTGGTCATCACCCTCCTCTTCTTCATCTTCTTCGTCGTCTTTTTGTTCATGGCTGCCTTCAGACACGTCTTCCCAGTCGTCGTCCCGTTTGGGGGCCTTGGCAGAATGGATGGCCATGTATGAAGTGGTGAATGCGGCGGGTCGGGCTTTGAGGAGTTGACGCCAATTGGGTAGGAGAGACGTGACTTGTTGAGGTCTGTCGTAGACGGGGCAAGGTGGGTGTAGGCGGAAAGCTTCTTGCGACGACATCCAGAGAACGGTCGGGTAATCCTGGACGCCGCGCAAGCGAATCTTCTTTATCGTGTCCTTGATTCCTGCAGCCCTCGACTTCTGTTTCTTGTCGCTCGACTTGGCACCATCTGCCTGGTCTTGATGTGACATTTCTTGGTCGTAGATTTCGCCGTTGCCATATTCGATCTCGGACCAGAAGTTGTAGTTGTCGTATTCGTCAAGCTCGTCGTCGCGGTAGTACAAGGCGGGTGCGTCGGGTATTGCTCCGGACGCGAGTTCATCCTGAGAGACGTGTGAGCTCTAGTCACTGCTTCTAGCAATGGCAATGGACATACTGCCAAGTCAAAGGCTCCTGCGTCGGCGTAGATGTAATCATCGTCATAGTCGTCAACGTCGCAGTCCGAGTCGTAGTCGACCTCCATAGCGGTGATTGAGATGGGTCGGCAGCTCCAAGATGACGATGGTGTTCGGTAGAAGGGGATGATCGGATGCTTTGGCAGAAACAGGAAGCAGAGGAGCGTCGGATGAAGAGGAATGGCGGCTTTCCTAAGCTCGCGTCAGCCACGCTTCAGCTAGTCCGGTACCTGCTGTAGAGACGGACTCTTCCTATGCAGGGAGCTGTCGACAGATACACCTGCACTCGTCTGCAATGGGAATGAATGCCGCATCGAATCTCGTAAACATGACCCCACACTTTTGCCGACTCGCTTGAATCCGACCTTGAACCCTGACTTGGTCCATGTCTCCTATAAACTATCATCATACCTAAACTTTAACATACAGAGCAGTTCCTTTCCCCTCGACATCAGCCACCGTGTCAGCCAACTCATATCGTCCCGGGAAACGTGCTTGCCGCTTTCGTCAGTCTGTCATCCATGAACTGCTGCAGCCTGCCGCCCCTCCAATGTCACATGTGATGAGGCCATGATGGCTGTCATTATTACCGGATATATCATTCACAAATACCAACGACTCATTCTTTACATGTACACAAAGTTCAAGACCCTTGGAGGATTGCCCTTCCAATATTCCCTAGAAATGAGGAGTGTTCAACGCCATCGAACACAATAGTCCACCAATCAGTCCAGCAGCTGGCAATGTCAAGACTCAACCCATGAAGATGAAGCACAACTGCTTCCAGTTGACAGCCTTGAGATCATAGTTCATTAGTGCAACCCCCATGACTGCTCCGGTAAGACACTGAGTTGTCGAAACTGGCAATCCTAATCTTGATGCCAGCAATACTGTGACCGCAGCGCCAAGCTCGACAGCAAATCCGCGACTCGGTGACATTTGAGTGATCTTGTTACCCATGGCACGCATGATCTTGTAACCTGGAGCCATTGTTAGTCAAAACCACGCCAGATTTCCGCGACAGATCAACTTACCATAGAACCAGAATCCTGCACCCAAGAGAAATCCCGCAATTACCAAAAACCAAACCGGTGTCGGAGAAGTAGTTGCAATCTCGCCAGCTTGATACGTTTGATATACAGCAGCCCAGGGCCCCACAGCGTTTGCGACATCGTTGCTTCCGTGTGCTATACTCATCATCATTGCTGACGCCACTTGACAGTATGTCCAGAGATGTTCCACCCGAGGGTCGTATTTATTGGCGCGAGCGTGAATAGCTCTCATAGCTGCTGTGTCATGGGTAATGACATCGCGAGTCACGCCTTGAAGAAGCCCGAACTTCACAAAGCCCCAGAGACGTTGCGGATGTGCGACGGAAAGATGTTTATGAGATTGCAGGAAGCGCTCATCAGGGCCAATGTGGCGCTTGCGTATCCTGCCTTGAGCCTGCTCTGGGCCCTTTTCCACAGAAGAAGAGTCTCCAAGCATAGGCTCAACCTTCTCAGGACTCTGTTCTTGCAGAGACAAGGGGCTAGTTCCTTTGATGTCTGGGCTGGCTCCAGGCGAGTCGGAGAACGATTTTCCCTTGGCTTGGTATTCTCCAATGTACTCACTGTCAGGATTGCCGGGGAAATATAATGGAGGGTTCTCTCGCATGAGTAGGGGGCCTAGCGGAATATGCCAGACCTTGACGCGGGCATCTTTCATGACCAAGCGTCTCTTGAAGTATGGCATGAAGAAGACGTAGGCGATAGCGAGGACGCCGAAGAAGACGCCCAAGATGATGCCCACAGCCTTCCCAGCACCAAACTCCTCGAGAGACGGGGCAGTAGGAGTTTCAACAACAATGAAGAGTGCTAGGATCGCAGCTGTCATGGCAAGATAATATGGGATCAGCCGCATGGCCCATTTGAAAGACTCTTTGCGTTCAAGAACGCTGTATTTGACCGAGCCGAAGATGAGGGCGCTGAATGCAGCGGCGATCAGAGGAGCAATAGCCCATGATGCTGCGACCTGGGATACACTTCCTGATTCCCAAGCCCACTTGATCGGACTCTCACTAGCGAAACCGACACCAACAAGGGCTCCGACGATAGTCTGAGTCGTCGACACCGGCATGCCCAATCCAGTAGCAAGCATCAACCACGAAGCGCTGGCGACTTCAGCACATCCCATGGCGAGCATCAGAGCACCAGGATTGCCCTCGAAGCGGTCGATTGAGATGATGCCGTTCTTGATGGTAGACGTGACTCGGGCTCCAAGTCCGACAGCTCCGACAAACTCCGTGATAGTCGCCAGGACTCCGACTTGTGGCATGGTCAAGGTCTGAGCAGCGACAGATGTGGCGTATGAATTGGCTACATCGTTGGCTCCGTTACCGGAGGCGCTGAAGACAAAAGCGATAGTCGTGATACCAAGAATCCAGTCATATCTGGCAGTTGCAGCAGGCGGCATGATAAGTAGTCTGGCTCGAAGCAGTAAAGAAACTCAAATAGATGGGAACTCAAGGTATACTGCAGCCAAAAACTTACTGGTTTACACAAGTTTCTCTACTTTATGTAAGAAATCATGTCAGGAGATCCTTCCCACAACCTGACAAGAAGCAATACTTCATATTCCATCCATATTCTGTGTGTCGGACGATTGGCAGTCTTGACCTTTGGCTGCCAATATCAAGATGCTAGAATGTATTTTGGTAGAACAACCCAACACGTGTGCAAGATGGCCGCGGGTCGATGCTGGATGAATATTTCGTCCAAGAAAAAAATTGTTCCAAACCAAGAGACCAAGCTCTAGGCGCTGAGATAACACCAAGACGTGCCCTGGAGGAGAACCCAATAAGATGGAATGTTTAGAGCACGCTTCTTGAGCGGCCTCGTACACTGGACAATGGAAGTCTAAGATCATGTGAAGAATGTCACACTTCAAGACTTCGAGTCGTTGCAAAGGATGGTTGTCGCAATGAGAGTGGTGATGAGACGGGAATACCGCGGGATGATGACGTGGCTGGTGTGCGGCTGCTTCGGATTCTTTTCGCAGCGTCCAACTTGAAGGATGTCTCTGTGCATCCTACACTAACAAGGCAGTCCAATTTCCGATCATGCTATGTAGCAAACGTTGGACTCGCCCAAGTGTAATGTTCACTGGGGATGAACCATAGGTCACATGCCTTTCACTCCGACGTTTCCCCATGGAGCAGGTACGGTACCCCGCACCCTATGCGCCCTGTGATTACCCTCGGCGTGCTCTCCGTACGGGAGGTTCATCAACTCGTGCTTCTGGACTGCTAAGTACCATTATGTTGAGTCTTGACATCTGTGACCTCGCCAATCAAAATGTTTCGTCACACCAGAGGCCACAGAGGTCTGATATCAGCAGTAACAAAACGACTGACTAGCACGACGACAACAAGCCAAGCATCAGAGAGGCAACCACTACAATCTATCTTGATTGCAAACAGAGGAGAAATTGCTCTTCGAGTTGGAAAAACCGCTGCACAGTATGGCATTCGTACAACAACACTCTACACAGATCCGGACGCGCATAGTCAACACGCTTTGAGCTCTCCTTTCGCTATCAACCTCAGCGATCCAAGTCAATATCTCAACGGCGATCGTATCATCCAAACTGCACGCGAGCATGGTTGTCAGGCAATTCATCCTGGATACGGCTTCCTCAGTGAGAATGCAGAGTTCGCAAAGAAGTGTACCGATGCGGGCCTAAAGTTCATCGGCCCTCCCTGGAAAGCGATTGAAGCTATGGGAGACAAGAGCCGATCTAAAGATATCATGACTTCAGCCGGCGTACCCTGTATTCCTGGCTACCACGGCTCAAATCAGGATCCGAACTACCTCAAAGACCAGGCTGCACAAATCGGTTATCCTGTCTTGCTCAAGGCTGTCAAAGGTGGAGGTGGTAAAGGTATGCGTATCTCCAGATCTCCTGAAGATTTCCTGGATCAGTTAGCATCTGCCAAATCTGAAGCTATGAGCTCCTTCAGTGACGAAGTCATGCTCGTGGAAAAGTACATCACAACACCACGCCATATCGAAGTCCAGGTCTTTGCAGACAAACATGGTAACTGCGTTGCACTGGGCGAGAGAGACTGCAGTATCCAAAGAAGACATCAGAAGATCCTTGAAGAGTCGCCAGCACCCCATCTGGACGAAGCACTACGACAGGATCTCTGGGACAAGGCTCGATCCGCTGCTCTTGCTGTTGCTTATGAAGGTGCTGGTACCGTTGAGTTTATCTTTGACAACGACTCAGGTGAATTCTTCTTCATGGAGATGAATACCAGACTCCAAGTTGAGCATCCGGTCACCGAGATGGTCACTGGAGAGGATCTAGTACATTGGCAGATCCTCGTGGCTGAAGGAGGCAAATTGCCTCTTACACAGGAAGAGGTGCACGAGAGGATCAAGGCTCGCGGCCACGCGATCGAGGCTCGTATATACGCCGAGAATCCTGACATGTAAGATGGCATTGTTTGGTCATAATTCTGTCCGAATACTAACGTTATTAGGAACTTCGTGCCAGACTCGGGTAAATTGTTACATCTTCGAACTCCAGAGATTACTGACACCGTGCGTATCGACGCGGGCTTTGCTGTAGGAGACGAAGTCACATCGCACTACGACCCAATGATTGCAAAACTCATCATCCAAGGTCCAGACAGACACGCAGCACTCCAAAAGATGAAGACTGCCCTCGAAGAATACGAGATTGCTGGCCCGATCACGAATATCGAATTTGTTAAGCGTATGTGCGTCAGTCCGAAGTTTGTGGCCGGCGAAGTGGAGACTGGCTACATCGAGAAGAACAAGGAAGAGTTGTTCCGCAGGGTCGACGTGCCGAGTGAAGCATGGACACAAGCAGCTATCGGCTTGTACATCGCCGAGCAAGGATTGAGTGGCAAAGATTCCATACTGTCGTCCCAGACTATCGGATTCAACACTGGACTATCTGGTCCCCGAACTTTCGATCTCGTGGAGATTCCAGCGGATGGTAACAGTAGCAGTGCATCTTCTGTCGCTGCACGTGTTCAGCACGTTGGCCCGCATACATTCTCGGTCTCGGTTGGAGGCCAAGAAGCGGTTCAAGTGACCAGCAAGCTCGATCAAAGCAGCCACATCCTCCAGTCATTCTATCCTCACACCAGACTCGAGACGAGAGTCATCCGTGATCCGGAAACGAACAACTTGATCCTGTTCCAACAAGGACGTCAGTACAGATTACAGCTTGCTGTTCCGAAGTGGGCGGAAAAAGCTCTGGGCATGAAAGATGTTGCCAATAGCGTCTTGGCACCTATGCCTTGCAAGGTACTCCGTGTTGAGGTGGAGGAAGGTGCTACAGTGACCAAGAACCAGGCACTTGTTGTCATTGAGAGTATGAAGATGGAAACAGTCATTAGAGCACCACACGATGGTGTGATTGCAAAGGTTGTTCACAAGGCTGGAGATCTATGCAAAGCTGGTACAGCTTTGGTGGAGTTCGTGGGCGAAGAAGAGGAGAAATCATGAGTGAAATCAATTGCATCTATTGAGATTGGCCAGGATATGCGACACTTGACAAGTTCCTCCACCTTGATATTACACCAATCAAGGTAACGCTAGAAATTGAACACCAAGGTGGAGAAAATGGGTTCTGAACTACGGGTCGAAACATCAATCGTCATCGAACAAGCTTTCACCAAGACCTTGACTCTCCTAGAATTTCTGTCACAGTATTGGCAAACAAGCAATTGGCAATGTTTGGCAAATGGTGACTGCTTCCTACATGTTCCGACTTGTCTACTATATTACCAACTATCTACCCGATTTGTGCACATCAAGGTGTTTTTGCTCCGGAGCTTACTGACCCGACCATAAAAACGAACTTTCTAACAACGGAACCTCTCTGCGACGAACTGTCTGGACCGATCTCAGTATTACTCCAGCATTATTTCGGCCTCGTCTGGCCTTTTCTTCCCATCCGCATCGATCAACAACATGGCCTTCGATCCGTCCAACGTGAATCTCAATACCGCTAGTGCCAGGGACATCATCTGCTACCTCCAACTAGGCGAGAATGAATACAACGGCCATCTTCCAGCCCGTATCTCTGCCATATTTGTCATGTTTTTCGTATCGACTCTGGGCACAGCGTTTCCCTACCTTGGAAAGCGAATGCCAAAACTACGCATCCCACACTCCGTATACCTTTTCGCAAGATACTTTGGAAGCGGTGTGATTATATCTACTGCGTTTATACACTTGTAAGATCGCCATTTCATTATTTTCCCCTTTGATCACACAAGATTCCATATTTTGGGATGAGGCTAATGACAACGAAAAAAGATTGGAACCGGCATATCAAGCCATCGGACCAAATAGCTGTGTAGGCATGACAGGAAACTGGGCACTGTACTCCTGGACGCCCGCCATCATGTTAGCTGCAGCAATGAGCATCTTCGTCGTCGATGTGATAGCTCAGAAATACGTGGCCGACAAGTACGGCTTAGACCTACATCCCAACGTTGAAGACTTGGTCACCACCAAAACCCCTTCACCATCCACCACACCCACCACACCTTCACCTCTACCAAAAACCGACCCAGAAAAACAACACCTCGACACCTCCACCGCCGAAAAGATAGCTTTCGCCCAACAATTCACCTCCTTTCTGATTCTCGAATTTGGAATCATCTGGCACTCCATCTTCATCGGTTTGAAC
This sequence comes from Aureobasidium subglaciale EXF-2481, assembly GCF_000721755.1. Lineage (NCBI taxonomy): Eukaryota > Fungi > Ascomycota > Dothideomycetes > Dothideales > Saccotheciaceae > Aureobasidium > Aureobasidium subglaciale. Next base: position 268,273 of record NW_013566975.1, on the reverse strand, counting down.
TTTGGAGTGGCAGGTAAAGAATGGAGAACCCTTTACATCGTCTTGATGTTCCACCAAGCCTTTGAAGGATTGGGAATAGGAGCACGCATGTCAAGTATACCTTTTCCCGCAAGATATAAGAATTGGTTACCTTGGTGTTGTGTTTTGGGATATGGGGTTACTACTCCTATTGCTATGGGGGTGGGGTTGGGTGTTAGGGGGAGTTATAATGCTGGAAGTTATGAATCGGTGAGTGTTTTCCGCATGTTCAGAATGATTGAGAGGTGAAAGGGATGTCGCTGACCTGTTGTTGTAGTTGCTTATGGTGGGTGTCTTTGATGCTATTAGTGCTGGGATTCTGGTATATAATGGATTGGTGGAGTTGTTGGCTAGAGACTTTATCTTTGAGCCGCAGACGAGGAGTAATAAGCGGTTGACTTTTATGATGGGCTGTGTCTTCCTGGGGGCCATGCTCATGTGCACTATCGGTAAGTGGGCCTAGTTGGCATTGAAGGTATCCGGGACTTTCTGTACGCTAGACCGGCAAATGAGTGAATGGATAGGAAACGCGGGGCAAAGCAGGACACGGAAAGTGCAACTATGAAGTGTTATTACTGCTGTATTGGCTAGCTAAAGTTGAGAAATCTCAGTAGGCAGGTAGCTATCGTGCAGGTTGCACTTTCTTTGCCATGCGACTTCCTCTCTCTCTGAGCCAAGCAACGAGAAACTCACTTGAACGTCTGTCAGCATCTCCCACAGCAAGAACCCCTTCGAAGCGAGAGCACAGTGTCATGTTCGTCTCTAGCTGCTTGCTTTCTTCCGACTTTCCATTATCAGAGCTGGCACTTAAGCATGCAATTTTTACTTCACTCTGGCGCCTTTCTTTTTGTAGGGGCCTTCTTCCTGCCTGCAGCGGGAGTACCCTTTGACTTTGACGTTAAGTTGAAGGGACTACTCACAGCGGCTGGCTTTTGGGCAGGCTTCCTCACTCGCTTAGCAGTAGCTTTGGTGAGAAAATCGTTGAGTAGCTCAGCTGTAGCGTTTCTGGTCCTGGTTCTTGTTTCAATGATAGTGCCTAGATTGCTTAGTTCTTGAGCGCCGAGGGGGTTGGCGCCTGTGAGTCTCTGCCTCTTGGGCGGTGGGGCTTCTGTTGCTGTAGTAGCCGTGGTCTTTTCCTCGGGAACGTCTGCAGTCTGTATGATAGATTCAGGTTGAGGTGCGGATGCGGGGAGAGCTGAGGCAGGTGTAGAAGTCAAGATCGAAGCAGGTTCTGAGGTATCAGATTGATGACTACGGAGTCGTCCACCAACATCAACCTTGGCCTTCTCTGCAGCCTTGCGAGGTGGTGAGGACTCGAGTAGCCCGGCCAACTCCATGTTACCACGTCCTTTTCTCGTAGTCTTTGGAGCAGTAGCGGTTGTGGTAGTCGTAGTAGGATCTTTGCTTGGATTTTTGGCACGCGAACGTCTCGGTGTTGCTCTGTTGACCTTTGGCTTTGCCAGCAAAAAAGGCCCTTTTTGCAAAACGAATGGATTCGATGTAGGGAGATGAGCAAGCTCGTCTGGCGATGCTAAAGCGAGGTCGTCTGGAGAATCGCGATGGGTCGATCTGGTTGTGATCTTGCTTCTGCCTTTCTGTACCGGTATCTTCGATCTGCCCTGAGCTGTCTTTGCTCCCAAGTCATGAATCGATTCAGTTGTTGGATCTTCGGCCTCTGGTATGGGAGAGACGCGTCTCTTATGGGTTGGCTCGTCCTCATGTGATTTCTCCTGTTTACGTTTGCCCTTGTGAACGGCTGTGGCGATAGCTGGCATATTGTCTTCCGGATGTTGAGTCAGCTCTTTTGCTAGCTCAGTATGAGTGTCTCTGACCGCCTTCAAAACGGTACCGCCTGATTCAACCCCGTGTTTCTTCTTATGTGTAACCGCGGTGAGCTTAACGAACGGCAGTTTAAGCGTCGAAGGCACTGTGATTATTCTGCTGCTCTTATGTTCTTCTGGCTCGGCTCCGCCAATGGTGTCCTGACCAACCCCGATCGCGTTGAAAAAGCCGAGGGGCGGAGTCAATGGTGAAAATGGTGGTGGTGACGGCGTGTCTGCAAGTATCTTGATCATTTGAGCTTCAGTCAAGAATCCGTGAGACACAAACTGCTGATGATTGGGAGCCGAATCAAGAGCTGTGGGCTCTGCTGGGAGATTCTGGACCCCCAGCGTGTCCTGAAGTGGCTCATCAGCTACGTTCGTCGGTGATTCATAGGTTGGTTGAACCTGAGTCTCGATAGCTTCGAGACTATGATCATTAAGAAGAGGCGAATAGGAGTTTGGTGGAAAAAACGAGACAGGGGCAGAGGAAGGATTGTGCAGCACGGTGACGTCGTCTTCGAGAGAAATTATGCGTGAGTCGGGACTGGTGATGAGCCCATACTGATCCGATAGTTCATCCTTGATTGCCTGCAGCCCCGTTGGGTCGGTCTCGAGGCTTGTCGAAGATTGTCCGGGTTCGTCAGAAGGCTGGTGGGAGGGTATGTCATCAATGCTAGCAAGGCCATGCTGATCAGAAAGTTCATCCTTGATTGCTTGGATCCCTGTTGGATCTGCCTCTGAGTCTATCGCAGAGTGTTTAGAGTTGTCGTCAAGGTCGTTGCTGGGTATGTCCTGGACGATTAGAATTGGAGCTGCCGAATCGATCTCAGACTCGTGACTATCGTCTACTATCACGGGAGAGGTAGCTCTGTGCCCAGTAGTGTGGTTGATCAGAGAACCACGATTGGATGTCTCTAACAAAAGGCGTGTGTCTATCTGGATACCTGGCTGCTTCTGTGACGATGGGCCGAAGCTCGATGTTATGTCTGAGACTACAGATGTTCCACGTGTACTCGAATTGTGACTCGTCTGTCGAGTACTCGTGGCTGTGGTTCCGAACACAGGGGACGAAGGGATGGTGACTTCGCGGTCGCCACTGGTTCCCGCGAGCACAGCTCGATTCGCGATATCGCGGTCTTGAGTTGACGGCGAAAGACTCTTAGAAACGTCATTGGAGACCGACGCTAAGCTTTCGCGGGGCTGGGTAATCACAAACGGATCTGGTGAGGTCAACAAGGTGTCGCCTGAAGCCACAGTTTGTGAAACCTTGTCTCCACTTGGCTGTGATGTTGTCTGCTCTTGCGTTAGCTGACCAGTCATCGAATAGCAGCATCGTGACACTCACCTGATCGAGCTGGGCTGGCACTCGGGTTTCAAATTGCAAAGTCTCTGAACCTTCGTGGCGGGACTCGAGGTCGGTCGCTGCCTCTGGCTGGTTTTCAGACACCTGAGACTTTTGTGCTCCATGGATTTGAGGTTCGACATCGTTGTGTGTCTTGTCGCCTTGTTCGTTACGTTCTCCGGGGCAAGGATCTTGCTCAAGTTGGAGAGTGACAGAGTTCGCAGTCATGTCAGACGGTTCAATGCTTTTTTCGTCGTTCCTTGATACTTGAGACTCTTCGACCACTTTCAAGGGCTCAAGCCTTTCCAAGAGGTCGTCCAGTCGCTGGTCAAACGTGTCGGCAATAGGCACGTCCTGATCAAAGAAGGAACCGAGAGCCTGCGCACCTTCCAGCCACCATCCTGATCGACCAAAGTAGTCTTCGAGGCTGCTGAACTGATTATCATGCTTGGCTGATTCACCACCAGAAACAAATGTCGGCGGGTCCATGGCGCATGCTTGAGGTAAGATGATGGGAATGTATGTTGTTGGTTGTGCGATCTGTGTTGATCACGTCCACATTGCTTCCGAAGACGCGTGCCTCTAGATGTTGATATTCGTTAATAGCCGAACGTGATGATCAATACAACCGTGTGTTGTGCGCGCTGCAACTTCACGTGCTAATTCAAGAGTAATGGAGAGTTGGCGCCTAGAATCTACCAGATGTGCAATCACTGTGCGCGCCTGCATCAGTTTGACGAGTGACGGCGGGGTGAGTGTGCTGAATGAGGCGTGTGAAGAATCGTAGAGTGGTTGCTAGAGTCAGTGTTGGGTGTTGTTCAAAGACCCGACGCGTTTGGCTGTCGAAGCCCTTTGGAGCTCTCTCTCCGAGAACAGTCGCATCTGGCTCACGCGGTGACGGACTTCACGACCTCCTGTATGCGAGTGTAGCATTTGGATAGGAAAAGCATGTACACCTTTATACTTTGCAGCCAATCTGATGTGCTGAATATTAACATTGTAAACTGTGCCCAGCACAGCCATACCATAATCTCAGGTTGAGAACGCCATCATTACCGAGTCCAGAAAACCATTCAGAGGAAAACACCAAATCAAGGACGAGCGCTAGATTGGTATTGCGTTGCTGATTCTGCCGCTGGCATCCGCTGGGTATCCGAGCATCCTGTTGTACGCGCGTCAGCAAGAATTCCTATGTTGACCATAAACTGGTAACCTACTTCTTTCCTGTCTCGGTCGCGCAGCAGCCACAGAAGAGGGAAGCAGGCCAACAGATAACCTATTTTAGTGTCAGATCGGAGGTCTTGATACTAATGTGAAAATATGACATACTGCGAGGACAATGGCGCTAGCGAAGCCAATGGTAGGGCCTACTACTTTGCAATGGCAAGGATTTTGATCGGTACCTGCAGATTGTCAGTAACACGCCTACTTGAAGTGGTACGAGTGATGAGAACATACCGCATTGGAAGCAAACAAAAGGAATGGGGAGGCAGTCCATTGTGAGAGAAAATGAGGATTGGCTGAGAGAATTCGGCTTCGAGAGGCAATGCGATTTTTATGGACCCGAACAGTAGGTGGCTAGCAACGAGGGATACAGAGGAACGTTACTTCGCAAAATGCGACAACAATGGATCGATGTGTAGGTGATGCAGAGAGTAGGAGAAGAGCCTCTACAGTGATATAAGAGTGGTAGGACGGGGAACCGGAAGCGTAGACCAAGTTGATCCTTACCCGTTATCGAATGACGTACGCTTCCTCAACCGCGTGCCGACATGCTTGTTCGGCGACAAGCATCAAGGAAAAGTCGATAGAGTTACGGGAGGGAGTTGTGTGATTTCGATCATGACGAAAAGTACCATTTTCAAAACGTTCTGTAGTTCAAAGCTATCTCATTACTAGAACCTAAGATAAGGCAAGGAATACATGAGGACGACGACCAATCATCTGTCGCTCAGCTGACTCTAAGGATGAGGAAAGAAAGACGGGACCCATGGCGGCTTGATTCTTCCCTAATGATATCAGTCCAAGCGCTGTCGCTTAGACAAGTGTACGCCATGCTCCCCGGCCATTCAGGACGACGAGAAAGGGTTAATGCTGTCAATGAACTGTCCTGCGGTAGAAGAAGCGGTCTTGACGGTGCCAGCACGCGGGTCATCACGACGCATGATGCTCTCTACAGGGCCCAAAAGACGCTGGAAACCATTCTTGCCCAACATGGCCACCTTGATATCGGTCTCTGCAACGACAGATGCGGCACGAGGCTTGTCGTCCAGCAAGGCCAGCTCGCCAAAGTAGTCGCCCTTCTTGTATGACTTGACCGATTGCTCGACTCCAGACATGTAGACAGCAGCAGTGCCCGATTCGAGCATGTAGAAGTGATCACCCACATCACCCTCGCGGATGATTGTGCTGCCTGCAGGCATCTTCTGAGTTTCGAGAGCATCGGCAATCTTGCTGCGTTCGTACGCGGTAAGGGTGTTAAGGAGAGGCACGCTATCGAGGAAGGACTCGTACATGCGGCGGCGTTGGAAAGCACTGTCCATCAGGATGCGACGGAAGGTGATACGGTCGAGTTGCCAAATGACACTGGGCTCGGCGCTGTTGACAGTCGCAGCACGGGGTGCATTGTACATCAATGCCAATTCACCAAAAGAGGTGCCGGGGCCGCATGAAGCAACTTTGTTGCCCATGCCATTGACGCCAGGCTCGATCTTGCCAGTCGATGAAACGTATATGTCGAAGCTTCCGGTCTCGACAACGTAGAAGTAATCGCCAACATCGCCTTGTGCAATGACCTTGACGTCCTTTGCAGGAATCTTGCGTTCTTGGAGCGCACCCAGAACCTGCTCGGTTTGGTCGTCGTCTAGATGAGAGAACAAGAAGTTGCGCGACACGGAAGTACGCAGACGACCAAGCTGTTCCTGGGTCTTGGGGTAGGTTGGAGGCTTCCAGTCCGAGTCATCAGTACCTGAAGGTGCCAACACCTCGGCCGAGACGGAGACACGACGGCCCATGTTGTAGTTGTTGGGGAAGTTTTGCGGAACGTCCGTCTGTTGGCGGTTGCCGCCTGCGCCAGAGCTCTGGTCGCGGCTGCCAGTGTTCTGAGCACCGCCGAAACCGAAGTTGAAGCCTCCAAAGGAACCATCGTTTGCTTTGGCCGATGGATCGGAGCTTTGGGATGAGGCGAAGGGGCTGCTGACCGAAGCCGAGTTGTTAGCTCCGAAGGGGTTTGCATTCGCAGCAAAGGGCGAAGCGTCGCGGGTCATTGCGTTGCTAGGGAAGGAGGCGGCGGTGGGCGAGGCGAACGTGTCCATTTCATCCTCTTCTTCGAGGCGCTGCATTCCAGGCTGCTGGATGTGGTGGAAGGGGTTGCTGCCGGGGAAGTTGTTCTCGGCCATTGTTTTGGTGGAATGCTGTGCGCCCAGCAGGAACTCGTGTCGCTGAGACTCTAGTCGGCGGTGGAAGTGGTTGGCGCAGAACTGCAAGACGTCGGTGGGCTTTGATTGCAGGACCTCGCGCTCGAGGATTTCGATCTCGTGCTTGTAGTCGGCGGGAAGGGCCATTCTGAGGGTTGGTAGAGGTACTTGGGAGCTTGGGGAGAGCTTGTGTCGGGACGTTTGTGCAGGAGCCCGCAGACGTGGAGCTACACTGCCGTAGTGGGGTTCTTTGTTTCGATGCAGCTGTCACCTTCGATCGACTGGAGGCGTGATGGAGCTGATGCGATGCTGCAGTCTGATGGATGCTCTGGTGCGTAGTGACTTTGTTCAGGGTATTGAGGGGGAAACTGCGACCGATGGCCAATGAGATAATGGGGGGAAGTCGTGGCGCGTGACGACAGAAGCAATTTGGACGAGCGAGCTGCAATGATATCTGCCAAATCTCACGCTTCAATTTTGAACAACCACAGATGGAAATGTATTGACGAGTGGTGAAGGAAGAAGTGCGAGCTGGCAGCTACGCGCTTTTGGGGGGACCAGTTGATCTCATTCGCTAGTACTCGCAACTGCCACTATTCATGGCACTATTTGCTACTCCTTCGAGAAGGCCAAAACGGCACAGCTCTGGATTGACAAACGGTCACATAGCAGAAGCTCAACACCCGACACTTTGACCCAGCAAGGCTACAGGGAGGACGGACAATTCACGCTGCTTCATCGTAATTACCGTATATCCTACAGGATACTCGAATAACACTCGAGGCAGCGTCCGGCCTTGCTTCACGCTGCGGTATCGTGCTTTGCTTGCAGGATAGCGACACGCCAAGACCATGACATCGGTACACATGTCATCTCTGGATCAGATTGGTAGGCAACTGATTGATCTCGCTGTTGAAAAATATCTAGGTCATGGATGTAGTCCTCTCACCAGAGCCTGTACAGTACTTACTGCTTGTACCAGAATAGGGAGACATCACTCGAGCATCTTAAGCTCCCGTCGGCGGTGAGCAGGACTCGATACAGAACGCACTGCAGTGGGCTGCATGACAGTTGCATGTTCGAGCCCGTCTCTTCGCGCCGCGATGTCAAAGATTCGGCTTGACAAAGGCTCGAGATCCTTTGGCTACAGGCTTCGTACAACAATGTCCTTTCGATCGACGACTCTTGATGGGTGATCACAAGATCTACCAACTCCGTGCATCTCTACAGCTAGATTTCGGCCGTACAGGCTATGGAGAGCGATTGCCGCTTAAGGACTGCCAGCCGTCTGATATGCAGTTCCACCAAGGAAGCTTTTCGTAGGAACCAAACCAGGACGTGCTCCGCCATGACGTCTTTGTCTTCCAAGGCACATCGAATTGAGAAAGGTCGCTCAATCTGCCTAAACAAATTGTACAAGAAGTATAACAGAACCGCATGGTTTGTCGAGTGATCTCTCTCGTATCTTCAACCGTTGTACCTCCAAAACACGTACACCGTCAAGTTCCCTGTCAGCGATCGAGACGCGACCGCCAGCCCAGCCCGTCCGTCAGCCAAGTAAATCCATCACCAGCCACACGAAGCCACCGCACGAACACGAACCTGGTCTGTGTCAAACTGCTCGCTGTTCATCCTGCAAGCTCTCGCGCGCGCATCTCTTGTGTAACCAGCGCATTATCCACACCTCAACCACGCCGTCAGCTTTCGCAACAGGCCGTTTCCCTAGAGGCCACTCAACTCTTGCAACCCGACCTTGCTGATTGCGAGCCGACATGGGCAACTATACTTTTACATGGTAAGTCGCATACGACTCTCTCTGCTCTCGCAATCGCGTCGCATTTAGCAGCCTGGTTCTGCGTGCGGACTTCTCAATCGCTGCCCTCGCAGCCAGTGCAGCGCGCGTGCACCGCACCATACTTGAAACGAGCACCTGAACTGACATGCTACACTAGGGATCACCCTGCCCAAGAAGTCTATGTGACAGGCGATTTCGACAACTGGGGGAAGTCGATCAAGCTGGACAAGAGTGGTGACAGGTTCCGCAAGACCGTGACTATTCCTGGCGAGGAGAGCAGGATCCACTACAAGGCAAGCATTGGTCATTATACAGTGCTCAATAACCACGACTGACACGCCATGCAGTTCGTTGTCGACGGCAACTGGACGACCGACTGGACTGCCAAGCAGGAGACAGATGACTCGGGCAATGTTAACAATGTCGTCGAGGCTAGAGAGCTGAGCCCTGAGCCTGAAGAGAGACCTTCGCAAGCCTTCATCTCGTCAGCTCACCCTCAATCCACCACAGCCGCCCTCGCTGGCCAGGTACCACTCGAAAAGGAAAGAAAGGCCCAACCGGAGCAGAACGAGACGACCTTTCCGCCCGAAACCCCCGGCTTCGAGGACTTGCCCGGTCAATTCCCTATTACACCTATGGCTGACCTTAACCAGTTCACCGTTAACCCCATTCCTGCTACTGAAGGCCCCTCCAACCCCGTCAAGCTTGCCCCTGGCGAGCCTGTTCCCCATCCGAGCACTCTGACCTCCAACACCGTTCACTCGACAGTGCGCGACGACCCCGAGCCGAAGGCCGCTTTGTCCACTGACGGTGCCAACGAGTCCCGCACCCGCGAGCTCAACGAAAACGACCTGCCCGGCGCTTACGCTCCGTCTACTGTCAAGGAAGAAGAGGAGGACACCAAGACTTTCAGCGTCAACCCTATCCCTGCCACTGCTGGTATTGGCAACCCCATCAAGCTTGCTCCTGGCGAGCCCGTACCCCACCACAGCAAGATCACCTCCAACACCGTCCAATCCACTGTTCGCCATGGTGGTTCGGAATTCGGTGTTAGCGACACCGGTGCTCCCGTCCTCCCCCCGGTTCTGGACACTCAGAGCGAGGCTGAGGCCAACGGCGCTTCCATGTTCAACCTGCCCTCTATTGGTGGTAACATGATTCCTGAGTCCAGCCTTCCCATGGGAGACGGCGCCAGCAACGACAAGGATCTGCTTCCTCAATTCGAAAACGCTTTCACTTCATCCGCCGCTCCTCAAAGCACTACCGCTCAGCTCGCCGGTCAGGTCCCTCTTGAACCCCACACTGAACGTCGCAGAGATCTCAACACTACCACACAAGACTCTGCGTCGCACCAAGTCCCCGAGGTTGTTCATGAGAGCCAGGAGAGGGCCCACGTCAGCCCCGAGGCATCCGCCTCCACCAAGGCCGTCGAGAGCAAGCACGCTGTTGAAGAGGAGCTCAAAGACAAGGTGCCCGAGGCAAACTCTACGACCGAGTCCGGCTCTGCTACTGGCGTACCTGACGTCGTTTCGGACAGCCAACAATCTGCCCACGTCGATCCTGAGGCCGCTGCCAACCCCGAAGCTGTTCGTGAGAAGGCCGCTGTTGAGAGCGAGTTGAAACAGACCATTCCCAAGGAGAATGCTACCTCTGATCGTAGCCCTGTCGCTGATGCCGCTTCTAACGCTGCTACGAGCGTGTCCCAAGCCGCCTCCAACACCACTCAGGCTGTTTCAGATTCTCACATTCCCGAGGCCATCGCTGGCGGTCTTGCGGCAGTGGGTGCCACTGCTATCGGCGCTGCTCTTCTTGCCAAGGACAAGCTTACCGAGACCTACCAGCACGCCACCGAGCCCGCTCCTGCCTCGAAGCAGGTGCCTGATGTCGTCCACGAAAGCCAGGAGAGAGCTCATGCCGACCCTGAGGCATCTGCATCCCCCGAAGCCGTTCGCGAGAAAGCCGCCTTTGAGGATGAACTGAAGCATTCCATCCCCCAAGCTCCCGCAACATCCGAGTCTGGTTTGCTTGGTGCTAGCGAGGGTGGCATCACTGGCAAGATCGCCGCTGGCACTGCTGCTCTTGGTACTGCTGCTGCCGGAATTGCCTACGCTGCTAAGGACAAGGCTACCAATGCCTACGAGAACACTGGTTTGAACAAGGAGCCTACCATTGACGGCTCTGTTCCTGAAGTCGTCAGCGAAAGCCAGGAGCGCGCTCACGTCGACCCCGAGGCTTCTGCTGTGCCCGAGGTCGTTCGCGAGAAGAGTGCCATGGAGGGCGAGCTTCTTTCCGAGGTTTCCAAGGCCCCCGCCACCTCCGAATCTGGTATTCTGGGCAACAGCGAACAGGGAATCGCTGAGAAGGCCACTGCTGGCGTAGCTGCCGCTACCGCTGCTGTTTCTACACAGGCAAACAAGGCTTATGAGTCCGTCGGTCTCCCCGCCTCCACCAGAGATGTCCCTGAGTCAGACTCTGGCTTCCAGCAGGTCCCCGAGGTTGTGCACGAGAGTCAGGGGTTGGCTCATGTCGAACCTGAGGCTTCCGCCAACCCTGAGGCCGTCCACGAGAAGTCCGACATGGAGAAGGAGCTGTTGTCGCAAGTCCACAAGGCACCTGCCACAACCGAGTCTGGCGTTCTCGGTAGCAGCGAACAAGGAATCACTGGCAAGGCTGCTGCTGGTCTTACTGCTGGTGCCGCTGCTATTGGCGCGACCGCTGCAGGTGCTGCATATGCTGCTCGCGACAAGGCCGCCAATTTGACTGGCAGAGATCTCGACACCACTGAGAAGTCTACTGGATTGAGCTCTTCAATTTTGCAAGTTCCCGAAGTCGTCCAGGAGAGTCAAGAGAGAGCTCACGTCGAGCCGGAGGCTAGTGCCAATGTTGAGGCTGTGCACGAGAAGTCCGATATGGAGAAGGAGCTTCTGTCCCAAGTCCACAAGGCCCCTGCTGCATCTGAGTCAGGTGTCCTTGGTAACAGTGAACAAGGACTGACTGGCAAGGCCGCTGCTGGCATCGCCGCTGGTACAGCCGCCCTGGGCGCCACTGTTGCTGGCGCTGCTTATGCTGCTCGTGACAAGACTGCTCAGACTACTGGTAGAGATCCTACTACATTCTTGCCTGCCTCAATCAGCACCGCCATCCAGAACATGAACCAAGGTCTTCCCTCTAGCAACAACTCGCTCGCATCGCCCACTTTCCAGTCATCATCGGTACCTGAGGCAGTCGTTGAGTCCCAGCACCAGGCTCATGTCGCTCCCGAGGCCTCCGCTGTGCCCGAAGCCGTCGCTGAGAAGAGTGAGGTTGAGAGAGAGTTGCTCGACCGCGTACCTCGCGCTTACGAGGCCGGCGAACCCGCACCCACCGAGACCGCTGCACTGAGCGCTACTGCTCCTGTCAAGTCTTCTTCTGACATGCAGTCAGCCGTTCTCGGCGCTGGTAGCTCTACCGCCACTGGTGTTACTGCCGTCAGCGGCACCCCTGCTGTCGAGTCCACACCTGTCTCGTACAACACCACTATTCCCGAGACTTCGCGCTTCGACGAGCAACCGCGTGATCTGACGGGTGGCCACAGTGCTTTGCCCACTTCCGTTCAGCCCGCTACATCTGACGCTGGAGCTTTCACTGAGAACGCCGGACTGTCTGGTGCCACTACTGGAGTCACTACTAGCGCGACCCCTATCTATAACGAAGAGACATCCGCTATTGCTGCCAAGACTGGATTGAACGCTCCTGCTGAAAGCCAGGCTCAGATTCCTGCTCCCGTTCAATCTGAGCAGCTCGCCCCTCCCACTCTCGCCGCGCCTGTCGAGCAATCGCGTGACGTTTCGCCCATGACTCGCCCCGAGTCATCAAAGCAGTCGGAGCCTCAGGTCACCACCGGCACCGAGACACACAGCGTTCCTGCCACTTCCGGCAGTGCACCCACCACCCCTCAGAGAAACGCCACCAAGAGATCTAGTAAGATTTTCCGCGGTACTCCTCAGAGCGATCGCACCAGCGTCGCTGGCTCCTCCAAGGTCGACGAGGACGGCAAGCCTAAGAAGAAGGGCTTCCTCGCCAAGCTCAAGGAGAAGTTCAGAGGTTAACTCACACGTCAACAGACGGACTCGTTTATCCGGGCGTGATGGACTCTCAACCGAGCCACGCCCCCATCGTGTGGTAATCTTGGATGTGGATCAAAGGCTCTCCGACAAAAGGTGTGTGTGGTCTGGAAAGGAGTTTGTAATTGTTGTAATCACTGCGCGTCTTTTACGAGTCGTTTTTCTTATGTAGCTTATTCCCCTTTTCGTTTGTCGTCCGATGTCGTTTTTGCTTCACTTTGTTTGTTCTCTTTTCTATATAGCTCACACCATTCTATTCGAAAGTGTTAATTACTTGACGTGGTTGCCCTTTTTCAATGTACACGATGTGATCTGCGGTTGCGGTGAGTGAGTGATAGTACGGTGTGAAGAGGATTTTCTCATCCAGGAGACGCTCTCAGACATCAGACGACATTCGACCACTTTTCAGGGGTCCTGTATATTAGGTGCATCAATGGATCGCCAACTGATGGGGGAACCAGCTTTCTTGTTACAGAATGATTGATATTGGAGAAACACGATAGTGGTAAAGAGGATAATCCTGGCCATGTAATTCCACTGTAGATGTCGCCTCCTAGAAACAACTCACGAGTCAAGGGAGAGATTGAATGATTCTAATCAACAGAGTTCATAGACAGACATGAACTCAACCAATGTTATTGCTGTTCCACAGCCCACGTCAAAAAGAATCTCACTCAAAAGGAATTAACAGACAAGAAAGCCACATTCAAGTACACCAGACTACATACACAAAACCACCACCTCCAAGAAAAAAGACTAAACAAGTTCAAACTCCCCACTGACCCCCTCAAAGCCCGTAATGCCCCCTCCAATCCCCTTACTATCCCCAAAATACCTAATCCTATACCTTCCCTTCAACGTCTCTACAACATGCTCTCTTTTCTGCAACTCTAGCTCCAACTCAGCATCCCCCTTCTCTAGCTTCTTATCCTCATTCGCCCTTCCCCAATCCCCAATCTCCCAACCTAGTTCCCAAGATATGACGACTTGAGAAGTTCCAACTGTTGTGCTGGTTCTTTCCCATTCAAACACAAGACTCCAATCTTGGTCGTCACGCACTTTTTGCCAGGTTCCTTGACTAGAGTATTTCTCGATACTTGCGAATGTAGCCCCCAAGCGGAGGTTATTGCGAGGGTTTGCTGCTATGAAGGAAGCTTGAATGATGGGAGAGGAGGAGATGACGTAGCGAGGGGAGGGGGTTTTGATGCAATCGCCAAAAGACTTGAAGAGAGGGGGGCGGTCAAAGACGACGGGGGAGATGAAGCTTAGAGAGCTGTTTGTGTGGATGGGTGGAGAAGGACCGGGTAATAGGATGGGTAGGGTAGGATGTGAGGGGGGGAGTAGAGGTGAATTTGAGATTGAGGAGCGCGAGAGGTAGGGAAGACGCGTAAGGGTGAGGTTTATGTATGCGGCTAGCGTGTGAGGACCGTAGAGTGTTGATGCACCTTCGTAGCGTTGGATGCCGTATTCTTCCTCGGTCGCGATGTAGTGGGCGTATGTGTTTGCTGGACCACCGAGTACGACGATGGGTTCTGCTTCGTTATCTTCTTCGGCCCAGGCGGCTAGAGCATGGCTTTGGAGTGCACCCTTCCAGCGTCTCCCTGACATGGTTGTAGCTTCTCCTGGTGCTACGATGATGAGCAATTGGCCGATGCGCAAGAGTTGTATGTCCACGACGTTTGGCGTCCAGAGGTAGGGCTTCTCAGTCTCGCCTACATCGAGGAGGATCGGCTTCGGTGCCTGGCAAGCAACTTGCTCTGGACCAGGGGAGTGCAAGCTATTACGAACAACATTCCATACCGGGCTTGCGTTAGGATCGCCAGGATTGTTCTGCTTGAAGTCGAATGCACCAGGGCCGTCGGTAGTACCTGCAGCAAACGAGTAACCCATTGCGGCAGGACAAGTATGGGCAGTAGAGCCGTTACTCAAGGTGACGGTCTGGTTCGACATGTCAACGAAAGTGTGCAGGGAGCGAACAACGTTGCCTTGGACAGGAATGAAAGTGGACTTGGTGGTCATTGACTCGTACACCGAGCGAGCACCGAGGTACTGTCGGCGACCGATCTCCCAAGCAGATGCTGTACCTGCATCGTTCAGTCCCCAATGAGGACCCCGCGCATGACATGGCTCGTTCTTGCCGGCACACAAACTTGTCTTGAAGTCACATTGCTTGCCCTCATCAGGGCCGAACTCGCAGTAAGCTCCATTGACGTTTGGTGACGTATCTCCGACATTCGCCTGCGAGAAGCCGGCAACAAAATCATCGGCAGCCGAGTCCAGTTGAGCAGCATGCTTCTCGAAAAGGTAAGCAGCAACGCCTTTGTTGTCGCCAGTGATCAGAGTGTTGTTTCCCAGCATCGACGTTCCGTGTACAGGGAACCAGGTCAACACGCCGATGTCCTTGTTGTCACTATTTCTACGCAGCTTGAGCAGAGTCAATGTCTTGTCGACATTGTGTTCGTACTTGTTGCGCTCTTCTTCCGGATTGGCTAAGTAGGCATAGGGACTGCGATTAATGTTTGCATCTTCAATGTCGACCGAGCCAATTGAAAGTTGACCTAGACTGAGCGATTCGTGTGCCAATTTGATGGACTCCAGAGCACCGTCCACAATGGCCTTGTAGCTTTGATGGCTGAATCCCCGACTAGTAATCTGAGGCAACAAATAGTTCAACCAAGCTCCAGGACCAGAGTGAGAATGAGTTCCAGTGACAGCAACATTTTGACCACCATAGAGTTGATCGTATTCGGGACCAAGGTCTCTCAGACCCTCCAAGATACCGTTGCGTACAGCAGTATCACCGGATTGGGTATCCAGGACAAGATAGACAATACGGTCACCAGGACTGGCTGTATCGCCAACAATGAAAGCACGAGAGTAAAGGCGCTGTCTCACACCAGAGCCGAGTTGTTTCGGGTCTGCATAGCCCATAAGGTTGATTTCTACGACGGGACCAGTGATATCAGCCTTGCCGACGCCGACGAGGTAGTTATCCTCGGCCGAGGGTTTGGGGAATGCATCAAGGACATTTTGGGTGGAAGGAAGATTTCTGAAGGGATTCAGAGTTGCTCTCCAGTGCCAGTAATCAAGTTCTGGAAGACCGAAAGCATAGATGGCGGCGAAAAGAGTGGTCAAGGCCAAGAAGGCGGCGGTCAAGGCGACAGTCACGCCTGTCCTCGCATGTTGGGGCATATTGGCGTAAAAGATGGTATCGACTAGATTATACAGTCATGTTTAAATAATCAAATGATAGACAGAGTGGAGGTTCGCCCTCTCGACAGATGAATAACGATGTAACGGTCTGACAGGCAAGAGGCGAACGTCATTGTCTTTATGTTTGAAGGGTGGAAGTGGTCGGAAGAGCGGGCTGGCACCAAAGCTTCGAAGCTTTGGCGGGCATCGTGACCATGACAAGTTCACCTTTCTGCTTGCGACACTCTGATCTGTCACACCTGTCACCCTCGGGCGTCCAATTGGCAGAGATGATGGAAGAGCTACAGCAGCGCCATCGCAAAGAGGCCAAGGACCTACAATCAAAAGTGACGCAAAAGAAAAAGGGTGCAACCAAGAAGACGCGCAAGGGTGTCAATGATGAATGCGAAAACCTGGAACGCGAGATGAAGGCCCGCCACCAGGAAGAGCTTCAAGCAATGGCGGCACCGACAGTCGATCTCGAAGACGAGACGGAGAAAGAGCAAGAACAAGATGAATTGGCCAAGGGCGTAGAAGGTCTGGAGATTGCTGGAGCAGACAAAGACAAGTCAACTCAAACACAACCGACCTCTTCCGCCCCGTCGGATGCGCCCAACGAACGCGCACCGAAGAGACAGAATCGCGCAAAGGCCCGTCTTGCTCGCCGCGCCGCTGAGCAAGAAGCTCTTATCGCATCTGCCGCCGAAGAAGCACAAGACATCCCGAACCTCAAAGCAGTCGAGCGCGAGAGCATGCTGAAGCAATTCGCTACTCGCAAGCTGGCCGAGAAGGAGATCCGCGCCGATGGTCATTGTCTATACTCTGCCGTCGCCGATCAACTCGAACAACTAGGCATGCCTTTGGGAGCTGCTCCTTCCGAATCCCCCGATGTTGCTAGCACATTGGAGCCATACAAGATTGTACGACAAGCCGCTGCCGAGTACATCGAATCGCATCCCATGGATTTTGCGCCCTTCTTGGAGGAGCCGCTCGATTACTACATCTACAAGATCAAAAACACTGGAGAGTGGGGTGGTCAGCTCGAGTTGATGGCTCTAGCCAAGAAATACGGCGTCGCTATCAGCGTGCTGCAAGGTGATGGCAGAGTCGAAGAGATCAACCCAGAGGGCGATGCCGAGGATAAGCAGTTGTGGCTGGCATACTACAGACATGGCTTTGGTCTGGGAGAGCATTACAAC
Source organism: Aureobasidium subglaciale EXF-2481 (assembly GCF_000721755.1). Taxonomy (NCBI): domain Eukaryota; kingdom Fungi; phylum Ascomycota; class Dothideomycetes; order Dothideales; family Saccotheciaceae; genus Aureobasidium; species Aureobasidium subglaciale. The sequence continues at coordinate 251,385 of NW_013566975.1, read as the reverse complement.
TCGCTGCGCAAGGCTGGTTGAAAGACCGCGCGTACCTTGTTTCGCCATCAACTCTCGTATACGAACATTCGTGTATGAGCTTGCAGCCTCGGTACCCGCTATGTGACCCTAGCTCAGCGACATCATGGACCATGCAGCTCCTTCACTATAAAACGACGCTATGGATTCACATTTCGGCCAGGGCGCAAGCAACCGGCCTTGAAAGAAAGGCGTCGCGAGGAAACACCTCTGCCAAACACCCGCTCACAGTATCGGTCAGCAGCAACAACCGTAGGTAGCATACATCTCAAACAAAAAAGATTTACATGTAAGAGGTCAGTTTTACGTCAATACCTCTACCAAACCCAGATCTATGCCGCGCAACTTTGAGAATCTCTATTGCTGATCCCCTTCGCCACGAGGAAAAGAGATCGGCGCCCCAAGCATAATCGTCTGCTCCTCTTCCTCCTTCTTTCCCTCCTCGCCTCCGCCGAAAGATCTCCTACTCTCCACCTTCAACTCCTCCATCTCCTCAGCCTTGAACCTCGTAAAATCCACAAGCTCATTGACATTTTCGTTCCGCTTGCCCAGAACAGATGCACTGTGATTACCATCCCCTTCCTGCTCATCAACATGAGACACGTCAGGAGAAATCACAGTGTCGTTTGTGGTGGTTATATTGTACTCCCAAAGACCGGGACGCTGTTGTGGTACGCCGTGAAAGTTCATGGGTGGGAAGATAGTGGGTTGAGGAGTTGGTGCTGCTGTAGCGCAGATGGCGACGAGTGTGGCTATAGCTGTGTATGAGAGTGTCGTTCTATGCATTTCGAGTATCGCTGAGCAATAGACAATCGCGTCGGGGTGATTTTCTTTTTCGCTTTGTGATGATGGGTTTTGTGCTGTAAAAGTTATGGTCCAAAAAGTGATGTGGATAGGGGTGCGAAGGTGATGAGAGTATTAAAGCTATGTATCTTGTGTACGAGCTGCCTGACTTTTAGACCTAGCATGTAGGAAGTTCTGAAGGTAGGACTCGTTACATGGCCTCTTCTGGAAACACGTTTTGGTATGATCGACATGAAACGTCTATATTGTCACAAGGCAAAGCAGAAACATGTCGAGGTCCTGGCTGTACGAGGCTGGAGCATGATCCTCAGGTATTTCAAGATTACTCGAGAAGGATATAGGTGTCAGTTGGTTTTGAAAATGTGTATAACATCATTAATCTTGATATCGTCTATGTGTATCTATACATGTGGGGGGCAGCATCAGGTGCATAGCGAGCTATCGTAGCAGGGTCTCCGAGACACGTATCTGCAGCATTGCTTGGTTCCTTATCCTCGCCACTCGAGATTCGTCTGGGACTGCATATGCTTCTCCGTCCATTCGTGTGTCAATCTGGTTTGACACCAGCAACTCATCAGATCTTCTTGACCACAGACGATGGGGGTGTCGAGGAATTGTGCATGAAACGCATATCCAGTTCATACGAAATCGTATCATGACAAGTTCTCAAGAGTCCATACGCGCACCTCACCATCGTCTCCAGTACTGATGATGATCTCCTCATTGTCGCTGCGACGACCAGAGTCGCTACGCTTGGCCCAACACACGTGGTTGACCTCAAAGACATCGTGCGCGTCACCGACCTCGGCCACAACAACCCATTCTGTCTTTGCGATCTCCTTGGGACCGTCTGTGGTCTCTATTTGTGTTGTAGCCTGGTCGGCTGCCCATCGCTCCTCATAGACTATGATCTTGCCATCACTGCCTGCACTAACAAGACGACCTGTGGTTTTGCTCCACGAGACGGAGTAGACTGCGCGTGTATGTTGTTGGGGCAGAGCGGTTTCCGGTACCCATTCCTCCTCGATGGTATTTGTCTTGATGATGCTGGGGATTCTGGGACCAGTTTGGGGGGCACCATTGGGTCTGTCCTTGGGGATGCGTCGCCAGACACGGATGCTGAGATCGTCTGAACAACTGACAAGGCGTGGACCAGCAGCTTCTCTGAGCTCTAGGAGTCGCTTTTGCTGCTCTGTTTCTGCTTTGAGACCTGGCTGTGTGGCGCCCTCGAATTCGACCCACCAGACTGTGCCACCGTGACCTGTAAGCACAGCGCAGCAACCCCAGTCGTCAATGTCCTCTCTCCATAGGCGAATGTTGTCATCGTAACTGGATGAGGCTAGTAGTTCTTCTGAAGGATGCCAGCAGACACACTTGACGTCGCCCTCATGCTCTTGTAAGACAGCGACAGTCTCAAAGTTGTCGTCCTCCAGCTCTTCCCAGATCCACACACTCTTATCACGGCTGCATGTAGCAAGCAAGGGCGAAGTAGGACTGAAAGCCAAACTCTTGATCTCCGACTCGTGGCCGTCGAGGACGACAGCAAAGCGCCACTCATCGTCCTCGTCATCTCCGCCATCTTTTGTAAAGTCGACCTCGTTGTCCACCGACTTGTTCAGTTTGCCGCTTGTGCCCTCCCATCGTCTCCAGATGCCGGCGCTGGCGTCGAAACTGCCTGTTGCAAGCACACTCTCGCCCAGAGCAGAGGTTCCACTGTCGGGTTTCCAAGCTACACTGCGGATACTGCGTTTGTGGCCGCCGGTGATGTTGCTGACGAGGTTGAACGAGTTGAGCGAGTAGACGCGCACGCTGCGGTCACTGCATGCCGTTGCGACGATGGGGAGGTTCGGGTGAGGCGACGAGAGCCATGTGCGTGTGTTGGAAGCTGGCGTCAATGTTGCCAGAGGCGCAATCGTTGGTTTCGTGCTCATCTTTGCGCTAAGACTCGATGCAATTGGGGGAGTGTCGAATGTACAATCTGTTGGCCCGAGATTAGGACCTGTCACGAATTATTTGGTTCCAAGTACGTCAGTGACCCTGGTCTGGTGTCGCAAGGCTGGCGACCATCAGTTTTTCGCACAAATCCCAAACTTCTCCGAGAAGCTGTTTTTCGCTTCAGTATTCCTAACCCATAATCTAAACACCATGGATCCCGAGACCTCCATTTCTACCGACTCGCCTGGCGTCAAGGCGGCCAGGACACAGCTCAAATGGACAAACGACATGGAGTTGGCCTTCATCGCCACTATGAAAGGTATGCAGGGTGCTCCAACCAAGACTGTCCCATCTGGCTTCACAAAAGAAGCATATAAACGCGTCGCCGAAATTATGAAGGCAAGGTCTATGCAACCAGACCTTTGCGACGATATCCGTATGAAGAACAAGCTTGGTGCTTTGAGGAACGACTGGCGAACCTACGTCAATCTCTTGAATACCGGATGGTCACGTCTACCAAATGGCGTACCTACAAACACCGATGAAGTGCTCGAGAATTACTACAAAGAGCAAGACCCAAATGCCAGGAAATTCAGGGCAGCTCCGTTGAGACACTTTGCAGAGTTGACCGACCTTTTCGACCCTAATCAAGAAGAGTCTTCGAACTCTCCATCTACGGCTCGGAGCTTGATACCTGATGCTCGCCAATCGGTCAAACTACCACAGTCACCCTACGAGTCTACGATGCCACAACTTCAGGACCATCTGCCAACCCAGTCTCGTGAAGAAAGCACAAGCCTCATATCTGAGCATCTGAATCACAGACATCTATATACCCCTCACACAGCTCTCTTATCCTCGAAGAGACCTGCTGAAGCCAGCCTATCCAACCAGGCAAAACGTATCCTCCTAGGCGAGTCACCACCATCACAATCACGACCTTCAGATACTTTACGAGCCTACTATGGCAACACCTCTCAAATATCTCCAGTAGCGGCAGCAACTGCTCTCTTCCAATCAACGTTTTCATCCCTGCCAGTTATGCAAAGAGTGGCCGCTGTAAAGCGATTTCAGGATCAAAACCTTGCTGAAGTTTTTTTACATACTGATCCGGAAGTACGTGAGGCCTTGGTTCGTGGGTGGATCAGGGATGCGAGCATTCTGCTATAGGCGACTATGGATCACTGAATTCATGCGGGAGTTTGGTTACTCCTACGGCTTTTACCACAACTCTTCGCTACCGTGGGGACGACATTCCTCTTTCTCCTGCATCACGCGAGAGTGGCTGTCATTGCACGGCTAGAACGCCTCTTCACATGGACGCAGAAGTGTAGTGGAGTCCGGTTTTCGACTACACCAGGCAGACCGGTTGATTCTAAAACAGGCCCATTTGACCCAATTAGGAAGTTCGGTCTGTGTACAGATCAGGGGGAGTTCTAGACTCTGGTGCTACCCTTGAGCTCGAATAGTGACGCTGCCCTATGTTGAGCCATTGCTCTGATGGCCGTCTATCACAACAATTACCTGTCAAGATGTGGTCTGAAAACACATGATGGCATGTGAAAGCTATTATTTACCCCAGATCCGGTTGCCGAGGAGGTGAGCACTCAGATTTGATGACGAGTTGCGTCAGAAAGGGATCGCGTGGAGGTCGCGTGCGGGGAAGAAAGCTTGAACGGTTCGTGCACTTCGCTGCGGGCGACCACCTGCCTTCTGCGTGTGACCAAAGTGAAGGACAAAGGGTGATTGGTGGTCGCTAAGGGCATGGAGAAGTCAAAACCCCGCTACCGCTCTTCCTTGCAGCGTTCACTGCATGCATGTAATTTCCTCCTCCGACAATTGCACCGACGGTCTGGTTAGGAGAGCTTCACTTCGGGAAGGTGCATCGGGATAGCAATATACAAAATGCTGGGATCGCCGGCAATGCAGCTTGTGCTCAACTCATCCTGCGACATGTTGCTCAGATACTTGCCCCTAGGCGGCCTTTTGGCACTCTACCCCTCGTCGTCAATCGCTCAGAACACCCCTTGTCAAACCACGACGGTCCAAGCAGCGGTACCGAGCAACACCAATGTCGCCCTACGCTCGTACTCATACTGCGGTGGAAGCCTCGACGTCTCTGTCTACATTGCCAATGTCAACTACAACAAGGTAGTCACTCTGTACTACAGCGATAGTCAGGGTGTCTCGACTCCCTTGACATCCGTCGCTCTCGGCTACAACTCTAGCATTCCAGACACCAACTACGAATTCTGGAGTGCAAACACGCCAGTCTACTTGGACGGGATCACTCAATTGTTGAACCTTACCTATCAGGCAAAGGACATCGGCCAGACTTATGTACAACAACTGCAACTTACCGTCAAGGCCAGTGGAAGTGCCCCTCCTGCTCCTGCAGCTATCCCATCGCCTTATGCAACTCCAAGCGGCTTCTCTGACGACATCACTGCATGGTTGGCACCCAAGAGCGGCTCGCAGGCCGATTTCTCCAAGAAGCGCATGTTCCTGAACATCAATCCTGACATCGACGGCGCTGCCAAAGGTACCGTTGTCGCCGCTCGATCCGGGCCATCCTACGATCAGAAACTCCCAGATTACGAGTATGACTGGGTCCGTGATTCGTCGCTGACCATGGAGGTGGTTGAATTCCTCTATGCTGCATCCACCAACGACAAATTTACTCGCAAGTACAAAGATGCCATGTTCCACTATGCTGAGGGTAGGGCCGTTGAACAGACAGATCCATCGCTCACGTTTGCCGGTCTCGGAGAGCCCAAGTTCTACCTGAACAACACAGCGTTCACGGGTCCCTGGGGTCGTCCTCAGAATGACGGTCCTGCAACCGCAGCAATTACTCTTATGGAGTTCGCGACTGATTATATGAAGAAAGGAGGAAGCCTGTCATCTGTGCGCGACCGCATCTGGGACTCGAAGGCCAATCCTGAGAAGGCACCAGTCCTCAAAGATCTGTTGTTCGTAGCCAGCAACTGGAGCTCACCCAGCTTCGATCTCTGGGAGGAGGAAGAGAGTACTCACTTCTACACGCGTCTTGTACAGCGTCGTGCTCTAGTTATGGGCGCCAAGTTTGCAACCATGCTAGGTGACTCGGCAACTAGCAACACTCTTTCCTCGGCTGCTACTCAACTCACTGCATCGCTCGACCAATTCTGGAGCCCCAACAGAAAGCTCATTCTCTATGAGTATGGTCCAGTATTGGCTGGCAAGAACTCATTTATTGATATCGCTGTCATCCTCGGTGTTATTCATGGTAAGTCTAGTACAGAATACAGTCTTCGAGACAAGGCACTGATTGATACTGCCAGGCTATGCTGGTGACGGCGTGTACTCGTACACCAACGAGAGAGTCCTCGCCTCTGCTTTGAAAATCTCGACTAGCTTCCTTGACGTTTATCCTGTGGCCAAGACAACGAAGGACTCGAATGGGCTTCCTCTTGCCATTCCTATAGGGTACGATTGACACATCCGCTCGAAATCGACACATGCTGATAACACGTTAGTCGCTACCCCGAAGACGTTTACAATGGTGTAGGTACATCAGCAAACGGAGGGTGAGTCGTGTTGCGATTAGAATATCCAGGAAGCATCATACTAATTGCCCAATTAGTAACCCATGGTACTTGACAACTGCCACCATGGCTCAATATCTCTACTCAGCTGCTTTGGAATACCAGAAAAGTGGCAGCTTGACTGTCAGCAACGTCACTGCACCATTCTTCGCTTACTACGCACCCAAGGCTGGTCTCAAAACCGGCAAGACCTACTCCTCCAACACTAAGGAATTCGCTTCGGTCATCGCCAGTCTACAGGGCTGGGGTGATGCATACATTCGTCGTATCAAGTATCACACACCAGCCGGAGGTAACCTTGCGGAAGAGTTCAACCGCAACAACGGAAATGCACAGGGAGCGGCAGACTTGACTTGGTCCTATGCCGCCCTCCTGACTGCCGCGTTTGCTCGCGCCACACTTTCGGGTGATGGAAGCTACGTTCAGAAAATAGCAGCACTGGCATACGAATAGTCTAGTTATGTCGTACAGGTTGCACAGTTTTGGGAGCATGGCGTGTGTAGCATTACTGATAACTCATCATATCTCTGGGAGGCTAGATTCTAAGACTGACAGCATTATATCTAGACGAAGACCCTCAAAAATTCACCTAGCATCATCATAGCCATTGCTTGTCCGTATGGCATACTGGTGATTGGGATGTCCTTGTAGTGTTGTAAGTCGCTTCCCATGCCAGTCCCGAAACTGGTGTTCTGAAGTTCTCCATCCTCGCTTATGCTTCCGATGACGGCCTTGACAGCTTTGAGTGCTACTGCCTCGTACTCCTTGCTGATGTAGCGCTTTCTCACCGCCTTCAGTATACCATATGCAAATCCAGCTGTTGCGGAGGCTTCCTCGTAGCTTCCTTCGCTCGTAGGCACATCGAGTAACGTGCGCCACATGCCATCCTCGGCTTGGAGTTTTGACAAAGCCTTGCATTGGGCTTCCAGGGTATCAATGAGGTGCACCCTCAATGCATCATCCTTTGGCAGATTCAACAACTCGACAAAATCTGGAATGACGATAGTGACCCAGCTGTTTCCTCTCGCCCACCTGGCCTCCGCGAAATTGTGCCCCACACCACCCGGAGCGTTCTCATCAAACTTCCAGCCGTGAAAGAACAGTCCAGTCTTTGTGTCGAAGAGATACTTGATGTGGAGCATAAACTGACGCTTGGCTTCTTCCACATAGTGAGGACGATTCAGCAAGAGACCAATCTTGGCCAGAGGCATGACTGTCATCATGAGCGTATCATCCCAAAGCTCGTAGTGGTTCTCGCTGGCGTAGGTCATGTGTTGAAATCCTCCGTAGGGTGTGCGTGGTAAATCGTACATTGCCCACTCTGCCCATGAGTCGAGCCAGGCTTCATGTGTATTGTCTCGGCTCTTTTCATATAAGTAGGCCAGGGTCAGGAAGGGTGACATGGTGTTGATGTTTTTGGTTGTGCCTTCTGCGAGACGGCCTTGGAACCATTGTTGGATTGTTGACATTGCAGTTGCAGAGCCTGTTAGAGCGTGATATTGGTACAGGCCGTAGAGGCCGATACCATGAGTCCATTCCCAGTCATTCCAGCCTGAAGTGCGTCAGCATGCTGTCCTCAAACGAGTGGACAAGCGATTGCTGACCTTTTGTATCAATGATTCTACCATCATCAAGCTTGAGCAAAAAACGACCCGTGGTGTCTTTGATATTGACAAGATTGTGAATCAACAATTCGATAAAACGGTGAATATCAGTGGCTTCGTAGCCGTGAAGACGCAAAGTGGTAGGCATGGTGAGCAACTCCTTCTATTCTATGTCCAGTCCGTCTAATAAAATGCAATGCAAACAACCAACAAAGCAGAGAGGGCAAATGTTTTCAACCTCTCAATGTTTCTCAAGATAGTACTTTGCAATAAGTATCCCCTCACCTGTTGTCGATCTCTCGACATCTTTGCCCCGAGCAGCCGACCGCCAAGCTGAAGGATCACAACGCAACATGCAGTCAATTTAACCACACTCCACAACCTGCACAATCCACCAATAGTACATCAACCCGCCGGAAGCCTTTCGGACTGAGTTATCCGAGCGGATGTTTGGTCTTCTTGACTCGCTAACCTTGTCCTCCCCGCTCCGCCCGTTGAGATGGCGTCCCCAGTGGCGCCCATCTATTGCCTGGAGGAGTGTGGGGGGGGTACCCCAAACCCCATGGGACATGCACCAAGATCATCAGGGCTTACTCAACTCGGATGAAGAGACGTTCCCATACAAGCAACAGGTGAGATGGTTAGTCCGTCTGGGCATGGGACAATGACTACCGAGTGCAACCTCACGCATAGATAAAGGATCATGCAGCGTAGGGCATATCCCTTGTTTCTGCTTCAGCGACCTTTACCTAGGACTTTCGTCTCATTCTGGTCTATCATCTACTTTTGTCAATTTTGAAGCGACCATGTCGTCCAACATCAATTCTGCCTCCGCCCCTATGGAGAAGGACGATCTCGTCCGCCTCGAGACAGTCATGTCCACCGATGAAACCCTCAAGGGCGACCACATGAACTACGAACGTGTGGATAAAGAACTCGCCAAGTATACTGCTGGCGAGCGTATCGAAATCTCCGAGGAAGAGTCGAAGCGCCTCAAGAAGATGATTGACAAAAGAGTCCTTGTTATCATGATCTTGACGTACTTCATTCAAGCCCTTGACAAGGGAACGATGAGTTTCACGAGTATCATGGGTATCAGAGAAGATCTGAATCTGCTTGATTCGAACAAGGTACATTGTAATCCACCGTCTTTTTGAAAAACAGACGCTGATCTCGTCCAGTTTCCATGGTTGACAACCTGTATCTACATCGCCGTCCTCTTCGTCGAATATCCAACCAATTGGATCATTCAGCGCGTACCTATTGCCAAGTATCTTTCTCTGAACATCATCCTTTGGGGTATCGTTCTCGCACTTCATTCTACTGCTACAAACTTTACGACCCTCGTTGTCTGCCGTACCTTCCTGGGTATCTTCGAAGCCGTCTGTCAGCCTGCTTTCTTGATCATGTCATCCCTTTGGTACAAGAGAGAAGAGCAGGCACAGACAGTAACGTACTGGTACGTCATGAACGGTGCTCAGCAGATTGTGGGTGGTCTTTTGGCCTATGCCTTCTCCCTGCTTGGCAATGACAGATCTGTGAAGTCTTATCAAGCCATCTTCATCACCTATGGTTCGATCTCTGTAGTCTGGGGTATCTTCGTACTTTGGTGGCTACCCGACTCGCCCATGCGTGCTAAGTGCTTCTCCGAGGAAGACAAGGTAAGCAAAATCACAGCCCCAGCACGCAAAGCAGAGTTCTAACCTGTGGCAGAAACTTATGGTTGAGAGAGTTCGCTCCAACCAGACTGGTCTTCAGAACAAAAAGTTCCGTCCTGAGCAGGTCAAAGAAGCCCTCATGGACCCTCAGCTCTACTGTTACATGTTGATCCAAATCTGCACCACGCTCCCGACCAGCGGTCTTGGTGCCTTCGCCAACATCATCGTCAAGGGCCTTCACTTTACCACTCTCCAGACGCAACTCCTTGCAATGGTACTTGGTGCCTACATTGTCATTGTTCTGCTTACCTCGACCTGGATCGTAAAGAAGACTGGGCAGAATCTGCTCGTCATGGGAGCTTTCGTCATCCCATCCTTTGCTGGAACCATCGTCCTCATGACAGTCGTAAACACCAATACTGCCACTCAAGCAGGTCTGTTGTTCTCCTACTACGTCGTTCTCTCCTTCTGGGCCGCACAAACTCTCGCCATGTCAATGCTGTCTCGTAACATTGGTGGCCAAACCAAAAAGTCGGTCGTTGTCGCTGCCAACTTTGCCGCGTGGGCTGCTGGCAATGCCATTGGACCTCAAGTCTTCTTGAGCTACGATGCACCTCGTTACTTTATCGCTTTCGCTACGCACATGGGTTGCTACGTCTTGCTCGTTATCGTTATTGTATTCTTGCGCTTCTGGCTTAAGCGCTGTAACGCAAAGAAAGATGCTTTGGCTGCTGCTGGTGTCGGAGCTGCTGCGGATGATTCTTATACCCATGCTTTTGATGATCTGACTGATAGAGAGAACCCCAACTTCCGCTATGTCTACTAGAGCAAGAAAGATGATTGGATGCTAGTCATATTTAGTTGTTGATATCAAATCGTGTTTACTGTTACCCTCTGAATCTAAATAGTTAGGTGATCATGTGTGTACATCCACTATATCGCCTGGTTGTCAATATGCATTAGGGTTGATTTCACGGATATCCTGCACTCAAGTCAATGCCAAGTCATCTGGATGATCTCTCGAGACGATCTTCTCATCGGTTAAATCGACCCGAGCTGTTGGAATCTGCTCCCCATGCATGTTTGGATACGAGATTATAACGCAGCAAGGTCACCTGCCAATGCTGATCCCATGTTGGAAGTAACCCTAGACCATCATCTTTGCTCTCTGATGTGTGACAAGATCATTAGTCTGTCTGGTTTGATATGCTGAGATCCTAAAGCAAATCTTTGTTTCTCCAGCAGCCGTCTTGATTTTTCTTGTCTGGGCTAAGCAATATCGGTGGACATGCAAAGTCAGAGCATGGTCTTGGTATCAGGATCCAACGGAACAATAAGCACGCACTTGGCGTGGGGGGGCTATGCAACATGCACTTCGGTCCTCAATGCGCCGAACCGTAAGTGGTATGCAACCTCACCACGATGATGTTTCCTCCTCTCTCACGGACTAAAGATGTTTTGCGGAGAAATTGAAGGGAAAGATGGGGTAGAGATGGGGTAAATATGGTCGATCATTCAGTATCATATCCTGATAAAAGAGGTGTGTGAGAAGTAGAGATGCTATGTCTCAGTTACTAGCATTTACTATGGTAGTACCTCGTTTACTGCAGTGCATACTGCTATTGTGTTTTTTGTCCTTCTTTCACCCTGTTCATGGCTTCCTTAATGCTACTCAAGATTCCAAGGCTTTGGTTATCGCCAATGACCGTCTATATGCCTCCGTCAATAAGTCAACAGGAATCATGGATATCCTGACTCTAGATGGGCAGAACCTCCTCGGCACGAAAGAGTATAATGAAGTCACCCCTGGTGGTAATGCAGCTGGCCAGAACGGTATCGGACCATATCTGGACTGCTATTGTGTGCCTTCTGGCGCGTATACTCCCGGCAAGTATGCTACATTCAAACTATTCAATGGCAGTGACTCGACTGGAGTACCCTATGGTGGTATCGTTATGTCGGAAATTTATCCAATTACTGGGCAAGTGCTCGAGCAGTATTGGTTTTTGAGGGACACAGAGAGTGGGCTACATACTTTTTCTCGTTTGGCTTATTATAACGAGACGAAGCCGTTCTTGAGGTGGGTGCTCCAGAATCCCTGGAAAATCGACGTATGCTAATGTTCGGTCAGGAACCTGCAAGAGTTCAGAACGCTGTTCAGACCGACTACACCTCTGTGGACTCACATCTCGACAAACGACAAGATCAATGCTCCTTTACCATCATCAGACACTCTGAAGTACTCAAAGACAGTCCAGGATGCGACTTGGTATATTGGCAACTATACCGAGGCACCTTATGTGGAGCAATTCGCCGATTACTTCACAAAGTATACTTTCTCGGACGAGTGGAGAGACCACAAAGTCCATGGAATGTATGGCGACGGATCCACGAGCAAGGACGGGTCGACTTTCGGCGCTTGGCTTGTGATGAATACTGTCGATACCTACTTTGGTGGTCCAACACACTCTGATCTGACGGTGGACGGTATTGTATATAACTACATCTGTTAGCATACATCTCCTACCTTACCATGATTGCACTGACCCAGACGCAGCTTCGAATCACCATGGAGATAACGTCCCTAATATCACTACCGGATTTGACCGTACCTTTGGGCCTCAATACTTCCACTTCAACAAAGGATCCAACACGACCACCTTGGCAGAGTTGCGTGCGGAGGCCGAACAATTTGCCTCCCCTATCTGGAACACTGCATTCTACGACTCTATCGCTCATCTGGTGCCAAATTACATTCCATCCACGAAAAGATCGACATGGAAGGGTCGCATCGATCTGCCCAAGGGTGCAAAGCGTCCCATTGCCGTGCTCGCCCAGAACGGTGTCGACTTCCAGGACAACGTTCTAGACGTCCAAGCTTACCAGTATTGGGGTGATGTTGACCAGAAAGGAAATATCGAGATCCCTATGGTTAAACCGGGGACTTACAGACTCACCGTATATGCCGATGGCATCTTTGGTCAGTATATCCAAGACGATATCGTGGTTGCACTCGGCAAGGTCACCACGACCAAAGTCAAATGGCGTGAAGAGACTGCCGGAAAAGAACTCTGGCGTATCGGTACCCCTGATCGCAGCAGCGGAGAGTACAGGCATGGCGACCAAGGTGATCCAAGCAAGCCCTTACAGCCTCCCGAGTACAGAATATACTGGGGTAATTGGGACTTCCCGATCGATTACCCTGATGGCGTGATTTTCGAGGTCGGCAAGAGCGATGAGCAGAAGGACTTCAATTATGGTAAGTCTGTTTTACGCCGACTCAAAGACTAAGATCTGACACTCGTGACAGTCCATTGGAGCGTGTTTGGCGGCTATGCAAACTCGGTTAGACCAGAGCCCTACTATGAGAAGGTCAATAACTGGACCGTATTGTTCAATGCGAAGAAGAGCGAATTGAAGAAAGCAAAGGACGCTACCCTCACAGTAAGCCAGTGCTTCTGACCTCAAGACCAATCCGCTGACTCTCGTCAAGATACAACTGGCAGGTGCAAAGACAGCTGCCGGCAACACAGACAACTGGAATGCGACACAGCTGTGGAACAACCTACCCCTGACAGTAGTCATGAACGGCAATGAGCTCGAGCCTTGGGATATCCCGTACGTGACTGAGATGAGAGACACCAACATCGATGAATTGCCATACTGACAAGCGACTCAGGTGGAACCAAAGCAGTTCATGCGCCACCAGATCTGCTGTGATCTGTTATGCTCTTGCGCACAAGTACGAGTTCGACGCCGTCCTGTTGAAGGAAGGCCAGAACACGATGATCTTGAGCTTGCCGTTCAATGCCACAGATTATGAGAGTGCAGTGCTTCCAAGAAGTACCTATGTCCAGTACGACAGCTTGCGACTGGAAGTCGAGTAGCGGAACTGAGGAGAAGCACCATCAGGTGTCCGCGAAACTAGGTCAAGATTGACGAGCATACTGGAGCAGCGGTGCAGAAGTTGTGGTTCAACAAGCTAGTCAAATTCAAGTATTGCATTCGGCCTCTGGTCTGCTCGTCGTGTTTTTGGGCGAACACGCCACATCCGGCTGCGAGCGATGACATACTTGAATCGTGCTACGGACGTATGCGAGCATCCATGCTCAAGATGATGAGATGTGATCGAGATGGGTAGATTGCTACTGTTTGCAGTGACAGTGCTCAGTCGCAAATTGCGCTTCGGGTTCGATCGTTGCAAGATCTCTGCCAAGACGGCGGCTGAGGGGTGATCTGCTGTCGATCCAATCATCTGTCTCTCTGCTCTTTCCCATGCCGTCAACAACCAGTTGTGTACATATCCATAGCACCTTCCTGCACATTGAGGAGTGGCAACATGACGTTGGGACATCTGACATTTGGAGGACACTATGCCTGACGCAAGCTTCGATATACCCCCGACCCACAGAGACCACAAACGAGCCTGGATCAATCTGCTGAGAGGCATCAGCATTTACCTCAGGCTTCGGCGACCTTTGAAGTTCGGTAGGAACCCATGGGATTCGAGAGAGAGTAAAACCATGCTGGCCGGTCCGACACTCACCGTCCGCCCTGCAGTGCATGAATTCGGTATCGGATCTGCGAATTCATTGACCAGGCCCCTGTGCCTGGCATAGTCTCGACCCGTGCCAAAATTGACTGCGAGCTGTCTTTACGAGAAATCACAACGGAATCTGGTGATGTGTTTTGTGATAAGGTTTACCAAGAATCGATCCGCGCTTGCCGCATATCGACGAGGATGCGGAGTGCGCCTCCATGGTGGCTTGATGGCGTTTCGTGGTTGAAGGGGTCTTTGAAAGTATAACTCGTCTCAAGAGCAGCTTTGATTGAACTGTCGCTTGGATATATCCCTTACAGCATGGCTTCGACCAGTATGCTCGTAAAGCTCGTTCAGCTGAAATCAAGATACTCATGATGTGACGATACGTTGCTTGGCCGTCTTTCATAGCACGATGGTGGCTGAATAGGCATCGATGGCGTTAAGGAATCTGAAGCCGATCAGAAGCCGATCAGTATGCACATGGGCTGTGTTTCGGTCGGCGACCCACTCATGCGCATAACAACTTACGACTCAGACGGTCCTCACTCAAGCCCGTCTACGATGCTACAATTTGTACTCGTCGACATGGATCGTGCAAGCGAGGAGCAACTGGCGCAACGGGAGGGGGATATTTGTAGTAGACGCCAACCGTTGATTTGAGTTCTGTATGCGGTGGCAAAAGGTTTCGATGGTTTGGTTGTGGCTTTGGTAACCCTCTTTTCCAAACATGCCTGCCCCGCTGGTCGCGGCTCAGGTTCTGTTCTCCCATTCCATTGTACCCTTAGCGATATCCAGCATACTCCTAGCTCTCGTATCGTATGCATACGTCTCTCGCGACTGACTGACGCCTGTCGCCGCAATGGCTTCTGCTTGTGGGAAGACTAGCATTCTTCTGCAACCTGCCCTAGACGATGATGTCTTGAGGGAGCGCGAAGCTCACAAGTGCGTTTGTCGCATTCATGGCATTGCCTGTTCAACATTGTCCCTGACACTGACTGGATCGCTAGATACTACCAGCCATTGCAAGACCTCGTCCAGGCCAGCATCCCTGCATCTCCTCCTACTGGACCATGTTCATCGCCAGACCGTGCCCTTACTGCATTCGCTCAGCTTGCTTCGTTTAGACTGGGAGTCCGTAGAGCTTTTATATCGCTCATCGATCGCAAACACCAGTATCGGATCCACCAACATCGCTCTGCTTCGCCCACGCTGACCGCTGATAAGATATATCCTTGCCGAGGCCACAAAGACTCTGTCGCTTGAGAAAAATACCGCCGATGATGAAAAGGATAACCTGTGGGTTGGTGCAACTGCTTTCGAGCGTAGAGCCACTCCATGCGAATATGCTGCTGGTCTTCTTGTTGCTCCAGATCTCCTTGTCAGCGAAGACAAAGGAGATGTTGTAGTCTTTCCAGATCTATCTCAGCACGTGCTGTTCAAGGATCATGCTTTGGTCACCGAAGTTCCGCATGGCGAGTGACCACGAACATGAGGTTCAGGCATTGACGTTCGCTGATATCTTTTAGGTCGTTTCTATGCAGGCGTGCCAATCATCTCACCCAACGGACACAACATCGGCGTCTTCTGTATCTTGGACGATCAACCTCGCCAGGAAGGCCTTACTGCGACCGAGGTGGAGTTCATGAAAGACCTGTCCTCTACTATCATGGCGCATCTGGAAATGGTCAGAGCGACAGCTGAACTCGGCCGATCGAAAAGCATGGTTCAAGGATTGGGGCAACTGGTCCATGGCAAACCTAATTTAAAAGACTGGTGGAATAGTCTGCACCAAGAGAAGGCAGACCGTCCTCGATCCGGGGTTCGCACTGCTCGATCTGCATTCCGATCTTCTAAACCATCTTCCAGCCACCTGCAGACCAAATTTACTTCTATAGACAGTCCCGAGGTTAGCGCAGCGGCTTCACCTTCTGTCAGAGAATTCGTGGGAGCTCATGTCCCGGAAACGCGCCATTCAGATATTTCCGCTCAGGAAGCACAGCAGTCCTCAGAGGAGACGGATGTTGGTAACCAGCTACAGGAAGATTCAATCGCTCCCGGTATCAAAAACACTTTCAAACGGGCCGCGGATATCATCAGAAGATCTGTCGACGTCGATGGTGCCATCTTTCTCGACGCTTCGATAGGATCGTTCGCTGGCCTTGTGGACGGTAACCGGCAGCATCAAGGATCTGCCACTCAGTCTTCCACTGGGACGTCTTCGTATTCGATCAGGACTACCGACAGTCTTATGAACGGCACTGATGAGAAACGATGTAACGTGTTGGGCAGCTCTTTGGTTGCGTTCAGCAAACGCAGGTCTTCTCATGTTGCCAGCCTGGCCTCTCCGTTACCTGTTAGCGAGAGGTTCTTGCAACAGCTGTTGGCCAAATATCCCAAGGGAAAGATTTGGAGCTACGACGAGGAAGACAGTAGCTCCCATGAAGGCCCGCTCGATTCTCCCCGGACAGCCGACAGTGTAAATCGTAGAGGTGAACGCTGGCGAGAGAGAAGGATGATCCAGCAAATCTTTCCTGGCGCCCGTAGCTTGGCCCTAGTGGGTATGTGGGATCCACACCGTAGTAGGTGGTTTGCCGGAAGCATACTCTGGACGTGCAGCCCAACCCGTATTTTGTCAACAGACAGCGAACTTAACTACATGATCGCATTCGGTCAATCAGTCATGTCAGAGATTGCTAGGATCGATGTCAAAATGGCAGACAGAGCTAAGGCGACATTCATTAGTTCGATATCTCACGAGCTTAGGTAAGTTCTCGTCGTGAACACATTTTGGATGCTGTGTTTAGGATTGACTTTATCGCAGAACTCCTTTACATGGAATCATGGGTAGTACCGAGTGTCTCCAAGGTACGCCTCTTGACGCTTTCCAGTCCAGTTTGATCAACACAGTTGAGACGTGCGGCAAGACACTGCTCGATACGTTTGACAATTTGCTATCTTATAGCAAGATCAACAACCTGACCAATAGCTCCAATTACCGAAGACCATCTGTCACATCCACTAGAAGTCAACTACACCGCAACGGGACCGATTCAATACAGAGCCCGGTCGATCTCGGCATCTTGGCTGAGGAGGTAATTCACACCGCTTTCGCTGGTAATGAATTTGTCCGTGTGACACCATTGGGAGGTGGAATAGCGGCTCGTGGTGTCCCGACTGCACGTCCAGTAAAGGGACTCGAGGCAATCACTGTTCTTCTGGATTATGACACAACTAAGGATTGGACATTCACGACCCAGGCTGGCGGCTGGATTCGAATCATCTTGAATCTCGTAGGAAACAGTCTCAAGTACACTGAAAGAGGGCATGTGGCAGTAAGGCTAGAATCTAGACTTTTGCCGAGTCCGACGTCCGAGGATGACATCGAAGTCACTTTGACAGTATCTGATACTGGCAAAGGTATGTCTGAGGACTTCCTGTCTGAGAACGTCTTCTCTCCCTTTGTCCAGGAAGATCCTCTGTCACCCGGCACTGGGCTGGGCTTAAGCATCGTTAAGCAGATCATCACCAATATGGGCGGTGAGATCTCCGTAGCAAGCAAACAGGGACAAGGGACTCAAATTGCTGTTACTGTGTCAATGACACGTGCCGAAATTGTCGCAGAATCAGACGCTCCGACCGCAATAGCAACTGTCACGAGCCTGCTGCAGGACAAGCATCTGAACATGATCATTCCTGAAGGGGAACATGACGAGACGGGCTTCTCTGACCTATGCAGCAATTGGTTCGGTGCATCTGTCCGCTGTACTTCCGAACCCGAGGAAGCGGACTTGTACATTGTCATGAAAAGACATACAACCGCTTTGGTCAATCAGCTCGCGTTCAAGCCTGCAACCGCAAGTCCGATTGGTGCGCGACCGGTGATCGTTCTGTGTAGAAACTTATTTTCTGCACATTCCCTCCAGTCGTCCAAGTCCATGGCTGTCATCAGTCCGCGCTTAGATTACATGTCACAGCCCCTAGCTCCAAATAAGGTTGCCAAAACACTGCTGCAATGCTTGGAGCATCCGACATGCTCAACACCAGACTCTACCACGACTCCCACACAAGCACCCTCTCGAACCACGAGCATCTCCTCCCGACGCCCACGAGCACGCCGAGCTGAATCTAACATTTCTCAGAATAGCACAGGCTCGAACCCCGAAGTTGTGCTATTCACTCCAATGGAGGAGAAGACTCAAGAAATGCTTATGTCCAAGGTTCGACAGAGTGTCGAAGCCAATCGTCAAGCCGATATTATTGATGCTCAGAAACAGGCACTAGTGCCTAATGTCACCGGAACTTCATCCGCTGCAGGCGTGTCAGTACTTCTGGTCGACGATAACAGCATCAATCTGAATCTATTAGCTACTTTTATGAAGAAGCAACGGCACGCATACGATACTGCGACGAACGGCCTTGAAGCAGTGCAAGCCTATAAGGCCCATGTTGACCCAACGCGCCTTCCTCAAGATAGCGAGAATTCGCTACTCTTGCAAAATCAACACAAGTTGACCGCGCAATCTTTCGACTTTGTTCTGATGGACGTCAATATGCCTCAGATGGACGTAAGCTTTTCTGAACATATCCGCATTCAGTAATGGGCGCAAGCTAATCCGTATCTTTAGGGCCTCGAGTCAACTCGACACATCCGAGCATTCGAGCGGTCGAAGGGATTACGCCCAGCGGTGATTGTCGCACTTACTGGCATGGCATCAGCAAGTGTACAGCAAGAAGCATTTGCTAGTGGTGTCGACCTTTTCTTGACCAAGCCTGTACGGCTAAAAGAGCTTACCAGGATTTTTGAAGAGCATGCACGATGATGCTCTGTCGACAGAGGTTTAGAGGCGCACAGAACCCCGCCATGATATACACACGCATTTAACATAGAAAGACGACACGAGCAATAGAGTGTATATTCTTAAAAGCTACATCTCAACGTACGCTATTTTTCTTCTCTAATTTTATGAAGTACACTGCTGGAGGCACCACCCTGTCTCTAATTCTACGTATCAAATTTTTCTTCTTTTTTGACCTCAAGTGCTAGAACTACTCGAGAACAGATGTGTCATGCAAGCACACGCACATCTGCCGTACCCTGTGTTGCAATAGTGGCTGTGGTGTCATATATTCATGGCCAAAACCCCAACAGCGCCCACGGTGATCCCGAACTTCAGTGACTGAGGACGGCGAACTGTGTGACGACTGCGACTTGTGCACCGATTGAGTTAAGGTCACACGGATCCTGTTCCATGATACTAGAGCAACACACAATGCGCACAGAACTAACAGTGCGGCCTTAGATGACATGCGTGATATCTAGTGTTTGTTCACGACGGCAAACCAGGCGCGAGGCGTTGTTTGTAGGGTTTATCGATGCTCTCAAAGGAGAGACTTGATTCTCTACATGGGCGTGTATCACTGTAGCTGATGTCTCAGTCCATTGTCCGGGTCACAGACGCTCTAGCTGAGGATCAGAATTGCGGTTCTCGCATTTTCATCGCCACAGGTCATGCTGTCATCAGTCAAAAATTGTATGCAGGAAGTATGCTCTGTGTCAAAAGAAACGCATGGCAGCAAGAATGGTCATAGCCGATGTTCGCTTGGGCCTAAAAGTCCATGTCGCGGTCTTTCAAGGTGTCGATACGAGCGCTGGCAGCAAACAGTCTGGCCTCTCCTTGCAATCAACGACAGAAGAAAGGAAAGGAGCGTTGCTGCAGAGAGACAATCAAGTAGGTAATGAGAATCTCAGCTCACACGGCCATATTAGATCGATACGCCAGCCATACCCATCTTTTTCCCCGTCGAAATCCAAATCCCTAGGTACATCTCAACAAGGACATCAAGATGCCTTACGACATGGACCATGACGAACTCTACGAACTCTGCGAAGACGTCTTCAGAGCTCTCGACGATGTCGCCGACGTTGACACCCCAGGTGTCGCCAGACTTGCACTCACCTCAATCTCTATGCTTCGCTATGTCGAAACTGCAGTCGTCAACATCGCCAGCAAAGACCTCGACACCGTCGAAGAGCTAAGAAACAGACAAAAGTCCAAGCTGACAGCCGCTACGATGACTCAGCATATCGTGAAGAGACTGATTGTCACTATGGCAAAATCAGTGCTCACGCTCAGGGAGACTGTTGATGACTTGGTCAGAAAGCTGGAGGCAAGGGAGGATCTCGCTCAGGATCTTGATGACAAGATTCGTATTGCCAGAGAGACTGAAGCCGAGATGTGTGGTCGACTGTCAGAACCTGTCAAGCTTTTGAGTGCCGAGTAAGTTGTTGTTGTCAATATCTCGGGTTCTTGGCTAATCGCGAAGACAGGTCCGGTCGCAGTTGATCGAGTCTACGTCGTCTCTACGCACTTGAAGACGGCTTGTTGAGTCCTATGTCATTGAAGAAGCAAGTTCTATTCAATACAATGACGCTGGAAGGATAGATGTGGAAGATTGTCTGGGAGGTTGGTGAAATTGAGGTGGTTGGGTTTGATGACGCTTGCACCTTCCTACTTCGCCAATTCGACAGGCACCTTGTGATGTTTTTACTTTCTGTATCTCCACGCTTCTCTCTCCATCAATACAACCACCAATCTTGTGAAGGAACTATCCTTACGATGCCTATCACTAGCGATGCATAGGAAAGACCGTTTCCCTGACAAATGGTTCTGAGCTTGCCTTATGAACGTTCGCTGTCTCTTTAATTACATGTCTTGGCAAATGAAGCAGCCATCCTTCGACGCTATCCCTGCTCCTCGGAGGCGGCGGATGCGCTTGTAGCCAACTCCTGACGGATCCTGAGATGGACCTTTCTGTGACATGAATTATCACATTTGATATGTTATAGCAGAACATGCAAAGTTCTTGGATATGTCTGTTTCTCACAGCCGCTGTCTCCGCCTTGACAGTGTTTCCATCTACTGACCGCGAATCGCACGTTCGCCTTCACACAGTACGATCTTTTGTCCTGAGCATCTTGCATGATTTACTGACCATACCTAGCTGCCACAATTCCGGCCGCCGCTTCTCAACGTTACTGTATACGATCAGGAAAAAGTGTCTCCCGGCTACATTTTTGTTGGGCCATACTCCCAATTAGCTGCCAAACAGATCACCGACCTTGCTGAGGCATATACGACTGGTCCGACCATATTTGATAGTACTGGGGTAAGGGTTGGTCCAAATATGTCAAGGAATAATCTAACAATGCTCCAGCAATTGATATGGGTGGGTTCCACCATCTTCCCTGGCCGGGATGCCTATGACTTCAAGACTGTAACGATTCGAGGCGAGACTATGCTATCATACATCATTTCACCTAATGAGTTCTATCCCGATCATCCACAAGGAAAGGCTGTCCTCGTAAACGACAGATTCGAGCTTGTCAACACGACCTTACCTTTATTCGACACCCCAGAGATCAACATCCATGAATACAGGGTTATTGATGACGGCTTATCTGTTCTCATGCTCTATTCTGAGCCGGTTCTGGTCAACAAGACATGGATTCAGGATGATGGGATTGCTGAGGTCAATCTAACCAGCGGTGCAACTTTGTTTCGCTGGAGTGCTTTGGAACATATTCCCCTAAACGCATCAAACTTCCACCTTCCGAAAGTAGGCTCGACAACACAGAAACGAGGTTTCGATTGGTTGTAAGTGATAGCATCCTAGGACTAGGAACGACTTCTGACATTCGAGCACAGTCATGCAAATTCGATAGATAAGAACGCAGATGGTGATTACCTGCTTTCATCTCGGCATGCTAGTAGTATATACAAGATCTCAGGCTCTGATGGATCTGTCATGTGGGAACTAAGCGGGAAGAGCCATGATATCGATCATTCGAACGGCTTCAACTTCTCCTGGCAGCACGACGCCAGATTCCGGTACGAAGACAAAACGAAAACCATCATATCCTTCTTTGACAATGCCGGAGTTGGCATCAACGAGGAAGGTAAGACGACTGGAAACTGGAGTCGTGCAGTGGTTGTCGAGCTCAACACGTCTGTCAAGCCCATGACGACTCGCGTCCTCCATAGCTATGACCGACCCGACCATCAAATCTCCATTGCGAGAGGCAACACGCAGACGCTTCCAAACGACAACGTGTTCATTGGATGGGCTACTCATGGTCTCATCAGCGAACTCACTCTAGATGGTACTCCAGTCATGGAAGCCAAATTTCAAGACGGGACGATGAGCACATACCGCTCCTACAAGTTCAACTTCACCGGCAAGCCACACCTACCACCAGTAGTGAAATCCATAGTGCATGGCACGTCACCAAAGACTGCAAACACTTTTCACTACTTTAGTTGGAATGGCGCTACCGAGGTCCGTTCGTGGAATATCTATGGCGCCTCGAAGAATGATTCAGGCAGCTTCTCACTCCTGGCGAGTGTAGAGAAGACGGACTTTGAAACTATGTTCATGACAACAGGTTTTATGGCGTTTGTGTATGTTGAAGCTGTCGGCGTTGATGGCATCATGATGCGCAAGTCAATACCCACAGCATCAGAAGTTCCTCGTACTTGGATAGGCACTTTTTGCACACCCGATGGGGTTTGCAATATCAAAGAACACGATGGATCCAATGGCAAGTCTGGAGCAGCCGAAGACTCTAGCGCGCAGTCGCAAGATGACAAATATGCCAGTCTCACTCCAATTGGAGACGATTCTGTCGGGAACATCCACCCTGGACATGTTCCTGGCCCGCACCCATTACACAGAGTCATGGAGGATAGAGCGCTCATATCTGGCATTGGATTAATGATCGTGTTGGTTCTTGTATATTTTCTCACGAGATTCTACAGGAGACGCAATACAGTGCGTTATCAGCACGTAGAATAGACTCATCAATAATGGCATTGCATCTCGACACTCCTCAAAATGGTCGTTTGTTCCTGTCACAGTACCGAAATATATTTGAGCAGAAAAAGTGGTCACTAAGATGCAGACATAAGGCTCACTGCTACGCTTACCTGATTTCTTCGTGGGCAGCGGCCAGCGTCTTCATGAGCAGTAGATAGATAGGTATGATGCATTTTCGAGTGCAGAACTATCCGCTGAGAGCGTGGTTCACGCTCAATTTCAGCAGTCATTTTTGCACTAAATGGAGTTATGTGTATGCGAGAACTTTCCATATCAAAGTTCATCAAGGAACCCCTCGTTCGTACTTGAACTATAACCCCATCTGCTCACCCCAGACGTCTCTCAGCGAGCTTCAAGTCTCGCATATAGACATTATGCTTCTGAAGAAAGATGCGGTCGATTGAGGAAAGGCGAGAGAAGGTACCACCAGAATCCACAGAGTCGTCGACTCTCAACAAGACATCGAATCGACCCAACACGCCGTCTTTTATCCATCTAGCATGTTCCGGAATCACAACGACCAAAAATCCAACACCTATCCTCCTTCCATAACTCCTTCCCTGTCCTCTTCTCCCCTCCCATCCCTCTCCCACAAATCCTTCCCCTCATCCGCAAAGATGTCCACAACCACCATCCGCCCCGTGCCCCTCTCCAACACCACAACACCTCCCCCTGACCCTTCCCATCCACCTCGCTCAAACGCAAGTACACCAACTACCACAGCCACCCTAACACCCAGAGGCACACACCGTCTAGTCCCTCTCCCCACTACCCCTCGCGTCCCAAACATCGTCACAAACTCAACTCACACAGGCTGGGGTCCCCAAGATTGGCCCGATGTGGAGAGGAGTTGGTGGAAGAAACTTTGGAGTTGGATTAGAGGGTGGGGGTATCGTTGAAAAGTACTTGGTAAGTGAGTTGTGTGATCTCGTTTTGCGGTGGGGGTTTGCTGACTTGGTTTACTGGAGTAGATGCACCTGGGGTTCGTGACTGTGAGAATTGGACTTGCTCTTATTGATGGCGAAAGGGCTTTTGATCGTTGCTTGATGTAGGTCGGATTGAGAACCGTTTTGGAAGCACTCACTGATGAAAGAGACAGAAGGCACGGCTTACCACAGGCTTGCCAGCATCACTTGCTATCACAGCAAGTACTAGATCACTCTCGCATGTAGCAGAGACGACGCGCATACATACAATGACAAGCACAAGCTTTGTGAAAAAGGCTTTTTGATTCTTTCTTTTCTGCTCAGGAGGGTATCTTCAATCGTGGGAAAGGAGGATGGACATGTGAAAAAACGGCAAAAGAAAAAAGTCTCCTACTTGTGCAAATCCCATGATGAACTTGCAATTCGAAAAACGCTCAGTGGTTATTTTGCCCCCTTGATTCCCCCACGCTTATGATCTGACCTGCTGCACGAATTGAACGAAAAACTTTTTGAACTCGAGCTTGTCCTTGGTCTCGAGGTGTGTGATGTATTCATCAATGATGGGGGCTTGTAGACCCAGTCCAGACATTTCCGAATCTCGCAAGTGGGCTTCGTAGGCTGCACCGCATTTGCGGAGGATGGTCCATTGCAAGGTGGCGGCTTCTGTGAGGTAGCTGCGTGCTTGAGCATCCTTTGGTTGGAAGGACGGGGACGAGACGAGGGCCCACGAGAGAGGAGAGAAGCGTTGCATGATGAAGGTATCGAAACCAGGCACGGTCGGTGCAGCGGATTGAGGAGCACCTGCCGGGACTGGAATGGTAAGATCAGGTCCGCCCCATACCTGTGTCATCTTGCTCAAGACAGCGAGAGAAAGACGAGCAGTGGGATAGTCGGAGGGATCACGACAGAAGTGCTCAATGGTAGTGAGGATAGTTTCAAAGGTCTGCTGGTTGGCACTGCTCACCAGGACAGGCGCGAGGTCGTTGTTCAGGATGACAAGAACGAATTGCAGGTATTGCATCTTCAGTTCACCAAGTTGGATTGCATCGTCAGTACCGGTGGTAGGTTCTGACAGACCTGCAAGTACTCTCTGGAGAAGAGGAGTAAGCAGTTGGTCAAGGATGTCGATAATTTCCGTCTTGAAGCCGAACACGACCTGGTCCAACAGTCTGAGGAACGTAGCCATCTCATCCTTAGTGGAGGACTGCGACAGCAGACCATCAATCCATCTTGGCAACTTTTGCAAGATACCCGAGCCGAGCACACCTAGCATGCGCGAAAAAGCAAAGCGAGCACCAGTGCGAATGAGCATGGAGTTTTTGAGAGATTCGAGCGCGGTTAACACGGCCTCACCAGCTGCCAAGAACTCGTTGCCCAACTCCGAGGGTGGAGGTGCTCCTGATGAGTTGCCAGGCATCCAGTCACAGAAGCCCTTCGCTAATGTTCCGACTGCCTGGATAATGTGGTGGACCTGAATGATTGCCCGCTCGTCGCCATTCTTGGCCACAGGAAGGTGAAGCTCCAGATCTGCAACCAGGGGGCCGACAAGAGTACGGGCGTAGAGCATACGGTTCTCCAGTGGTACCGAGGATGTGGATGCAATAGCTCCGACAGCCTCGAAAAGATAGAGCTGACTGGTGAAGACGGCGTCTGCAGATTGATCGTTCTCTTCAGATGACATGTCATCATCGTCGCTTTCCTTTGGAACTTCAGCGTGGATGATCAGAAGATCGGCGACAGTTTCAATGACAGTCTGTGCGACGTTTCCGAGCTGACTACGCAGTTGCTTGACAAAACGGAAAAACAAATACCATGAGCGAGTCTTGATCTTGACATGGTCGCTATGCACAAAGCGGACAAAGTTCTCAAGAACACGTGCGATACTGTCCGTGTTCTGCTCAAAGAAGACGCAGTATCTTACGCAGATATCCATGTACTGGAGTTGAACCGCAGGGTGAGGGTAAGAAGCAATGTCAGACTCGACGAGCTTGGTCATCATCTCAATGAGATGTTGCGACGCAGTGCTAGAGGGAGTGCTTTTCTGGTATAGGCCACCATTCTTGATAGCTAATTCGCCAAAGAGGTACATCTCGTACAAGGCCAAATCCAGATCTCGCCAGTTGGGCTTGTTGTCTGATGAGATTCGGTTAAAGGTTGTAGCAACGACTCTGCTCAGTGTGTTCATGTACATGTTCTCGTCAACTGCAGCCACAGCCTGCTGAAGGACATGAAGCCTCCTGCGCAGCTCTTGGAACTCCGCCTCATCTGTCTGATCGTCCTCCGAACCCCAGTCCGCCGTCTCGTCATACTTCATCTTGAGAATTATGGTATCGAGGATAGGTTGCAGCATTTGGCGGTAGTGATCGGGAAGTGCTCCACGCTTGGATAAGACGCGGAAGAGAGTAATCAGGTCGGTGAGCGAGGGAATGACGGCGGAGCAGATTTCGTCGTATTCATCCGAGAAGAAGCGCAGGAGGTATGGAACAAAGAGCTGGAGGAGCTCGTCTGCTTGTGCAGCAGTGTTGGCATCGAGGCCTTCCGAGTCGAGGACCTTGACGACATCGAAGACGACGTTGTTGACAAGCTTCGCCACGGTTTCACCCAGGTCGTTATCGTAGGTCGAGCTACCCCGAGACTGGTTCAGAGCAGGGCTAGCAACAAGCTGACCGGCGACGTTGGCCAGGTTGAGGTATGAGATGAGTTGTATTTTGTCCTGGCTAGGCATCTTCTTGGCCACAATCTCGGTGAAAGTGTCAATGGCGGCATCGCGAATCTTTGCTTGGGGACTCTCCGCTGATGAAATGTCGGGCTGTCCTGCGATCTCGAGCAAGAAATTGAGCATGTTCTGGTTGACGACAAGCGAGATGTCAATCCAACTGACCCATCGTGCGACGCAACGAAGGCACAGCTCAACAATACCAAGATCGATTTGTCTCCACCTTGCGAGTACTTGTTGCCAAAAGGTAGAGATGTTTTGTGCGTCGCGCGTGCGTACATAGTCTTTGAGATCGGCATTACGTTTCAGCTCTTCGGGAGTGCGAGGAATCAGGACATCGGCGATTTCGTCGTGGATCGAGTTGATGATACGAAGATACAGAATGGTTCCTTGGGGGTTGCCGGAGCCAATTGTGTCTGCATCGCCAGCCAGAGACCTGAAGTCTTCGAAGAAGGTGGGCCAGGCGGTGGCGTAGAGAGAGGTGAAGAGGTATGTGATGGTCTGAGTGAGCTTGTTCTGGATACTGGGCGAGTCGGTACGGTTTGCTTGGTTCGCAAAAGTGTGGTGGATGTAGGTCATAAGTTGGTCCTTGACATATGACAGACTCTGCTCGTCCAGACGGCCAGCCTGAACATTATGGCTGACCAGCTCTAGGCAGACATGGCGCACAACTTCTTCCGGTGGAGGGTTGCGAGTGAAGAGGGCTAGGCAGACCTGCCAGCCCGAGGCATCGTCGCGCAGTTGTTGCAGAAATTCATAGGCCTGTCCTTTGAGGTTCTGGTCGGCCCGGGGGTCAAAGGCAATTTGGATGGCGCTCTCGACCTGCGCATAAAGGTGTGTGTTTAGCAAGCAGTTTCAGAAATTTGAGCAGGCACGTGGGGTGCGACTCACCTGAGCATCCATGCTCGCCACCAGTTAAAGAGAGATTCGAACGGAAGCAGATAGCTGTGGTGTACTCAAACACACAGAATCTGGCGTCAGTTGAGCGGTAGAGATGGGTGGTGGTGGCGGGGTTTGTTGATTGTCTGGTCAAATGTGACGGTGTTTCGCTGTTCTGATGCGGGCTTCGCTCTGGGCACGCACGCACCAAAGGCGGTGAGCGCCCAAGTCGAACTCCGCAACTGGCAACTGCCTCCTGAAGCATGATGCCCCTCTGGAGTCATCACTTGTCCGCAATTGCATCCATCGCTATTTGATACACAGACGGGGTGATTTACTTTCTAGCTGCTAGTATGAGGGTTGTTTGAAATTACACATGATGTGCTCTCAATCTGCATTGTCGCATAGGTCCTAAGCAGACCGCACTACGATGCTGAACACATGCACATCAGAGACAGCAAGAAGTATCAGGATGCGACTTGCAGCAAACAAAGACGCTATTCAACAGTTGTTCCGACCATGACGAGTTGGGAATGCAAAGCGTGACCGGTGACATGGGAGCTCAGGTACAAGCACAGAAGCCTGTGTAGAAGGACTGGTTGCATGCAAAGAAGAAGCGGGGGACGCTGTGTGTTAGTCGTACTGGCGGATAGATGCAGGCGGAGACAAAGAAACATCTAGAGCTGCATCACACAACGAGGTGGGCGAGGCTGAAAGAGTTGGTCTTGGTGAAAGGGATGCTTTGTGGCAGTTGCGAAGGTGGGGTCGGCAGACGGGTGAGGCGCCTCGCGCCGCTTGGTAGCGTTGTCGATTGTCCCCATTCGTACCGTGCGGCATTCGGGAGTGTCGCGCTCTCTCACTCTCTCTCAATGCATTGACGGCAGCACATTCGAATCGGACTTGACACTTGGAGCAATGGTCTGACAGGAAAGACGCCCAGCTGAACTTGGCACAATGGCTGCAGTCGTCCCAGACAGGGAGCGAGATCTCTTACGACGCATCCATGCCTGTATTGATCGCATGCGCGCCGTCACGCCAGACGAGCCGTATGTGTTGAGCATCCCTCAGGACGAGCCCAAATACCACCACCATTCCCATCACTCGTCGCAGATGTGGCGCACAAATACTCCCTTTCGCGCAGACGACGACCCGAATCAACAATACCAGACCTTCTACTATCACGAGCCGCTATCCGACGTCTTCCAATTACATCGCAACTCTCACTACCAAAAGGACAATGCCTCCGCCTCGTCGCACACAAGAGAAAGAGAGAAGGAAAGCACGCAGAGCACGCCCAACATGCTCCCCAAGAAGAAGATCAGTCTGGCTGCTTACGCCAACAAAAAGACACAACCAGACTCCAAGGACGGCTCCAAGGACTCCAAGGATACCAAGGACATTAAGCCCAAACACAAAAAGACCGAGTCCGAGTCGACACCATCGCAACCTCCCAAGTCGCGCGACTCAGCCAATCTACCGCGCATGTTGTCTCCGTTGCACGTACCTCAGCGCGACAAGTCTCAACCATCACAACAAGCCCCACTAAAATCGCAATCACAATCACAACCACGGTCAGAACCTAAACACTCCCTCCTACCACCCCACTTAATATCTCCCACTCTGCCTCCGAGCATAATAGCTTCATTGCATTCGAAGCCTTATCAACCCTCACGACACAAGCATGCTGCCAAACGTCTCCCTTCGCCCTTACCACCTGTCGCTGACAAGTCGCGCAAACACCCCCCGAACATTCCTGATACCAAAACACGCGACTCTCCGCAAGAGGAACACCGAAACTCTCCGCCCCCGTCGTTGATCGTTAAGTTTAAGATTCCTAAGAGCATGCGCAAGAACCTCTCGCGATACCTGCAGATGAAGCCACAACCACATACTCAAGTCATTCGCGTATTACCTCCGGAGAAGTCATCAGCTCCAGCCTACATTGCCGCGCAAGCGACCAAAAGACCTCGTCCCGCAGAAGAAGATGTGGCACTTCCAGACTCGAAGCGCAAGAAGGATGTAAAACCCGATTTCAACAGACCGGAGGCCAGCGTGAAGCAAGAGCCTGCTACATCCTCACCTGCGACCCCTACTGCACAAAAGGATACACCATCTGCGCGAGGCACCACAAAGGACCTGCGAACGTCGGCCGCTATGAAGCGTGTTGAGTCAAGTGATGCTATGGTAAATGGTACCCCACAGTCAACACGTCAAGTCAATGGCATCGCCAAACCATCTCCTTCCTCGACCAACACAAAGACGGCAGAGTCAAGCGCTTGGGAAGGTGAAGCGGTTCGTGTCGGGAGTCTAGGCCGCGAACTGAAACATGCTGCCTCCGAACTAGATCCTTCGCGGTCGACTGGCGGCAAAACCGATTCTCGATCTCGTGAAGTAGCAGCAGCCATTTCCCTCGAGTCTCTGCTTCTATTCATGCTCTCCTTCTATTGCACAGAGCGTGGGCTTTCTGCTCGAAACCCGCCTGCACCTTTATCAGCTGGGCGCACTTGGGCTACTATCCCGGCCTTCATCAACTTCGTCCGAACACGCTGTCAGTATTTTCCGATACTCGATGGACTCGCGTGCCATCTAGGTGCTATGTGCAACGGGATGGTCATGTTACGATTGACAACCACACGTGATCGTTCACAAGACATGACGCCAGAAGAGATGCGTACGCTTCACAGTGCCGCGTTGGCAGCTCACAAGGTCTCTAAAGATGGAGATATGAAACTACCTCTATCGACCATCATGTCTACATTTCCGAAGACCTGGAAGAAGGCCATGAGTGGCAATGGAGCTGCTGCAGGCGCCGAGAACGATGTTAAAGTTGGTCGTTATTCTGGCGATTTCACACTTCCGCTTGGCACGAATACTGAGCCTCTCAATGCAGTGAGGATTGGATACGCGCTGCTAAGAGAATGGTGTGCTAGCAAGGGACTCAAACAGGAGATGAAGCTTAATCTTTAACCGAAGAGATTTGCTACAACTCACGAAGACTGATCTTACAGGGATAGGAATCAAACAGGGAAGCATAATATGGAGTTTGCGGACAGGGCGTTTTTCTTTTCTACATGGTGAGCCTCGACATGCGCCCGGCTTGATCAAGGAGATCTCGCGATGGTCGTGGTGGGAAGGTGAAGATGCACTTGCATGCACCCGTTTCTCTTTTGTCATTTGGATCTTCGTTTGCTGTGAACTTACCGCTGATACCCCCCTTTCTACAACAAGTAGCCAAGATTATGCTATACACTTTTGAGATTGCTTTCGAAAGACCATAAGATCCTATGATTGGTTGAAGTGATCTGTGCCTGTTACTCATTCGCACAAATACCAGTGACTAACCAGAGAGCTGTATGTAAAGGATACCTTCACTTATCCTTGCCGTGCTACCACTTCCAACGTAAACATAAGGCTAGGGCAATTGATTGAATCTCAACTTCCCGGAAGTGCGGCCCGACCCGCAGCACGTTTTTGGCACGTCCGTATGACGATTCCCACACTCATGCTTGCTACCTTAATCTTCTTCCCATCTGAACTCCTCACACCTCATCCATCACTCTCTGGACATGGCGCAAAGAGAGATTCCTGGCTTCTACTTTGGTAGGTATTGCTCAGTACGAGTTTCGTGAGGAAACAGCACAGATCTGACGATGCTCTGTTACAGATGCTGAGAAGGGCAAATACTTCCAGGTCCAGGCAAATCATGTTGCGCCGCAAGGAGCAAAGTATTCGCATGGGAATGTTCGTAAGGAGAGAGAGCTGTCCAAGGTAAGTCTTTTGCGATGTTTGATCTGTCCGAATTCGCTATGCATTGGGTGTGTTTCGAGGACGCTAGAGACCATGATCCGAGAGAGCTATACTGGTTTGTTTGTGGTTTCACAGGCGATGTTATATCGTGGCTGTAATACCAAAGTCTGGCTACGCTGAAAAGAAGCACCACATCATCGTCCTCTCAATCCGACCTAATTTTCAACCTTGATGGCCTCCTTGATGACTTCTTGACCACCTGCCCATTCATGCAGATGATCATCCGAGCTTGAACTCTGACACAACTTACAGAAGCGCAAGCGAGTCGCAGCTTATAAGCAAAAGCGCGAGATGCAAACAGTCCGCCGATCCAAGATCCTGGACTCACCATCAGCCGCCGGAATCGGACTATGGCGCGAACAAGGACGCTCTCACTTTGCCAATTACGAAGCACGAATCGCTGCTCTGGCCGCTCAATTCCAAGGCTATGAGACCTTGAGTCTCAAGAGCTGCGAGAGTTGCGGGAAACGGGATAGCATCCACGACTTCTTTATCGATGATCAACTGGATGCCATTCTCATGGCACTTGGCTCGAGAAACTTCGGCAGAGTTCAATTCCTGGGCAGATCGGAGAATGCCTATGATATTGCGGCGTTTCGATCAGACATATCTTCAATCAGCATTTCGCAGTCGAGAAGCTTGGTAGCGACTTCGTACGATCGGTCACATCCAGGAAATGTATTTGTGGCAGGAATGGCTGGAAGTATTGATATGGAGGGATCGCCGCCGATCTTGGACTCACCTGCGCCATGCTATTCGATGCTCGGAAACTTGGAGACTACACTTTGGACAGCAAGTCCGAGTCCGATGGGTGCGGCCAGCGATGTCATTGCTATTGGCAGTTCGGAAGGAGTCTATATGCTTAATGCTCAGGGCGACTATCTCCAACATCATCGACTGAGAGAGGACGTACGATCAATTGACTGGCTGACACCGAATGTGGCTGTGGGAGGCACGAGGACTGGGCCAGTCTATCTATGGGACGTTAGAGCAGATGGCGCATCGCTAAGATTCAAACACACGAGTGGCGTTACGGGTGTCCGCAGTCTAGGCGATGGCTCACGAGTACTGGTATCAGGATTCAAGGGCGCTTCCATCTACGACACACGTATGACTTCAAAGTCAAAGGGCCCACATGCTCCATCGCCGCCGCTTCTACGCCTGGCGCCTACCAAGACTGAATTCCCAAACATCTCTATGGATGTTCTACCAGATGCCCAACTCTTGGCAACATCAGACGACGATAATGTGATTCAGTTACATTCACTCTCCAGCGGCAAGTTGATGGGCAGTCTTGAGGGAGCCAACCCAAAGGACAAGGGACGGATCTCCAGATTGCGATTCATCCGGTCGCCGGATGGCAGACCAACTCTGATGGCATGTCAGGGATCCAGGCTGTTCGAGTGGTCTTGGGGAGGAGCTCTGGATGATGAGGGTTGATGAATTCAGGTTTCCTATCTGCTTTCCTGGGCTGGCATGCGCGGCGTTCATGGATCACGGGGCAGCATACATATACCCTTTCACGAGATGACATACGGGAATGTTCTCTCTTTCCCAATTCACTATACCCATCACTAGCAGATCCAAAGGCTTGCATAACCCAACAATATTTCCAAGGCTGTAGTTGTGAAAGCTTGCATAAATGCGGGGTAACGTCATCCCAATTGGGAACTTTGCGATGTTTGGCTTGAGCAGAGCAAAATACGGCATCCTCATTCACTTCAACTTGACAGCACTCGGCAACCATACGCGTTGTACTCACAACTAGACTGGACACACTCAAACCATTACTTCACTGTCAATTCCACACCTGACCTCTTGTCACACCTCTACATCATCCGGCGCAAAGAGACCACCACCCACCTCACATCCCTCAAAACGCAAAACACAAAACCTGCAACTGTACCAGGACCACAGCTCTCTCAGTCAAAACAGCTACCATCACAATCAAACCATGAGCGACGCAGACGATGATTACATGAACATGTCCTTCACGGACCCCACCCCCAACGCTCCAAAAACCTCCCTCCAACGCCACCAAGAACGCCGACGTCTAGCCTCCCTAAAAGCCACGCCCAAAACAAAACGCGAACTCGAAGCCGAAGCAGAACGCTCTCGTCAACTCGCCCTCTCCACCTCTTTGCTCTCGCAACCGGAATCAAAAACAAGCAAGGGAGCAGCCATGATGGCGAAAATGGGCTATAAAGCCGGTTCCGCATTGGGGAAATCAGAGGGTGCGAGGACGGAACCGATAGAGATAAGTGTCAAGGAAGGCAAAGGGGGTATTGGGATGGATAATGAGAAGAAGAGGAAGATTAGAGAGGTTATGGAGGAGATGCAGGGTAAGGAGAAGAGGCAAAAGGCTGATGAGGGGGAGTATCGTGAGAGGGTTGCGAGGGAGAGGGAGGAGAAGAGGGGAGAGGGGATGTGGTGGGGTGCTATGAAGATTTGTGAGAAGTTTGACACTGAAGAGGAGGAGGAGGAAGGGAAGACGAAGGAGAGGGGGAAGGAAAAGGCAAGGAACGTGAATTTGCTTTGGAGACCTCTTGCCATGCAGCGGGAACAGAAGAGCAAAGACATGGTGTTACGAAAAGGCGCACTCGATTCTTTGTCTTCTCGCTATCAGGATGATGAAGCAGATGCAGATGATAAACTTGCTCTGGGTCAGGAAGTTGAAGAGTACGAGGATGAAGAGGAGGACACAGAGTTGGATGAATATCTGGCCATGGAGATTGGCGAGAGACTTGGAAAGGTTGTGGGATACTTGAGGGAGAAGTATCACTACTGCTTTTGGTGCAAGTTTAGGTATCAAGATGCAGAGATGGAGGGATGTCCTGGTTTGACAGAGGAAGATCACGATTGATGGCGACGAGACAAGATTGAGCAGGAACACGAAACGTGAACAAGAAGAGAAAGATTGAGCGGTGTGCTTATATCCAGATGCTACTACTATACAACTATGATACCCAGAAGAGGCCACAAAATAGCCCCCGTTTCTATATACACACGAACATGCAACCCACACTAGATATCCGAACACGTCTTGTCTCCAGTCTTGATCTCAGGCGACTGCAAAGCAATAGCA
Source organism: Aureobasidium subglaciale EXF-2481 (assembly GCF_000721755.1). Taxonomy (NCBI): domain Eukaryota; kingdom Fungi; phylum Ascomycota; class Dothideomycetes; order Dothideales; family Saccotheciaceae; genus Aureobasidium; species Aureobasidium subglaciale. Next base: position 216,949 of record NW_013566975.1, on the reverse strand, counting down.
GCAGTCCTAATACTCTCTTCCGCCACCCCAACATCCCCATGCACCCTAACCAACACCAATCTGATAAACTCGCTCACCAAATTCAAACTCTCCTCTTGACGCGTCTCTATTTCCATCTCTGCAATATCGATACCCCTGTCCGCAGCAGCTTTCGCTCTCTTCTGCGCCAATGCCGCCATAACCTTTGACGTATTTTTAAGACGCAACTGGTCGGCGGGTAACTGTTGACGACCCCTGCGACCACGGAAAGTAGTAGGTTCCTTTTCCGGCATGTTGGACACTGCGGTGATGATGATTCTCGCGATATCGGGATCGGGAAATTCATTGTATGTGCGAGCGATTACGTGGAGAGCGACCAAACACCCTGCGAAATCTTTTTGCAAGCAGAAGCTAGAAACAATCTTGGCGTAGATTTCGGGGGTGAATTCTTGGATGAGGAGGCCTTGTCTTTTGCCGTCTTGGCTGGAGAGCCAACTTGTCATCAGGCCGAAGAGTTGACGGGGGGTTGGGAAGCCTTTGCGATCTTTGTTGATTTTGGGATTGAGGTGTTCGAGTTGGGCGGTCCAGAGGATGGTGTAGGTCTCGATGTCAGAGTCGACATGTTTTGCCTCTGAAAGGAAGCGTCGCCATAGTCTCTCTTCTTCATGGTAAGTTTGGGCGTACATGTTAAGAATGTGATTGAAGAAGGCGGTGTCCATCTTGTAGTGCGCCGGACGTCTCATTCTGTCGAGATGGTGAATCAGAGCCCATTGTCTCTTGACTGTGTAATGGAGGACCAGGACATTGAAGGTCTCGATGGTCGCCATGGGTACTGGGCGGGCAAGATGAGCAGGTATCGTGACACCATTCTCAGTATCATAGACCGAAGGAGCGGCAGGCTCTACATCCTCACCACGCTTCGCGGCGCGTTGGAGATATTGTTGTTCCAGTCGTCGCTGGATCATCTTCCAAGCCATCTGTTCACCTCGTTCCTGTAGATTTGGTACCGCAGAACGGAAGAAGCCACCAATCAGTCCGTTAATGTGCTTTGGATCAGGCTCGATGCCACGCTCATACATCAACTCAACGACTTTTGTGGCAGCCTCGAGTTGACGCATGCCGATCAACTTCTTCAGCCAGCTACCAAAGAAGAACTTGTTCTGCCACTCTGTCGGCAGAGCGCTCAAAGTCTTCAGAGAGAGGGCGTTTACCTCTGTTGCATCTTTGGCCGAATCAACCAACCACTCCATTCTCTCATAGACTTTCTCGTATGCTTCATTCTGTCCTGAAGCGCCAAGGAAGGCTTCTGAAACTTGCTTGTTAGGACCGCGTAACATCATATCACGGAATACAGCCAGTGCAAAATCCTTCTTGCCATACTCAAGGAAGGTGAGGGAGACGACATCGTAGTCCTCCATATCCATCTTCTCGCCGAGCTTTTGGCTCATGAGAACGTAGCAACCAAAAGCCAGTTCATCCTTTCCGGCTCGCAGATCAGCTGTGAGGATGGGCATGATAATACGAGGGTCGTGTTCGGGGAAGAGATCGAAGAGTTGCATCATTATCTTCTGGGCCTTGTCGAGCTGGTCGTTCTCTGAGAAGAGGCGCACACCAAGTCTGAGGAGACCCTCGGAAGGCGGAGCAGGAGAGTCATAAGCCTGCTGCCAGGATCTGATGGCCTCTTCGGTCTTGTGGAGGGCCAGCAATGTATCGATCAGAACAAGAGGTTGGTCGGGCATGATTTCCATTTGTGTCTCAGCCATGTCCCGAAGAAGTTGCTCCATATGGTCCAGACGTTCGAGATTGGTCGGAGAGTCGGCGGATTGCAAGTCCCAGAGCAATTGCCAGGCCTTCTTGGGGATCATGCTGGACAGAGCAGGGATGTTGTACTTTGCGCGACCGTACCATCTCCAGAGGTCCTTGCGACGTGTGATCATGGTGGGAGCGATTGCCGCGTCACGAAGAGCCTGGTTGAACTTTTTGAGAAGTGGCACGGCCAAAGGAGGCATGTCCAAGCTGACGGTGAGGCCGGATGTGAGGTTCGCCTCGTGCTGATCGCGCTCCTTCAAGGCCTTTTCCACTTTTGCTCGATCCTCTGGATCAAGCGCGGCCAGCATGTCTTCATCTGAGTCTTCATTGCGGTATTCCTTCAGCTCTTTCTCCAGCGCGGCAATCTTCCGTCTCAGCTCTTCTGCTTCCATCTCTTCTGGATTGCCTGCCATGCGGCGAGTGGCTCCTGTCTCGACATCTTGTTCGAACCAGCGAATCGCATCCTCCTCTTCATCCTTTGTTTGACCGTCGATAGGACGTAGCTTGACAGGGCGTATGATTCCTTTGCCGGCGCTGGCGAGAGCTTTGTTCCTGGCGATGATGCGCCTAGTGTTGCTGGAAGCAAGGCGACATGCTTGTTGGAACAGTCGCGGTTGTAAGGTGCTTCTTCTCAGACTAAAGACGTGCATCAAGTCCGTGGATAACTGATATGTGCGTGCAGTCAAGGATGTCTGTGAATTGATGCTTAAGAAACACTAAACTTTTTTGCTTCTGGTACCTTCGTCATCGTGCGTTGCCAACACCTGACGCGCTGTTTGCCAACCCGTCTTGAAGCATAGCACGTTCCATTCGGCCTGGCCTATTCGCTCCCGAATGTTGTTTACCCTCTATGAACATGTACATCAAGCAATAAATAGACGATGGATTTTCAAACTTGCTATGCTTATGATCCCGCCGCTCGCAAGAAAGACGTGGTCGTGAAACGACGCCGCATTGAGCCACTGCAAGGTCTCCAGACTTCATGGCCTCTTCGTCGCTCCTTGTATCAACGTCTTTGGGCCAAACAACAGGCTCGCTTGAAGGTGAATCGTTCTTTCCTCTGCTATTTATTTTTGTACTAACGACTTTGCCAGAATCTACTTCTCGAGATCAACGAATCCACCATCAGTCAGATCTCCACCTTCGTCGAGACTACCGATCCTCAGCCAGCACCTGGTAGAGTATCTTCGGCCATCATTCTTACTGGCCCCAGTATTGCATCACATGCGCTACTGTTTTCTCAACTCTCACAGAGAATTGGTCACACGGATCAAAGTGTTTCCATTCCTCTGACATCTGCTCTCGCTCCAAATCTCAAGACTCTTCTCAAGAATCTCATCTCCAAAGGAACTTCTTCTAGTGCCCAGTCTGACGATGAAGATGAAGTTGATGCTGTCAGACCAACCAAGAAACGAATGCGTCTGTTGAACTATGATCTTCAATTGCTCTACGACTATGTTCAGGAACAGAATCTGTCTCGAGTGGTTGTTGCTTTCCAAGACTGTGAAGCCTTCGACGGTGCTCTGCTCTCGGACGCAATCGAGCTCTTGACGTAAGTTCAATTCTATATCGACTTACTCAATTCGCTGACAATCTCAAACAGACGCTGGCAAGACAGAATCCCATTCGTCTTCTTCTTTGGTGTTGCTACATCCATCGAAAACTTCTCGGTCAAACTGTCTAAGAAGGCTACTCGCTGCATTCAAGGTCAACGCTTCGACGTTGTCAAAGCTGAAAGTGCTCTAGAACAAGTCACCGAGGCTTTGTATCCGTTGTCCGAGTCTGGGTCGCCGAGACTTTGGCTAGGGCCAGGAATCTGTTCAGCCACACTACGACGTCAAAGAGAGCATATACAAAGTCTGGATGCTTTTGTGGATAGCGCTCAGGTAGGTCGACTGTTCTAGTCCTTGGAGTTGTATGGACTGACAAGACGTAGTATGCATACCTATCGCACTTTTACGCCAACGCTCTTAGCATCTTTCTCGATGACAGCATCAAGCTCGCGGATATCTCCACCGAACATCTGGAAGCTTTGCGAAATCTGCCTTCGTTCCAACAGTAGGTTACAAGATCCATGTACCCTTCCTTAGCCCTGCTAACGGCTACAGACACATGGAGATGCTGCTCGAAGATGGCGAAGCCTCGGCACCGAGACGTCTGCTAGATAGTGACGAGTACCTCCTGGAGTATCTCAAGCTACAGACAACTGTCGGATCCGAATCTCTTGAGACGATTCTGAGCACAGTTGAGATCATTGTGGTACTTCAGAGACGCCACTATGCATTGCACCAACAGCTCAAATCGAATCTGCTGGTAGACGCCCTCGCCGGACAACTCAGAGACTCGAACTTCGAAAAGAATCTCTTCATGTGTTTGAAGAAGTCGAACTCAGAAGCTTTGCTACTAACACTCGAAGAAATGCTACCAATTACTTCTGGGGACCTGCACAATACATGTTCCAGACTCCTAAAACAACTCGACAAGCTTCAAGCTCAGCAAACAGACGGTGGAGCTCTGCGTAGCGAACAAGATGTACACAATGCCACCCTACGAACAACAGTCGTCGCCAAAAAGGTCGAATTGAGCAAGCAAAAGTCTACACTCACGAAAGGCGATGCGGCATACTCGGAGATCCTGAATGAATTCGTTGAAGCTCTAAAAACTCACTTCGATGCTGTACTTATCGATCCGAGAGCTCTGGTGTTCAACGAGATTTTCATGTATGACCTCAAGTCACCGCACCGAGACGTGTTTACGCCCAAGCCGCGAGGTGCTATTGAGCGTGCGCTTGCTTCTCCTCATGACTATCTTGACTGCGAGTGTTGCGCACCTGATGTGGGTACAGGTGAAGAGAATACTCTGGCTTCGACACAGCCATCTACTGCTATCTTGTATCAGCTCTATCTTGAAGGCGGAGCATTGATGAACATTGCAGATCTGCGAACTGCTTTTGTGACCATCCTGGGTGATGATCAAGACGAAGTTTTGACCAGGTGAGTAAAGACGACATGAGAATCTCGAGGCAGGCCATACTGACCAGAGACCTAGTGCTTTGTTTCAGCGTTCTCTGGCCGAATTGAAATACCTGGGACTCGTTAGAGGAACGAGGAAGAAGGCAGACCACGTGATGAAGATATCATGGAAGGGAGTATAAGACCATGAAGAGCGTGGAGCATTCCTCTAGAACTACGACGTTCTCACCAAAACAATACAATTTTTAATCTGCCAATTATCAGATCCTCCAAGACCTTCAAGCATGGGGACCAGTCCTCATCTTCTCCATGGCCTCAGGCTTCGGCTTAACATCACAAATCTCGCCACAACTCCCACACTTCCTCGCCTCCTCATCTTCCCCAAACTTGTTAACCGCATCCTTGATCTGACTCCCCAAATCCGTACACACAAAACTACTCTCATGCACAACACACCCACAACCCTGACAATACCACCTCAATCTATCCACCTCGCCCTCCGGCCTCGGCTGCTCGATAACCACCCCCACCGTATCCGCAAACCTGACAGGGTTATGCGGTGTATTGCCGGGCAACAAGAAGATTTCGCCCTCGTCAATGTAAATGTCTCTGTGCTTTCCATCTTCGACGGTTTTCAGGAGCATGCGGCCGCGGTATTGGTAGAAGAATTCGGGAGTTGTGTTGATGTGGTAGTCTGTGCGGGCGTTTGGGCCGCCTACTATCATGACGGTCATGGGGTCTGAGTAGACGCAGTAGTTGTTTATTGGGGGTTTTAGGAGGTGCGAGTTTTCGTTCAGCCTAGGCCAGGGAGGTATGGGGTTAACTCGAGGTTATGCGGAGAGAGGTGAGCGGTGATTTGGAGGGGGCAGGTGTACCATTTGGGAATGTTCAGAGGGTTGCCCAGTTTTGTGGTGGTGGGTGTGTTTGGAGCTGTTTTGGGTGTTGACGAGGACATGTCTGCGCGTGTGATTGATGTGATCCGTGATGTGGTGGTTGAAGGTTGTAGTGCTGTAGCTCTTCTTGATGCGTGTCTGCTGAGTGTTCTAAGTGTCTGCATGTTCTGTTGGAAAGAGAGAGCAAGATGGCAAGTCCGGTCGGCGCGGATGCTGTTTAGTCACCTCGCTGGCGTCATAGAAGATTTAGGAGGGGTTCAATCGTGGAGATACGGCTACTCTATCTCCGACTGGCCCAGCCTCTCATGCAGGTTGAGGCTGAGACTCGTAAGACCGGCCAGATATCGATTCTATCGAACCACTCGACTTCTTGTTCTATAAGTAATCCGAGGCCCGCAAGATTTATTCTACATGATGGATCACTCACACATGAATCACGGTGACATGGGCCACGGCGGTATGGACCACGGAGGCATGGACCACGGAAACATGTGCAACATGAACGTAAGGAAACATCATCCCTCCTAGCTCATGACATGAATAGTCTGTGGAAATGTGACTGACCATGATTAATTGCAAACAGATGCTCTTCACATGGGACACAAACAACCTCTGCATCGTCTTCAAGTCCTGGCGCGTCACCTCCACAATGTCCCTCATCTGGTCCCTCCTAGGCGTCATACTCCTAACAGCCGGCTACGAACTCATCCGCGAAGCCTCCCGTCGCTATGAAGCCAAAGTTCAGAAAGACATTGATGATATGCCGAGTAAGTTAAAAACGTCATCTCTCTCTCTCCACTTTGCCTAGTCATGCCTTTTCTGTTCTTGTCATGTCCGATCCGATTTTCTCCCATTCGCAGACAAGTGCTAAAATGGCATGATGTGACAAAAAGATGATGGGGAAGGAAGCTCATTGCTCGCATCAGGACGTAATGCTGCCAATGTGTATGCGAAAACAAAGACTATCAAGGCTGCTTTTTACGCCGTTCAGGTCTTTTATTCATTCTTCATCATGTAAGTTATACATTCCTTTGCTGTCCTGGTCTCAGTCTGGTATGCTCATGATATGACAGGTTGCTTTTCATGACATATAACGGCTGGATCATGTTGGCTGTCGGTGTGGGTGCTTTCGTAGGATATTTGGCATTTGGCAACTCCACTGTGACCAAGAGCGCTGCTTGTCATTGAGGGGAAAGCACGAACCATCATTCTTGCACGAAGACCAACCATGGTGTGACCGAGAGGAGCATGAGTTGCAATAATGTACACAGCGCTTTGAAATTCAGGGATTATGAACGAACTCTACTTTTTTCCAACTTTATCACATTTCCTTCGAGACCCCGCAGCGGCCAAGTAAAACACCTTTCGCTTTGTACCAAACGACTCATTCCTCCATCTCTTCATCCTCGTCTTCTTCCTCACCCTCGGCTGCCTCTACGCTGAAGGTGGGTGCCTGATCCACACCAACGTACGAGTCGCTCATCAAGAACAAAGTCAAGTCATGCTTGCCAGCTGTGGGCACGGTGAAGTCCAAGCGAACCTTGAGCTCACGACCAATAGTGACCTTCTTGATGCTGAGCAGATTCTTCGTGCTCTCCTCGCCAACAACGAGCCACCAGTTCTCGGTCTTCTGCGCAGGGTAGAAGGGAGCGTGAACAGTAAGGTTAGGCTCTTGATCTTCGTCAACATCACGCTCAATGCTGACATTGATGAAGCTAGGTTCGCCAGCGACAACGTTCTCGGCATCTTCGAGCTCGAAGTTGAGTTCAACGTTGGGGTAGCGCTCATTGGTGAAACGAGCAGCGTCGCCCAGCTGTTGGTTGCTGAGACCCATTGACTTGACCAACTTCTCGTAGTTGGGGTTCTCGGAAGGATCCATAGCATCCATGAACTCGAAGATGTCGTTGACGCCATTGCTGTTGGCAGCTTCGATGACCTCAGGCTCAAAGTGAGGAATCTGCTTGAGAGGTGAATCGCGGTCCCACATTGACTGCACAACCATCTGGCTCATCTCCATGGCGCTCATGGCGTTAAGATGGGCCTCCGAAGACAGTACATCTACACAAGCGCTCAGCAAGACCAAGACCTTCTTGAGGATCAGCTCTTGATCCTTGGCAAGATCGACTGGTAGTTGCATGCGCGAGAAGTGTGCCTGCAACAAGATGAAAGCCTTGAAGTGAGGCGACTCAAAGTTGACTTCCGCAAGCTTGACGGGCACGCGGTCATAAATGCGGGACAGAATACGCTCCTCGTGACGGCGACATTGAATGTCTTCGAATTCGGTGGCTGCAGTGACAATCTCCAGTATACCCTTCAGCTTGGTAGTCTTCTTCAGTGACAGCAGGAAGGTCTGCATGGTGATGAAGGAAATGTTGTAGTAGCCAGCAATCATGGCAGCATTAAGAGGGGTGATCGAACCATCGTCCTCTTCATCAACCTCAATGATGTTTGCATCAGTCAAATCCTTGAGAGTAGATTCGATGAGCTCGGAGAGATGGTAGTTGAATGCATCTTGAGTCGTGTCGGTAAGACCATAGAAGCTGGGGTTGGCCATTAGACGACGGTAGAAGTATGTGTAGGTGAACCAGTTGATTGCATCTTGAGTGTCCTCGATCGTCTTTGTGCTGATTTCGGTGACGAAGACGTCATGCAAGAAGGCTTGCAACTGACTCTCAACGGGAAGGGCCTCGGTCAAGAACTTCTTGTAGTAGTCTCTCTTGACAGCAGGACACATCAACACACCTCGTGCCTTCTTGTCTTCCATGGGTCTACCAGCCTTGCCGAGCATTTGCAAGATCTCACTGATTGGGTAATCGATGTAGCGATGCTCACGTCCCTCGAAGAATTGGGTGCCCATCACAATCACCATGTGAGCAGGAGTCTGGACCTCCCAAGCGCAGTCTCTTGACACGAGCATGACCTGGATAGCGCCAGCCTTGAAGAAGTGCTCCACGGCACGCTTATCGAACGGACTGAGGGCCTCGTGGAAGTATCCGATTCCGTGCGACAGAGACTCGGCGAGAGCACGTTCGTTTATCTTCTCCAAGACAGAGGAGATATCTTCGATGTTGGCATTGAGGAAGCGATCTTCCTGCTCATCGGCGACACACGTTGCTAGTAAGTCTATGGCAGTTGCTCGCACCTGTTTGCGGTTGGGAACAAAGACCATAGCAGGTTGACCGGCAGCAAGCTGTGTGATAGACTGGTAGACAGGCTTGACCATAGCCAACATGAGAGATGGGAAATGAGGGATGGTGAATGGCTGGATGTGGAGCTCGAGAGGGATCTGGCGGTGCTGGGGGCTGAAGTTGAAGATGGTGTGCTTGCTAGCTCCAAACCATTCACCAACGTCGCGAGCATTGGAGAGCGAAGCGCTCAAACCAACGATACGAAGACCATTCTCGAGTTGCTTACTGATTGCGTGGCTTCGAGAGACCACAGTCTCGTAAATGTAGCCATTGTGGCCTCCAATCATGTGAAGATCGTCTGCCACAACGAGTGTCACGGCCTGGACGTTCTTTCTGCGTTGCCACATACGAGACATCATGTCCCACTGCTGAGGGGTGGCGAGGATAAGATCGCCCTCTCCGAGTGACTTGAGATCAGCAGTAGTCTCGCCAATCAACTTGACAATTTGCTTGCCACCAGCAATGCCAGTCAAGCGAGATTGCCAGTCCTTGTAGCGAGCATCAATCGCTTCTTGGAAAGGTGCAATGTAGACTGCCTTACCTTCTCCTTGACTCCAGTGACGAAGAAGAGCAAACTCGGCACAGACGGTCTTGCCACTGCCAGTAGACGAGCCAACGAGCACATTATCATCGGAGGTGTACAAGGCGTTGAACGTCTGGGTCTGAATCTTGTTGAAACGCTCCCAGTCAGGGTAGAGGTTGACAAACTCTTCACGCTTGAGGGCAGCGATGGGAAGAGGCTGGAGATCCAAGATTGGGGTGTGAGGAGGGAACTTCTCAGGGAGGATGAGCTTCTGAAAAGACACGGCAAGACGAGCTTCGGAGTGCATCCATCTGTCGGACAGGATAGTGATGAAGTAGTTGGGAGGCATGGGCTCGGTGATGGGCACGGTGAACTCGACCAGATGCTCATTCATATCGGCCTCGGCGTACTCCTTACGCAGAACAAACTGATCATGGAACAAGATCTCTTCTCCGTCACAGTCTTCTACAAGAATCCAGAAGCTCTCGGACTTGCCGTGAAGTGCTTCATCCCATTCGAATTTGGGTGAGATCGTAAGCTCAACACGGAGCATAGTGCGTGTCATGGGCTGAACTTGGGCCTGAATTTCCAAACGAGGGAATTTCTGGACCAAGGCGCAGACTTGTCTACCAGCCCTAGGGAGACCGAGAAGCTCGCCCATGCGAGGAGGATCAAGGTCAAAGTAGCTCGACCACGGCACGTCAATACGCTCGGCCTTACGGACAATATCCGCAGGACACTCTGGGAACTGTCTGAGAGGTGACATGGTTGGCCACATGCGCTTCTCGGCCATCTTGCAGAGGTTCAAGGCATCCTTGACAACAGAGGCTAGACCCTTCTTGAGAGCGATCTCGAAGATAGCTCTCAGGATACGACCGGCGGATTGTGTAACGTAAACCAAGTCGGCCATAAGAGCAAGGCCATCCAATTTGAGACGAGACACGTACGCCTGAAGCAAAACATTGATCTTGCAATTGGGTTCATCAATAGTCTCCTTGACAGGAATCGGTACTCGTCCAAGCAGTTTCGCAAGCTCAAGTTTCTCGTCTTGACGAACGGGAATGTACTTGAACTCTTCGCTGAGGGCGAAGACACGGAACAGCTCGATAGGTGTGATCGACGGCTGGATTTGCTGGTTGTAAGTCAACATCGACTTGTGAGTGATGTAGTAGTGTGACGCGATCCGACCAAGCTCTGTAGACACAATTCGGCCTGCACGTTTATCGTACTTGACAAGATTCGCCTGCTCCAGCAATAGAGCAGCAGAATGGATCAAATCGACTCGCTTCTGTTCAAGAGTTTCATCGTCTTCGTAGTCGGCACCAACCTGGTAGAGGGCGGGCGATCGCAACATTCGCACAAACAGATATGTGTAGCCTAGCCACTCGACACCCTCATCGCGAGTACGGACATTGCCGAGCACAACTTCGGCATTGAGGTTGTCTGCCATCTTGCTGACAAGCTGACTCTCAATGGGCAGCTGCTGATTCAGCAATGACAGGTAGTACTGGATTTCTTGCTGAGTAGTGATGATGATACCTTCACCGTAAGTGTCGTATTGTGGGCGACCGGCGCGACCAAGCATCTGGAGGACGTCCTGAGGAGATAACTCAACCCAGCTACCCTTCTCTGGCGAATAGATTTGGGTACCCTTGATGATGACTGTATGTGCTGGTAAATTGACACCCCAGGCAAGGGTGGCTGTGCACACAAGTACTTGAACATCTCCTGCAGCGAACAGCTCTTCGACAGAGTTACGGTCCGCTCTAGTCATACCAGCGTGATGGATACCGAAACCGTAAGGAAGCAAGTCCTTCAAATCTGCATTAGTGACACTCTCAGCTTCCTCTGTCAGAATCTCTCTGCTCGCTGCATCGCTCTTCAAGATTTGACCAATGGTCTCAGATTCGAGAGCCTTGTCACGAATATACTTTGCTGTCTTTGCGGTCTCCTTGCGGGAGTGCACGAAGATTAGCATTTGGTTGCGCTGTTGACCAACTTGCTCAAGAACCTTGTTATAACAGATGTCGTTCATGGTCTTGAGCTGCTTGATCGCCTTCTTCTCAGTGACGCCAATGAACTCCTGCTTCAAGGGACAAGGTCTGTAAGTGCCGTCGAAATGGAAGAGACCTTTGTTCATGTCGACTCTCAAGAAAGCAGCGACATCGCGGTAGTTAGGCAGAGTGGCACTGAGTCCCACGAGACGAACCGGCTCACCAGTCTGCTCGATCTTGCGAATCTGTCTGCTCACAATGCTCTCAATTACCGGGCCACGATCATCGTGAAGCAAGTGAATCTCATCAATACAGATTAGGCGCACAAGATTTGTGTAGCTGGTGTCGGTGGCCTTGCGTGTGATAACATCCCATTTCTCTGGGGTTGTCACGATGACCTGGGTTTCGGCGATTTGTTGCTTGGTGAGTTGACGATCACCCGTCAGCTCCGAGACCTTGATGCCGTATGGTGCGAGACGTGCACCAAAGTTTCCGACCTGTTCCTGAACCAAGGCTTTGAGGGGAGCAATGAAGATGATCTTGAAAGCGTCCAAATCAATCTCGCCAGTCTGGGGATCACGGTGCTTGCCAATCTCGCGCAGCATCGCGAGCATAGCCACGTTCGTTTTACCAGATCCGGTGGGTGCGCAAATCAGCATATTACCATCGTCCTTGAACGCGGTTGGGAAGCAGCGTGTCTGAATACGGTTGAGCTCCTTGGAACTTCCAAATCCAATGCGAGCCCATTCGGGCAACTCGGTTGTAGGAAGGTTGGGGGTTTCGAAGTCCTCGCGCTTGCGCTTAGGTGCTGGTACATGAATTTCATCATATCCCTTGAAAGTGCGCTTAGTGGATCCTTGTGGTAACTTGACGCTAGGGTTAGTCATGAGATGGTTTCCTTGGTCGAAGACAAGGTTCTCCAGGTTGATGTTCCTGCTTGGTTGTAGGCCGCCAACGAGACCCTCTTTCTTTTCTTCAGCAGCGGCAGCTTTTCCACTCGCTGTGTCCAGATCCATGAGGTCGAATTGCATCTTGTTCTGAGCTTGTCCTTCGGCACCTTGCTGGCGAGTTTTGAGCTCCTTGAGGATGCTTCCGTGTCCAGCCTGAACCATTTCACGTTCCACGGCCACACGAGCAGGTTCATCCTCGCCGGCTCTTCTCCACCTCGTTGCCCATACAACCTTATCTCTGTTCTTGACCAGCTTCGAGACCAGCTCGGGATGCTCGTAATCGAACAGCTCCATCAAATCGTTCTCGACATCTCGCAGTTGCTTCTCCTCGCCATCCTCATTCAGGCCAGACATCATATCTAGTGCTTGTGATGTTTTGTCCTGTTGAATATGTGCGTCTTCGTAGAGTTGACCGATTTGTCGTTGGAGCCAGAAAGCATCGATTTCGTGAGCGGGTATTATGTCGTCTTGGTCGGCCTTTGCAGAACGACTGGCAGTCGGAGCGGAGAAAACAAGGTCCTCATCATCTCCATCGCCGGCCATCTCTTCGGCAGCTTCAGCGCCAGTTTCAACTATGTTCTCCGGATCCTCGGTAGCGTCTTCCTCATCTGACTCTCCCTCTCCATCGCGGACCTCGTAATTTTGTCCTTCTTCCTCGTCCTCGTCGCCAAAGTCGACGGCGACGCCTTGGCGGTCATCAATATCGTCGCCTTCACCGGCATCATCTGCGTCCCCCATGTTCTCATCCTCGTCCTGTGCGTCGTAATCCGTGATCTTCTTGCCCAAGTTGACAAGCTCGTTGAACTCCTTCGAGGACAGGTTTACGCCAACGATGTCGTCAATCTCCCTCTTCTTATCAAAATCTTTCAGATCTTGGTCTTTCAGGTACTCTAAAATGCTGTCGGTAGCGCTGGCGGTGATGTGAAGACCATAATCGCCTCCCATCTTTTGCGCCACTAATGTGTTGATCAATGTGTAGGTCGCCTGGGTGGCAGGTGTGCGGGGACGGTATCGTAGACCTTCGATGTTGAGGTCTGCTTGTGATAGAATGCCAGAGGCGCGAGCACTTTGCGCGGGTTCTGTTCTCTTGCGCTTCCTTTGGGCGTCCTGTGCTGCGGACTGAGCAGGGGCAGATTCGCGGGCATTGCGCGAGCCCATATCGTTCAAGTTGATGCGGCCAGCAAGTGACTCAGGATCACCAGTACTATCATCACCTCGGCGCGTGATGAATCGACGGTCCGCCTGGAGAACCAGGTTGGACATGGCCGCGTACTTGTACTGGTTGAGGCGCTTTGCATCGTCATTTTCGGCCATGTTGACGTTATTGTGGTGTTTGTGTTGGGAGTGGCGGGCGACAGACGTAGATGGATAACTCCCTACGCGTGTGCTGCCTCGATAGAAATGTTCCTGTAATCCAGAGCTTCAGCAGGCCAGCGGCGAACATCCAGTCGGTGCTTGGCAGTCCGCTTTTCTGCGAGGCTTCGGGATTCCGCCCTTGGCGACTGCGCTCGTCATAAGGTTCAGACGATCGACAAAGCCCCCGCCTCTAGTGAGCACAGACGTGGTTTTCCAAGTTCGTCAGAACTTGGTTTCCAAACGGACGCTCTTTGCTAAGGGGCGCACGGCCTAGATCTTGGCTATCGCCATGCATGATAACAGTTTTGTATCGACATCCGAGACGGAGATGATCGCAGACTATCTTCGAGTGATATCAATCATACAAGGAGCTTTGAGCAGACCCAATCCGGACAGCATCGTCCAGTATACTCGAGGGTTTGACCATCAGTGGGCAACGCGATTTAGCCATGCGCTGGGTATGATTATCACATGCGTTCCGTATGAGACTTCCCGTTGATCGTGTTTGCCGTTCGCGGGGTTTCCAGCGTCATCGTGGCTGGGTCGATCAATTCCCGCTGCGCTGCCTGGAGCTTCGATCAAGTGTTTCCCTACAAGATCTTCACCTTCCCTCGTCCTTCCTTTTGCTCATACAATAAGCTCAGCCGACAAGTACCAGGTACCTGTCGCATCTATATCATAATGGTTTCCCTATGGGGTTCAAAGAACGACGATGAGCAGCCCGACGATGGCTCTACCACTCCCAGAGGCTCGGCTGAGGATACCAGACGCCCTCCGTCCAGGCGCTCTTATGAGCGAAGAGAGCGTGAAGCAGACGAGAGAACAAGACTCTTGCCTGCTCAGCCTCGTCCTCCTCACTCAGATGGCTACCTCGACCCCGATGATCCAGCTGTAAGCATCCTCTACCTATCTTTACCAGGTCACAATACTGACATTCGCAGGTCTCACCCTACAACCTCTGGACCGTCCGCTTCCTTAGATACCTTACGGTCCTCTTCTTCCTCATCAACTTCATCTGGTGGGTTCTGCTCTTTGTGAGCATATTTGTCTCTCCTCCTGGTCTGCACACGAGAGGCTCTGGTTTCTTCGACTTCTCCTACACCACCTTGACGGCTGGTAATCTCTTGGTGGCCATCCTCTTCTTCGCCGCTCCTTCCAAGGCTATGCGCATCACCATGGGTATCATCACTGGTATTCTGGCTATCGACTTGATCATGATCCTTGCCCTTCCTCGCCTGAGAGTTGAGGAGGGCTGGCCAGGTATCGCCTCGATTGCCTGGGCCACACTCATTGGTCTTTGGTGTGTCATCACTGATAGAGTCGTGGCTTGGGGCAAGCGTGAAGAGGAAGAGCGTCTTACTGGTCGTGCTGAGACACGCAGAACACTCCGCGAATGGCTGGCCGTCACCTTGGCTACTCTGATCCTTGTCGTCTACGCCATCATCGCCGTCCTCATGACCGCAACTCTTGTCTTGCGTGCCCGTGATGCCACTCTGGAAATGGATGGCGAGCGCTACTACGTCGATGGTGATAAATATCAGGTTCACCTCGCTTGTATGGGCAACGTCACCTACAGCTCTCACGGCGTTGCTAACCCCACTCTCCTCCTCGAGGCTGGCGAAGTACCTTCGGAGTACGACTTCGAGCACTGGGCCTACGCTGCTTGGAAGAATGGCACAATTGACCGCTACTGCTACTGGGACCGTCCTGGCTATGCTTGGTCTGACAGCGCCCCTAGCCCTCACAGTGCTGGTATGTCCGCCGATGCATTGTCCGAGGCCCTGGCGGTCGCTGGTGAGGAGGGTCCCTTCATTCTGGTCTCTGCTGGCTACGGCTCTATTGTCTCACGCATCTTCTCCGCTCGTCACGTTCGCAACATCTCCGGTATCATGATGATCGACCCTCTTCACGAGGACTTGCTTTACCGTATTGGTGGCGCCTACAGAGGCTTCGTTCTGTGGGGCTGGGGTATCATTTCGCCTCTTGGCCTTCAGCGCAACTTCGGTGCCATCTTCAACGGACGTACTCGTGAAGATCGCGTCTATGGACGTTCGGCTTACCAGGGTGGCAAATACATCAAGGCTCAGCTCCAGGAGAACCTTATTGCCGAGTCTCTGACCAAGAACGAGGTCGCCAGCGCCCGTACCATCCAGACTCCCAATGTTCCTCTTGTCATCATCAGCAGTGGTATCAGCAACCGCCGTGACAGCGAGTGGGAGCGCAAGCAACGCGACCTGACCAAGCTTACTGAGAACTTGATCAGCTGGGATGTGGTCAACAAAGCACCCCATGAGGTCTGGAGAACCCTTGAGGGCAGAAACGTCATGGACAAGAGATTGAAAGACATTGTCAAGCAGGGCTACAAGGCTTACTCTATCAACGAAGAGAAGATCTGAAGCATGTAGTGACTGCTTCCCCTTTCTTTTCTAGTTGTGTTTATCGTGAGATGAGACGGAATCATGGTAGCTAGCAAACCGGCGAACAATCATAATGTCTTTATTTTGCTTTTCATTTTCTTGCATCAGCGTATTGTGACTCACGTGGCAGTCTGTTTGCACAAATTCTCACATCTTCAGTTGCTTGATCTCCTTGAATACTCCGATAGTTTGATTTATACTCTTCAGTCATAGGCTGTTTCCGATGCTCGGCAGTCATAAGCTATTCTCAATGCTCAGTAAACTATGCAATCCGACCCTCAACTGCATCACGACTTTGCAAGAGAGGTGCATCTTCACCTTCCTGGTACTCGCGTGTAGTAAAGAATCGCGTCAGTCGTCTTTGGCCTCTCTCCTGTCTCTGCTGAACCCACTCTGAAGCCTTGAGTCCCCAATGCCAAACCATACCAGCAATGAAACCAACAGCATCGTTCTTGAACGCCAAACAACCTGCCACTGTGACCAGCATGACCGCCCAGCGATTCCTTTTCTCCTGCTCATTGAGCTTGCGTCTCTTATCTGCAGCATCCTCATTCTCCTGTTCCGTCTCTTCCCACAGATCTCGCACATCATCGAGGGATTGTCCTACTTTTGCTAGTTCGACACCGGCTGCTAGGACCATGACTCCGAGTAAGCTTTTTGGAAAGCGTTGGAGGAGAGGGATGATGGATTCTCCAGCTGTGAGGCCAAGGATGAGCTTTACTAGGCCGAGGATTATTATGCTGGCGCCGCTGCGGGCACCGAATCTGTATTGGCCTGCTAGACCTCCGCTACCGTGACATACGGGCATGGCGCCGAACCAGCAACCAACAAGGTTCGCGATGCCAACTGATAGACCGATCTCAGTGTTGGATGGTGTGGGAGGGTAAGAAGGGAATAGTGATGCTGAGAGTGATGTGACAGCCAAAATGCTATTCAATGTCGTGAGAGGTAATTGCGGGAGACCAGCTTCAAAGGCGCCTTTGTAGAAGTCCGAAGGCGACGGTATGTAGGTGCGCGGGTGCCAGGTGTGGAAACCAGAACGTTCTTGTGGTGAGTGCGAACTTGCGAGCTGAATGCCTCCAAGCGTGAGGCCGAGAAGAAAGACAAGCAGAGCATAAGGCACTCGAGAAACCAAGGATGATAAGAGGAGAAAGACAAATGCAGCCATCGCCCACAGCCAGTTGTCTGACCAGCTCGGACTAATCCATCCGAGCGGCTTTAGCAGACCTCCACCTGCTGAGATGACCAGAGCGAGACCAGCTCCCATCTGGATACCTCTGACAACCGGTATGGGTACTACCCGGCCGAACCACTTCAACAGACCTGAGAGACTCAAGAGTGTCACGACACCTCCTACAAACAGGCCTGCAGAAATATTCTCGGTCTTCGTATACGACTGGCTGATGGCGATAGCCGCGATGGCTTTCATAGGTTGCACAGGAAGCGGTATACCAAATGCGGCTCCAGTTGCTATATTCGCGATTCCAGAGAAGACCAAAGTAGCAGATAGCGATATGCTGTCCGTCAAGGTGAGAGCAATAAGCAGAGGAAGTAGAGTGCCCAAATCTCCCAGAGCTCCCGAAAGTTCGTTGAGAGGTTGTGCTCGTAGTGTTCGTAGGTTGTGTTTATTCACGTTCGCCAGACGTGAGTAGAAAGACGCCATCATGATGGCAGTATTATGATTTAATGATAGGTATTCGATGCAAAGCAGAAACGCTTAGTGAAATGCTCGAGAGATGCAAAGGATGTTGTAGGAGTAGGCCGCAAAATCGATTTCCAGCACAAAGGCCCGTGATCCAGCCACGTAGGTCTCGTGCCGATAAGAATATATTGGTTTGTCAAAGGAAAGGACGTCGACGTATCCACGGAGACCTCCCACTGGATGGATCCACCAAGCGGTGACGCTTGCTGGCCGAAGCTTGCCGAAGGTGACCCTGACATCAATCACGGACGCGTCTTCCGTGTTGCTTCGAAACGCGTCTGCCCAAGAACTTCTGAATCACCAATATTTAGGTTCAGCAAAGCATAGATAAACATGCCTGCGAGAAAGATACGACCGTCGGTTGAACGGTCTGATGAAGGAATGGGCTTGCCGCCATCCTCACAAGTCGGTGTGCCGATACCAAGCTCTCAAATGACAGAGACATCACAATCAGCAAAGAAGCTCAAGAAGTATCGGCCTGTGGGGACGTTACCATACGAGCTTCAGGACATCATCAATGTTTACATCGAGGAGCAGCTCTGTATGTTGTTGAAGGCGCTGCTCGGCAAGAAGCTATCTAACATTCTTTAGTTTCACAAGCGATCTCTTTACTGATGAACACATTGATCGCCGGTACTGATGGCACTGTCGATGGACGGACTCTTCCAGCCTATGTTTCTTCTCCTCAAGTACTTGCAGTTGTTGCTACGTTAGCTGTGCATCCCAGCTGGACCAATCGATCCAGGGAACCGGAAAGCGTCAAGATTGCCAACGATGCACTATTCCTGCTCAAGCATGTCAACTCTATCATCGGTGCTGCCAATGCCAACTTCGCATCAGCTTTCAAGTATCTCGGTAAGCTGGACCCGCGAGATAGACAACGACGCACAGGAGATGTTACCATCGACGGTGACGACGATGGCAAATTTCAGATAGATCTAGCCAACAAAGGCGCAATCTGGAATCTAGCCGAGGACTTCTGGGCAGTGGTCGGCTGGGCCTTCAACTGTTCATGTCAATATCCCAAACGCTGGGAGAGGTGGAGACCTTGGCTTGAGTTCATGCTTGATGCACTGGAGGATGATCTTCAAGAGAGAGCATCCATGGCGGAACCCCTCAAGAAAGATGGCAAAGAAGCTGCAGCCAATACACTGTTGTCGGAAAGTTTGATTGCACAATACTGTCTCACTGTAGGTGACGGTAGAGCCGGTAAGCGAAGAGTCATGAGAGCAATCCTTGCCAATGGTTGCAAGAAGGACTTGGACGAGTTTCATGAGATCTGGAAGAACGAGACTAAGCCTCCCAAAGAAAAGAAGCAGGAAGAGTTGGTGCCGAGGAAGAAGATTGACTTTGAAAATGAAGAGTATGGTGACTACATGGATATGGACGAGTCTGAGGAAGAAGAAGAAGACTTGCCCCCAACACCGAAGGCAACGACCTCGGGGCGTCACTCACGTAGAAGAGCACGACCCTCTTCAGCGACACCAGATGCTGATGAAGAAGGCGAATCTAGTGTGTCTTCTGACTATGGAGGCTTCCAAGCTATTCAACTACGCCAGCGTCTAATTGCTCTAGTAAGTCACCACTCCTTTGCCTTGTAATGATGACAGCTTCTGACATTCTTCAGCTCACACAGACATCATTCCATTATCAACATGCATTCATGGAGGCTGAAGATTGCTTCGACCTGGTGACAGAGTTCATCCGTCCGCTACCTCTGGACATCTTCACTCTGTTCGTAACGCCATCGAGCCCCTGGCTGGAACCTCATTCGCATGCGTCACTATGCCAGAATCTTCTTCGCCCGATTATCTCTTCGGAAGCGCCAACCTACCACGCCGACACCATGACACAGATCGAGTTCGAGAAACACTTCCTACCTTACCCTGCCAACTACACCAATTACGTGGAGAACGCAAGGGTTAGCTTACTGGTGGAAGCCCTGTTGAGATTGTTGTTCAGACACTCTGCACTGATTGTTAATGACAGTCTAAAGAAAAAGCTGGACGAAGGTATCAAAGCCAGAGAAGTCAAGGCGAGATCCGGCGGCAGGAAGTTGGTTGGTCTGAAAGAGGCGGAAGAGGAGAAGGCAGTCAAGATGCTGGCAAACAGCGCTATGAGGATGAAGATGGTAGTTCAGGTTGCTAGTGCTCAGCAGCAGTAGATGGACAATAGAAGGGATATTGCTATCCTTTGGATGTGATAATAAATCGTATTCTTGTCGCCTAAGCGATCGAGACCGAACCTCATCACGCTTTCAACCTGATAGCTTTGTGACGATGCAGATAATTGACGATGCGGCTATGTTGCATGTAATTTTGTGGTTGTGAGGGTGAAGACAGCGAGGTTGTCCGCGGTACTTGACGATGTCTGAAACCTGAAGCTTAACAAGTAGAACAAAGATCCACACCAATCTCCACAACAATATATCCTCACCATATCCGAAAGATCATCGGCTTGTTATAGCTCTAGATAGCTCTCAAACCATATTTCAGGTGGTTTAATCATGAGCTTAGACGTGAACCAAGTGGAACAGACTGAAGCAGGGTCATACCACTATCAAACTCGACTTGTCCGTGATGACTTACGAGATGGGATTGAGGCCTGGTGTGCGGGTCTGATACAAGAGAGATAGCAATGAGATACCCAATATTCCCTCTGTTTTGGATAAACATTCCACGAACGCATCGAAGAAGGGTCAGTTAGAGGTGATTGGAAAGGTCAAGACTCGAGACGGCGCGCGATGACGGAGCGAAGGCGGTGAGACGTGGGGCTCCGTCGAGACTTGGATGTGACGGTGGTTTGTCTTGCAATTCGCAAGCAGTACTACTAACACACGACACGGACCGAATCTCTTTCGCATCCACATCCGGTGCATCATCCTCTCTTCGAGTCCGGCCTGTGCAGACCCGACCAGCACCACTCTCGCTACAGCACACCGTCACCTACAACGACCTCGGCGGTCTAGTCACACTCAAGCACGCAATCAAGATGTTGAAGATTTGGTCTATGGTACTATTGATACTGGGAATCTGTCAGAGAGACGCTGCTGACTGATGGCGACAGAAACAACAGCAGCAAAAGGACCAAGCCGCAGCGTCCGGTGGCGCAAAGAAGAAGAAGGTCACGGCAGCACAGCTGCGTGTGCAGAAGGGTGAGTAGGTATGGACGAAGACCACAAGATGGATACTGACAGCCCTTGTCACAGATCTCTCGGAGCTGTCACTTGGTAGCACCATGACAACGACCTTCCCCGATCCCGACAACATCCTCCAGTTCAGCCTGACCATCTCACCCGACGAGGGCATGTACAAGAACGGCACCTTCATCTTCACATTCAACATCAGCCAGAACTTCCCACACGAGCCGCCAAAGGTCAAGTGCACACAAAAGATCTATCACCCGAACATTGATCTCGACGGCAACGTGTGCTTGAACATCCTGCGCGAGGACTGGAAGCCAGTGCTCAACCTGAACGCAGTCATTGTTGGACTCCAGTTCCTCTTCCTCGAGCCCAACGCTAGCGACCCGCTGAACAAGGAGGCAGCCGAGGACCTGGCACGCGACCGCGATGGCTTCAAGCGCAATGTGCGATCTAGCATGGCTGGAGGCAGCGTCAAGGGCATCTCCTACGACCGCGTCATGAAGTAGAATAGTGGACGGGGAAGGAATACGAGGGATTGATGTGGCATACGACAGGCGTTTTCTGTGCTATTCGATACGAGCGGTTTCCTCTTTTGCACTTTGGCTTCATTCTATACATACGGCGCCATCAGAGGGCATGGACAAGGCGATGGCGCGGCCCGCGAGTCGTGGCTCATGTCATTCTATACTCGCCGAGTCCAATTTGTACACTTTCTATTCCGTTTGTCGTTCTTGCATGCGTGTGATATCTAATAAACGGGTGGCTGTCGAGAGTCGAGAGTCGAATGGGGTCGGGGTCTGTGCTCTGGTCGGAGCAACTTTCCATGTCGAATTCGCTGCTCTCTCATCCAGAGCACCACCACCACCCTCGTTCCCTCCCCACATATACACACAATGCATACGACATTAAGGATATCGCACTCGCTGCAAAACAACGGCCAGCAGTGCCTACGCTCGCTCCAGCAGCAGCAATGCCGCCACGTCTCGTCCTACCGCCGCACAAAAAAGATGTTGCTCGTCCAGCCCGACAACTCGTTCACTAAAAACACCGGCTCGCAAGATCACATCATTTACAACCCTCCTTCTTCTGCGCCGAATGTCTATCACACGCCTCTGAAGTTCCTGCCCAAGGACGACCCGCGACGCCGCCTACACACTCTCCTCAAATCTACCGCCTCCACCTCCGAAAACACATCATTGCCTCCAGCAGTGCGACCAATCTATGAGAAGAAGTACCACCTCAAGCAAGCCGACATTGAAGAGATCAGACGACTCAGAGCAGAAGACCCGCGCCAGTGGACCAGAGTACG
This sequence comes from Aureobasidium subglaciale EXF-2481, assembly GCF_000721755.1. Taxonomy (NCBI): domain Eukaryota; kingdom Fungi; phylum Ascomycota; class Dothideomycetes; order Dothideales; family Saccotheciaceae; genus Aureobasidium; species Aureobasidium subglaciale. Next base: position 194,712 of record NW_013566975.1, on the reverse strand, counting down.
ATTGGCCGAAAAGTTCGAGTGCAGCCAGTTCTTCGTCAGCTTGTGCTGCTCAGCACCGCAGATCAAGGACGAGAGACAGTTGCAGCTCGAGAAGATCAAGGAGAAGTGGGGACGCACCAAGACAGAAGCGCGCGAGGACAGGCAGACCAGAAAGTCGACTTGGGGAAAGGCCGTTTAGAAGCTTGTCTTCTTCTTGCTGTGTGCGTTCTAGGAGGATTGGGAAAAGTCGCAAAGCATTTGCATTTTCACAGGTGTTCTAAGGAGAATGGGACCCGCATGTTTAGTTTCCAATTCGGTCAGGCCCTTTGTTGGGGGTCTTGACTTTGTATATGCCCTTTTTTGACATGTCACGCGAGAGGCGTGAGGTGTTGTTGTAAGATAGGCGGACAGGGCTTGCTTTCTGTTGCATCAAGCAGAAAAGAAAACTTATATCTGTATATGAAATACCACCAGACATGGCGGTATACCTTCAAACCAATCACTTCCATCGATACAATATGAGCATGTGAGGCAGGAGCACAATAAAAGAATAAATAGAAAACAATTCACCCAGAGCTGACCACGGGCTTGGCAGTCGCGGATTTATCCGAACGTCACCTCATGCGCATACCGATGGCCTCGAATTGCACGTACGCCCGCCCGCGCAACCTCTCCACTCTATAATCAACCCCACCAACAAGCTTCACAATGCCTATCAAGCCCATCACTGGTGTACGTCTGCCCAATTGAGTCTCCGACCGGCCGGCGCGATCCCCACTTTTGCGCGCGCGACATGTCACGACTCCGAAGAAGCCTGGATCAAAGTTACTGACTTGGGCGTTGTAGATGCTCCGTAGAGGTCTCGTCCTCGACCTTTCCGTCGCCTTTGGTAAGTTTGTCTCGTAGATCTGCGAGTATGTATGGTAAGGATCAGTTTGGCTAACTTTCAATAAATAGGTCTCGGTACCTCGGCCGGTTACCTCTGGTGGTACGGTACGTAAACACATCTCCTACTTCTAGGACGGCCTCTTCCTCTTTACTTCCTACCTCCACTCGACAACCGAATACACCGCCATCTGCTCGAATAAAGCCAACAGTCGACCATTCCACTCCGACTCATTTAACATCGAGTCATATCACAACCCAACGAAACGATCGACGAACCAATACCACCTCACCTATATCTCAACCTACGCCTCGTCCCACACATACAAAAGGCAGACAGAAAGACAGAAACCAAAGAACCATAAAAACTAACACAACATTTCCACCAAACAGGCTTCCACGTCCCCGCCGTCCGCCGCCGCGATCTGTTCTACGCCAAGCTCGAAGACGAGCGTGCCGCTTCTCTCGGCCAGGTTTAAAAGGACTCTCATTCGCATAAATACAAAGCATCTTTCAGACCCAAGCATCCATACAAACACCCTTTTTTTGATATACCAAATGGAGACTGGAGGGGAAAGAGAATGATAGACAAATCAGCACGAGCACGAGAGAGACAGAGAATGGGAACGTCTCTAGAGGATGAGAGAGGTTTCTTTTGAGATCAAATCGTACATGGAATATGCATCTTTTTTGTACATTGTATGTGCTTTTGAGGGAGTGTGTGTGTGAGTGAGCGTGATTGGTAATGTTCATTGAGCGGTGTTGGTGTGTGCAAGTCTAGCTTACAGTCCTCGTCGGCGACAGTAAACCTGAGTCTGGAAGGCAAGTAAGTCTTGCAAATTACCCTGTGACACTTCCGACCTTTTCTGCTACTTTCTCAACAATCCCTCTTGCTGCAAAACCATGTCCTTTCTCATTCCTGCTCCTTTCAGCATGTCACTAGTTTTATTCTGTGGACATCAGATCAGATCAGAGATGGATCAAGTACTTCTTGCAGTCGCTGCTCGATAGCTTTGTTCGCTCTTCCTGATCCGTGTCTAGGGCGAGTTTGCAAGGTGGACATTCTGTGAATGACATATGCAGACTATGTGATATCCCAGCTTTTAGTAGACCTGCAGAATTGATTGGACGCGCTCTGCTAATCTGACCCACCCCAAAACTCACTCATTCTCGAAGATGGCAGTCATGTCCTCTGAGGACCTGATTGGAAGAACAGAGAAGTACTAGCATCTAACTTCAATACCCTTCCTCGACACGGTCAAATACTTGACACCTTTGTACGGTCTCACACCTTCTCCAAGACCTTTACTCCTCTTGGTGTCAATGACCAGACTATCAACCTTCAATCCACTAGCCAACCACCCTTTGACGCCAAAACTCAAGCTCGCAGATCCAGGCATGAGAACAGCGTTTTGTCTGCTTCTCTTCTTATCTCTGGCTGTGTCATCTGTATCGTTGGTCTTGGTCTTTGAATCGCTTTGATAGTCTTTTGCTTCGTCGTCATCGTAGTCGTAGGTACTGGTTTGCATGCCGTTGGAAAGGGAAGAAGCCACTTCCTCGTCCTCGGTCTCGCCGACTAGAGAGCAGCGAAGCAGGCAACCTGCGCTACTGATACTGGCTGCTTCCTTTGCCGAAATCTTCCATTCTACGGCTGTGTCGCCTGGACTCCAGTGGGCTTCACCTTTTGTGGCGCGGAGGTCGCTGATGTTGCGGACGGAGGAGGTGATGGGGATGCTGACCGTGAGATCCTCGAGAAGTGGTGCTTTTGCTTCGTTGGAGTTGCCGCGGAGAGTGGACGGGCGGGAGCCTAGGTTATTTGATAGACTGGTTGCTGCTGCGGAGCCTGGTCCTAAGAGGGAAGATGTGCCGGTCGAACCATTGCCACTGTTGAAACGATGGCTGATCGTCAGACGAACTTCAAAGTCTGAGCCCGTGGCGCCCAGTCCGGTGCGAATCTCTATCGAAGCGGGAAGATTAAGGTCTTGAGCTTTTGCAGACAGAGGAGATGCTGAAGGATCGAGTAGATCGACATCGTAGCCTGCGAGCACGAAGCGACCGTCTGGCGGCACGAAACTGAGTTCTGCGTGGTCTCTCCAGCGTGCCAATCGTACACATGGGTGGAACACGGGACGCTCCATTGTACGCTTCACCTTCTCAGCACCAGGTCCGCTACCAGCTCTCAAGCTCAAGAGCAAATCAGGGACACCAGAGACCTTGCTGGTAAAGGCAATGCTGCCATTGGCAAAGGCGGCCAAGGGACGTCCAGAGGGAGCGTAGGTGACGGACAGAGTCTCTACAATATCGACATACATCTCATTACTCGTATGGCGAACATTCGAGCGGCGCCAGGGGATCTGGGAGCCAGCTGTTGATAACGTGGGCGCGAGGCTACCGCTACCACTACCACCGCTTCCCATGCCAGAGAATGGTGTCGGTCCAGCATTGAGTCCGGCAGAAGTGCTGTCAGTATTGTGTCAGCCATGTTCAAGAGACACACTATCGCCTCCGTGACATACCCAGGCAAGCCTACACCTCCAAGCAGTTTACCCATCCAAGAGGGAGTGTCGACGACATCTCTAAGCGCATTTGCTTCGGTACCGCCAATCAAGCCTCCATCGCACATCTCGCCCAGGACCTGTGCTATGACATCGTAGTTGGCCTCAATCTTGCTAGCCAATATTGGCGCACCAAGGAACTCTTCAAGCGCATCTGCGACGCGATGTAGGAATTCGAGGACGACCAGCGGTTCAGTGTCGGTCGAGCAAGGACTCAGGAACAGCAGGCCGTCCTGCAGCATAGAAAACAGCAGCGTCGGGGGATTCGTCCCTGTCAGGTAGATGCATGATGGCCTGGGTTCCGAGTGGGCAAGGTACAATGGTAGGACGGTGGTAGCAGGTGGAGGGCGCGCAGTAAATGTATGGGTTACGATGGCATTGCTTTGACAGGGTCAGCGAGACGAATGCGACGACGAGGGTGGAGGGGGTTTACTGTACTTGCGCTCGTTGAATATGTAGACTGCCTCGATTAGACCCATGGCGACGGTTGTTGACCTCTGTGGGTTATGTTTGCATGTTCGCATGTGAAAGGTCCATGTTTAGTGGGCTGAATTCTACGTCACCACCATTGAGACCGTTTCCCCTCCAAGCTGGCCATGAGATGTCCTGATACTTACTCTATTGGAACTAAATGTCAACTTGACGCAGACAGTGTTCGCATAACCACAATCGAGTTCAATAGCATAAGAATGTGGACAATAACGAAGAATGATCTGTTACGCTGCTTCAATGGAGCGCGTTGGTTTCTATAGAACCTCGAGTGATATCTTGTGCTGATGCATATTCCTTTCCTCTTGCCTCGCTCGACTCCGAATACGCCTGTAGAATTTCATCCATGTTCAAACGCCAGCCCAAGCATGATCAACGTCTTCGTTTTTCTTGTCCTCCTTCTCCCGTGTCTTGCCTCTGCCCTTGCACATCAGGGCTCCGCTGCCTTTTGCTACCTCGTGCCGGCGGCTCAATTAATCCTCCGCTAGCTGCCTATTGCTGTGGTGGGTAGGGCATGGTCGGGTTTTGCTGTGTTTGGTAGTGCATGGGTAGCGCTTGCTCCTGTGTGTACGGATTGCGTGCGAACTGATCCCGATGGCCACCCTATTGGCGTCTTGGGTCGTGCGACATGGGCATGCCAGGTGGAGGCAGGCCTGAGCCAGGCCCAGGGCTAGGGCCACCCATAGGTGGGAATCCCATACCAGCTGGTGGGGGGAAGGGCATACCGCCAGGAGGTGGGAAGGGCATGCCTTGAGGTGGTGATCCAGCCGCGCCAGGTGTCGGAGGAGGGAATGGCATGCCGTTAGGTGGGAAAGGCGGCATTCCGTTGGGAGGGAATGGGAATGGCGGCATACCACGACCTGCGCCCATCGGAGGAGCACCAGGAGCACCGAATGGAGGTGGGGCCATGCCAGGAGGGAAGCCGAAAGGCATGGCTGCTACACCAGCGTGCGTTCCACCAGGCAACATGGGATTTGCGCTTGCTTGTCCTTCGGCAGCATATGATGACGTGATACTATCGATGACTGATTGCGCCTTCTCGTGTCCGATTTCTGTCCCAGCCTGTCAGTTGCAAGTCTCGGTAGAGGGTCGCTTCGTATCGCGTACGTTGGTAGTAGTCGACGACATTTCGTAGATGATTACGACCGCTGTTATGGGCCTTTCTCACACTCATACTGTCGTGGGTGAGGTATACATCGCAGTAATCGCCTAGGTTCACATGAGTCTTCGTTCGTTCGCTGTCGAGGCATGGATTCGGAACCTACAGAAGAGTAGGTGAACGTTAGCAAGAGTCTAGTAGTTCGGTAAGAGGGTAACTTATATTTCGGCATCTTGACGGCTTGATCAATGTATCAGATGCGACGGGATGGTTGACAGCGCAAAGCTGTCTCGAATCCAAAGGCAGCTTGAACCCCAGACACCTATATCACTCCTTGGCGTTGCGTCCATCTTATCTTATCATCTGATCTTGTCTTACGAAGACTAGGAAGTCGCAACACGCCTTGATCTTACACATGAGCCCACGACATTAATCTACACAACTCCCAATCATTCAAGATTGTGCTGGTCAAGCTCATCAATATGTCTACCATGCAAGTACCTGTCAACAATGTCTGGAGTTCTATGAACTACACCCCTCCACGCGGCTCATGCAACCACAAAAACGGAATGATTTCCAACAAGTGCCCATGCCTTCGCTTCATGCTACACCCAGTCAAGGTAGGTCGTGTTTCTGGCTTCCTCGCCACAAATTACACCATTTCCTCTTCCTTTGTTCATACCAACACACGTGTCCCCTACAGGCCGCTACCTCATTTGAGTGCGACGGCTGCGGCCACCATGCTTCCTACCACAACCTGGACAACCCGTCTGAAGGCGCCATTCTGGCAAAGTGGTCTGCGCAGGAGAAAGCTATGACAGCTTTTCAGCAGCAGCCGACCACCTCATCACGGAACAAGCGTAAGCGCATCACTCCGCAGTCTGACGATGCCAACCAATCTACCATAACGATCGCGGACGACGCCCCGGAAGTCACACAAGGCGCTTCCGACGGCTCAAACAGAAACAGTGAAAAGGTCCATGCCTTTTCGTCTCTGTTTAGTAACAGGAACGGCAGCTTGAGATGAAAAAGAGGCTTCTTTATTTCCCCTGTCTGACCAACAGGCTTTTGCTGTCAACCAACGACTTCGCCAAGCTTTCAGCTGGTATCTGTCAAGCCACTATCGCACATTCAAAAACACGACGGCCATGGCTTTTTTTTTTTTTATCCTTTCCAGCACTTTTTATCGCCCAGCGGCCAAGTGGTCAGTCCTGTTGACGCCATGCTCGGGAACTGCCAGCCACTTCGTTCCCCTGGTCGGTCTTCACATTCTCCAAGCCATAGCTGATGTCGTCTTCACGGTGTCACGCTTTACATTAGAGTTGGCTGAGTACGAAGACCACGACGTTGACAGGAAACGTTTGCAAGGAGTTTCTCGTGAACTGTATGACGCTGGGCTGGTGTGTCGGCTTTCGATTCTGAATCAGGGAATTGGTTCCTCAACATGAATTTTTCGTGCCGAAGCGAATTTTTTTTGAAAGACTTGACATTTGATCGAAGCGAGCAGTGGCTCTCGTGCAAGGAGATGGGAATGGGATGTCTCTCTGCACTAGAGTATGTCACGCACCTAGCTGGGTCCGGGTACCATACTTCTAGAAACGAGAGAGATTCCACTGAGATTGGCCGTCTCATAGACTCCGTCGAAGCTGCTTTAATCCGGCATAATACCATGCCTCTCCATTACTTCCTATTTCTTTGTCTTGGCTTTGAGGCATACTAAGGGTGACGGCGTCGAGAACATTCGGAAGATATACCGCTTTCAGGAATCCACCTCTTTCTGGCAAGAGGTGATCGGGTATGCAGAAGCAGAAAAACGTTACCATTTATTTCCCGATGTCAAGGACGTGCTCAGTAATGCTCCAGCATATCGATTACTCTCCCAAGACTGTCAGCTCCACTTGATCAACAATGCAGAAAGATGCGTTCGCAAACGCGATGCCTCAAAAGTAACGATGGTTCGTGAATGTTGGTACCGTGCGCAGACGTCGGTTCATCGAGGTTGGTCTCCAGCTCCGCAGCAGTTCGCGAGGTCCGATGGCGGTCAGTTCATGGCGTCAGCATTGATGTTCTACGATAGCTGAAGAGCATGCGTGATCGATGCCCGATATGACTGGCACAGACCCAAACGTCGACTTCCTTCCAGAACGCGAAGTGAGGCAACAAGTCTACGATGAGGAAGAAGGAAGGTTGTCCAGCTACCATCGAACCAGTTCTCCCGCGGAACCTGAACGGGCGATTGTCTACCCTAGTGGTTTACAGCATGTCGAAGAAGAAAACAAGCACGTCATGCAAAGCGGACGGTACAATTTCGAATCAAGACAAGGGAACAGTTGATAGACTGACAGTCATCTATCTGAAGCAAAACTATGGTTGTTCGATTGTGACCATATTCTACATCGAGGCAGTCTTGCTTTGCGGAAGCGTTAGCCGGCACTTAGGGTTTGGGTATAAACTCTTTGACGGGCAGAATGACATAAGGATATGATAGCCGACCACGTCCCTCAATCCGAACCTCTGCATGCCTCAGCCACTCGTTTTTGGTATACAGCTCTCCGAAGTCAAGGAGAAGGATTCTAAACAGTTTGGAAGCGCCGGAACGGATGTTGTAGATTCCGAGACCACTGCATGTCCACAACTTAGGTCAGATGTAGCACATGACGACCGACAGCGAATGGCAAGCTGCCGGATCCGCTCCATCAACTCTGGCGGGGTTCAATCCTAAAGCTTCTTGCTTGTCCCTTCAACCTTGCCGTCTTCCACGTGAGATGAGTGAACTATGGAGATCCGGTTAGAAGGTTCCGACTCATCTCATGTCGTCTTCAGCTGTAAAGTATGACGTGTACTTTCAAGACGTGAATAGATTTCTGTCTTCAGGGCGAATGGGTCTGAATGTGGTACTACGTCGGTTATGCCACAAAGCTCGAGAGTGATCTGGTAGTCGAGGTCATATCAACGTAATCGGGAGATGGGGAATTGTGCTCGAGCCTGGTGACACAGTTATCTCGTTCCTCATACACAATGATGCATCGTCAAAGATCATGGGAAGCATCGTCGATCCTGCTATCGCCAGGCCCAAGGGTACGATGTATTGTACGAAAAAGCTTCGTTCACCTCGCACGTGGCTGCCGTTCTTGAAGTGATTTTTCGTGACTTCCGCCTCCAAGCTATGTTGCATGGATCTAAGATGGTAGTAGGGGATTGGGAGCCAATCAATGTTGGTCATAGGCATGACGGTCGGCAGATACCGACTGAGAGGGTGACTCCACGCTGGAGGATCAAAAACTGTGGGCGGAATCCCGATCCCCCACCCCTGGAGGGGTATAATACTATCCGCGTAGTGTAGGATGCCATTCTCTAGCATCGAGAATTGTGTCGAGATCAGTAACTGCTATGGTGCCCTTACACTTATTGCATTACGGCCGTGCTGATATGGGAGGGGTGAGCGTCATAGAAGGATGTGTCTTGCCATCAAGAGTTTAGCTGGCGGGCCTGGGAACTGAGAGAATGGATAAAGACTGTAGCTAAACGTTGGAAAAGCACTCGCCTCTGAGTGCTCTCATGATGTTTGCTTGAGCAGCAGTGAAACTAGGTTATGGTCGAGTCACCACCAAGACTTAGCAGGTACCTACCCGCTTCTCCTCTGCACTGAAATCACGCTGCTTGACGCCTACACGAGGACCGGATCCTTTCTATCAAGATCACTTGAGACCAAGGAGAAATCGCGAACTGTGGTCATCGGAGAGCTTTTGACGAACCAGCCATACCTGGGTGACAGCACTTTCTACACAAGGCTAGATGATGTCAAGTCATGGGACAGAACTGCGCTGGAAATAACCAAAACATTCGAGGCCTCTTTCGGGGAAATAATCAAACTGCTCCCAACCGTCTCCCAGGGAAATGGACATAGTCTGGTGCTAAGAAGTCTCCCAACTCTATTTCGCAAAGCTACCGGCCCAACTGCCGCTGTGTGAGAGACCACTAAAGACATGGCGCTTCTGTAAGGCTGTGCACGTCATATGATGTACGGTCTAGCCTTGAGTATGGCAGACCTGAGCTTGACATCTCTTCAATGGATATGATAAAATTTCATCTGTTTTGGACCTTTGTTTTGGTTGATATGTGACTTATGATTAGGGTGATTGCGATATCATGTTAGGCTACGGTACGAGTTGCTGTCATGCAGCTCGCTGATAGTTTCCCAAACTGGTAGTTGCATGAAGGGCAGCAAGAGACGAGGTTACTGATCCTTCGTCTCTTGGTACCCCACATTGCATCATACCGCTCACTTCACCCCGTCTCCTCTCCTTGCTATCTTTGTAAGGTGCCTGACTCTGCCTCATCTACCAAACACCATGTTCGGAAAGACCGATCGGACCGTTGAGTTGAGTTGTCAGATGAAGCAAATGGTGTCGAACGCATCATTGGTGAGCAGGCGTTCGGAGAGATAGGGATGTGTGCGGTGGCAGCCCGGAGTCGCCGAATGGCTTGAACCTAAATCGGCGGATCTGTCCGAGTGGCCAGCACGTGCAAACGACTGCACAAAAGGCGGTGCGACCGTTCTGATGTCTTGGGTTCGTTGGTTTCGGCCCTTACGAAGCAAGAGAGTTCCGTCAGTTCCCACTCTTGACTCGATGCCTCTCATAATCCCGAATGGTTGGAATGCCACCGATTGGCGTGTATCCAAGAGTCTCCGATCGCTTGGACTCTTGGTGCTGGTGGTTGGAGTGGTTAATGCCATCATCGGCCGGTCCGAATAATCTGCTCCATTGCACTCCACGTCGGGTCTTCCACAAGCCATTTTCCATGGATGCTGTCTTGAGATCGGAGGGACAACTCTACCCGAGCGGGTGTTACTGATGCAAGTTCCTGCAGGAGAAAACTGTTAGTCGTTTGGACGCTGGAAAAGCGAATGCGGGACCGTCGAGCATCTCTCGATTGTGGCTGGCTGTGACTTGAGGATTCCCAGGTGCATGGTTCGGATCCATGCATCCACAGAACTTTGTGCTCGTCACAACAACTTTCGAAGAGGGTAGACTTACTGATCGCATTGTGTTGGTTATTTGTTGAAGTGCTGGAGCATGAACAGACTGAGGTTGACTCCCTCCAAGAATGACTGTTCGTGAATTGACCCAGCGCAACGCTGCACTTGCTTTGAGGTAAGTTTGTTGTATCTTGAAGCGGCGGATACTGGCGTCCATCATAACTCTGGCTCTGATGTTAGGACTGGAGGTGATACTCAAGAAGCCAGAGAACATACCGTTGAAGCTGCGCCTTCTCTTCTTCGTCGTTACCGTCCGGCTCTGGCCCTTGGCAATCGAATGGTTGGTTCAACAAAGCCTGGGCTTCTCCAGCGCATTGGCGAAGTACGCAATAGCCTTCCTCGTAATATTCTTCGGCCGAAGGATTTGCCCTGATGTTGGCAATGAAGTGTTGCAAGTGTCTGAAATCAGAAAGAATCTCGGCGATACGCATGGCGCGTGCCTCATTCACTGAGGCAATGCATGTCAGGATGGCAGGTTCCGGGATGGTGGGAAGGGTTGGTACAAGGGACATCTTACATCCGTCGGTCATTGCAGAAGGGAGTGAGGGATCCAGCTGTGGTATAAAGATGGGTCTGGATGGGCAGTGATCGGCAGATATATAAACGACCCTTACAGTAGCCAGGTGTGTCTTTTCTTGAGGCTCTTCAATCGTAGAAAAGTATCGTGCATTGTCACACATGTAACGAAGTCGGTAATATGCGAGAGGAGATCGGGTGGACAGATGCAATGAAGGATAGTGGAGGTGAGGTGTGCAGAAGCGAACAGAGAGGCTGTGGGTGGATTGGGAGAGACGTTAATAAGTACACCAACAAGGGAAATGGTCGTCAAGAAGCCATGGGCAGACATGATCTGAACGGGGTTCACAATTAAAATGGCATCTTTACGCCATGGGTGGACGGCCAAGCACGTCACAAGCTACCAGATGTGGAAGTGTATCGGTCGACAGCTCATAGGGATAAGCCAAGGGCACGCACGCACATACACGTGCGGCAGCTGCACGAGAGAGTTTAGCGCGACGGCCAGGGCAGAGTCAGGTATCGGCGAGTCCTAGAGCTGTTTGTATTTCAGGGAAGGCGTCTAAAGGGCGTTTCAGTGGTAAAGGCGGGGGAGGAGCGCCACAGTCAGAGCTACCATGGAGCAGCCGCCGGCACCGGCACTTGGATCAAAAACAGGGCCTCAGAAGGGGGCTTAGCGGAACAAAGAAGGAAATCATGGTCTGATACGGGAGGGTAGTAACACAGCTTGATGCATAAGATGACGCTCGCGCAGGCCGGACTGCAGATAGCTGTGCGGTGTGCAAGCGAGTCGGCGAGAGCGATGGTATGGGCATGTGATGGATTAAATGACGTCGTAAAGGTAGGAGGTCGTTATGTTCAGTCCTTCTCAGCAATCGACTGCAGACGCTCGTCGATTTGTTCTTCGCTCAGAGTGGTGAAGTCGCTTGTGGTGCCCTCCTTGCCATCGCGACGGGGACCACCAACGATACCAATCTCGATCTCACCTTTCTTGAAGTCAACGCTCAGCACTGTGCTGAGGGTGGTGATGGCGAGCTCAACGACCTCCTCCCAGTTGCCCTCTGCGCAGTTCTTGTTTCGCAGCTTCTTCTCGAGGTGGTTCATAGCCTCCTGTGCCTTGGGACCTGAAGAAGTGGCCTTGTAGCCGACAAAGTAACCTGCAGGATCGCACTTGTAGAGCTGGGGACCGAACTCAGAGTCGACTGAGATGAGCGTTGTGGCAACACCAAGAGGTCTCATGTATGCCTGAGCAGTGTTAGCAGGGAATCGACCTGCCAGCCGGGCTCGAGCATCTTACTCTTTGTGTGTAGACCTGGTTGATGTTGGCGAGACGCTTGGCCAGAACATCACAAGGCATCTCGTAGCCATTCTTGTATCTGAACTCGGCGGCCTCTCCGCGCGCTCTCATGACCGAAGCTCTTGCATCTGCGATGGAACCAGTCATGACACAGCCGACCGAGGGCGACAATCTGTGGATGTACGAGACGGATGAAGGGTCGATGAGCTTGTCGGGGACCTTCTTTTGCGAGATGACTACTGCACAGTCCTTGCCGCGGACGCCGACTGAGGTGATGTTTGCTGCGGTGATGGCCTTGAACGCATATTCTGTACGGTGTGAGTTACTTGATGCGCTATTGAGACCGAGGAAGGGTGTCTGGAATCACGCACCGACTTGGTAGAGACGACCCTGGTCCGAGAAGATGGTAATGTGTCTGTCGTAACCTGCGCTGCCTGTTGCGGGCGTTAGCTTCGCCGAATGAAGATGCGAGGCGAGACTCACTCATGATGGGCGACTGTTATGTGTGATGATCTAAGCTTGCGAGAATTCCAGATGTACCAAATCAACAGGACGGAAAAGACAAGCTGATGGATTTGAGCGAGACTGCGTGATAGGTGAAGCTCACTACAGCGCGCGTTTGCCCTCTCGTCATGGAGCTTCCAGCGAAACAACGCCGGTCAATCTTGGCACTCCCGCCTTCCGGGGATGTCGGTCAAAGATGCAATTCTCCGACAATTTTTGTTCCTTCTTTTTTTGGACTTGTATGTAATTCATTTGCACTTTCTTCACTATTGCTACAGACATGTCTGCCGAACAACGGGTACCTGCCTGGAAGAGGCTGGGTCTTAGTCTGACGAACGCCAAAGACACCGCCCCGACCCCCGCTTCTTCTGCTACTTCAACCAAACGTTCGAGAGATGATGCCGACACTCCCAAAGGTTCTAAGAAGCAGAGACTCGATCAGAATGGAGCCAATGTATCTAGCCCTGCTCAGAAGCAGTCACAGCCCTCGTCAGTAGCTCCGATATCCAGTCCAATGCCCTCGAGATTGTATGCCTTGCCCTGTCTCTATTCAGAAACGTCATGTTCAAATTCACCATGTTCTGTCGCACTGTTCGTAGACTCGAAGATCGCTATCCTGTCAAGTCGAACCACCCTCGAACTTTCAGCGAACACGTTCTAGTGAAGACTTGCACACTCGAGTCACGACAGCTCTTCTTGTTCACTAGCGCTAACACGATCTATAGGCGGGCCTCGCCTGAGAAGTCGATTCTAGCTACACCCAACAGCAAGCAAGGACGTCGCAAGTCCGTTGTCTTCTCGAACGATACCAAACAACAAGACGGAGACAGCGCCCAGACCTACTTCCAAGCCTGGGCTGCCGACGAACTAGATTACTACGCTCAAAAGGCTGCCGCTTACGACGCCGCCGAAGCAGCAAAGGCTACAGGAACCAACAAGCCTCAGGACCCTACAAAGACCGAGTCATCTCAGCCTGAAAGTGCGCCGGAAGCCGATTCGACTTCTGAGAAGGAAGAGAAGAGCCCAATCAAGCAAGACAAGAAGAAGTCAAAGGCCGAAAAGAAAGAAGCGAAGAAGGAGAAGAAGCAAGAACAATCAACAGAAACAAACGACCCTGCAGTCGTGAAGAAAGTCAAGGTTCGCACGCCAAAGGACAACGTCAACAAGCCAGTACCAGAGTACGTCCGCTACCTGGAACAATATCACACCGACCGACCCTCTTGGAAATTCAACAAGTCCAAACAGAACGATCTGCTCAAGAATATCTGGAACACCTACCGCGTCCCTGTATCTTGCAACGAAGCTCTTGTGGAATATCTCGACGGTTTACAAGGATCAGCCGCACGTCAGCGTTTGCGCCAGGCTGCTCAATCCGCCAATATCGACATAGTCTCCTTCATTCGTTCTGAAATTCCAGAAGTCAAGGACGAGCCCATGGAGACTCTAGAGGCAAGACTAGCTGCTTACAGCAAGGCTGAGGAAAGGCAGAAGGAGATCTTGCGCCAGAATGGCATCGACCCAGATCCTCAGAAGACCAAGCTATTACAAGAGCAGAGAGACTACGACGAGCGTGTGCAGACGGTTTACAGAATCATGAGCAAGGGCGAGCCTCAGTCAGCCGCCCGGGCAGCACCAGCCATCAAGGAGGAATCTAAGGTCGACACTGCTCGTTCGATACGTAAGAAGAGAAAGTCAAGAACCGACGTCTCTGATAGCGAAAGCAGCTCTAGCGATAGTGATAGCTCGAGCGACGACGACGACAGCGATAGCGATAGCGATAGCGACAGTGCTGGCGAGAGCGAGAGCGAAAACGAGAAGCCTATCAAAAAGGTCAAGGCCGATAGCTCTGGCGAGGACGAGAAACCTGCCAAAAAGAAGGCCAAGACCGAGAAGGTCAAGACTGAGAAGGTCAAAAGTGAGAAGGCCAAGATCGCAAAGCTCAAGGCTCAGCTTGCAAAGGCAAAGATTGCAAAGCTTGAGGCCCAACTTGCGAAGGTCAAGGCCAAGGCTGGCTCGGACTCGGACAGCTCAGATTCTAGTTCAGACTCAGAAAGCGAGGACTCATCTTCCTCGTCTGAAGAGTCAGAAAGCGATTCAGACAGTGATTGAAGGGTTGCTCTAACCTTTCATATACCCTGACACTCTCGGCTCTCATACAATCTTGCGGTGTCAATAAACATATTGCGCAGATAAGATTCCATCAGGGTGTGTCTGTTTGAAGTCGCTGGCCAACTTTCTTGCCGACTCCACGCCCTTCTCCAGATATACTGCATTCGGCATCGTACCGTACAATTTGGCCTACAAGGAGCGATCAACGCTGGCAGTTTTAAAGGTGCCTGGTTATGGACGTTCTTGTGGAAAACTAAATTCGAAAGATTCATCGACGCAGATTCTTCCTACATCGTAAACGACAAGAATCTTGGAGTTCTCAAGACTTGGTTAGACGAGAGTTAGAACACCCAAAGCAAGTGCTTCTTACCTGCACTTTTCCAGTTCCTCCCCAGCAGGTCTTTCTCTAGTAAACGACGTGAGCCTATCGTGACATAGCTAGAGCTAGGAAAGACTCCCTACATTCAATTGCTTCGACAAAGAATGCAATAGGTGAATCCTAAGACTCTCACTCTACTCTGAAACTATACAGAGCGGAACTAGATGGTGAAAAGGTACAATCGTTTCTATAGGTTGAACAACTCTGCACAGAGGGTTGATGAGACGTCTAATTCGCCTGGTCGTCGCTCAAATTATAAGAAGTCAGTTGAGGAAAGAGCTTCCAACCGAACCCACCTACCTCAAGTATCTTGCATCAGGTGTGACATGACCACACGATAAACCACTCCGTTTCTCTACCCTCTTATCTCATTTTCTCTTCCCATCTTTCCCAAACACAACTCATCATTCCTCTGCGTCCCCAAAGCCACAGCGCTTCTACTCAGCGACGGAACAGCCACGAGACACCTTTGCTCCTGCTCATATGTGACAAGGGACCCGAGTACTATACCGCTATAAGGCTTCCCTCTGTTCTTCTTCACGCTGCCGTGCTGGAGAAGTTTCAAGTTTGCTCCTTTACGTGTTAGTTCGGGGTGGTTGGAGATGCGAGTTGCCCGATCAAAACATGAAGACTTTCGGTGAGGCGACATGAGAGGATTGGTGCTTGTTAGTTCGATGAGCGTTAGTGTGTAGCCGAGCATCTGGTGCTGTATCGCTGTATGACTAAGTGCTAATATGTTATGGATACTATAGGAGTACTGTTACGATCTTGACTGCGTCGGTCTTTGATGCTGGACACATGCATACCCTACGATTGTGGCAACCTCCGCGAGACTTGCTAGCGATCTCCCATCCTCACACCTCTACGCACAACATCATTATCTCAAGCATGTTATTGGTGGTTCGTGGAAATCCAATCCGAGTCTTGCAGCAGCATCGAGCCGTTGAGGTGCAACATGTCCAAGCGAACTACACAGTCCACACTCGGAGGGTACCTGTTCTGCGCATGCTGGTACTTATCGACACCCCATGATCCTGCCTTTCTTGAGGGGGCATCGATGCCCAATCTCCAATCTTGATGTGATCTGCCCTGCTGCTGAACTTCGTGCTGGCTCGTAGCTCGCAGAACATTCCCGGACCACTCATCCTACCATACAATATGGTATCTCCTCCACTGCAGTCACTACATATCATGCTGTCAAAAGGCATAGAGTTTTCTCGTTACCAACTCCCTCCACTGCAAGCCCTGGAAGCCCAAAATCAGGAATAGAAGTGCAGCTCTTCAAGAACAAGGGTACCAGCCCAGTCTGCACTCTGCGTTAGAACAGGATTCACCAGACAGAGAAATTACACGTGGGATCGGGATTATCTCTGTCGCGAGGACATGATTGTATACCGAATATCGTTCAGACACGGAGCACAAAGCCTTTGTGAGGTCCCTATACCTGATAACGCCATCAAGAAGCATGAAGAAGGTCTATCTAGCCTTCCTTAGAGGCACCGCCGTTAGCCTCACCTTCGCCTTCACGACTCCGCTTGACTCGTTCTCTCACCTTCTCCTTACCCTTATCCACCACGTCCTTATCAGCATGCTGTTCTTTGGCGACAGTTTGCCTCCTACGGCCACCACGCCTAACTGGGCTATAGACATCGTTGAAATTCATGACGACACCCAAGAACCTCATATCAACGTCTGGCTGGTAGGCTAGATCTCCTAGCAAGATGTTGACTCTAGCCCTAAAGTCCGTGGCTAGGGATTTCAGGCGTCCCCGTAGCGAAGAGAGGATAGCTGCTTCATCTGCTGCCGCGTTTCCGCTAGAGTTTGCGAGGGGTAGGAGTGGTGGGATGGGTGAATCGTTATCACGGTTGTTGCGGCGGGAGCCTCTGTTGTTGCCGCTCATATGTGAAGACCCGAAGTCGTTGTCGTCTTTTTCCGTGACGCCCCAAGTACCTGCTGCAGTGCGAGTTTCGATCTTTGCAGCTAGATCTTGACGACGGGTGAATTCTGCCACGGAGTAAGAGTAGAGACTGTCGACTGCATCCTTGTAGGCAAGCATGAGCTTCAAGAGCTCGTGAAGTTGAGCAGTGAAATCTGGTGCTGTAGATGATGCGGCCTGCGAGCCCGATGGAGCCAAAAGACCTTTTCTTGTGATGCTGCGAAGATAAGCGCCATGGGCCGAGATCAAATCGTCCAAAGTAGCGTCAGGCGTCCGCATAGCCTTTTGAAGCCCCTCCCATCCGGCTTCGATGACCTCAAAAAGAATGTAATGCTGTAGTTGTGAGACAAAATGAATCATCTCGGCAATGCCACCTCGTGCATTTTTCCAATCTCCGTCAACTTTGTCTCCAACAGCGCCCAGGACACCTCGAGCACCGGTCATTGTTCGTCGCCAGGTACTTCCTAGAGCAAACTCGACACGCTTGACACGCCAGAGGAAATTGAAGACTTTGAGGTATTGTTTTGATGCCCAAGGTGTGACGATGACGTCGAGTGGGGAGTCAACCCTATATTCGAGAGTAAAGACATCCCAACCGATTTCTCCATGAGAAAGCTCGAGCATACGAGCATCCAAGCGGCGAAGAACGTCAGGGGAGTCATACTGGGCATTACTGTTCCTGATGGCGTGCTCCAGCTGAGCGGTGAGAGTATGTCGATATTGGCTGTTGGCTGGTCTATCCAGATTCGAAGCCAGAGATTCCATGAGTAAAGCGACAAAGTCACCTTGTCCCAAAAGTAGATATTTCTTGAGTGCTGCCAGATGCTCAAATAGCTTGAACTTGTCTTCCATGAGATAGATCAGGCGAGCCATGGTACCCTTGTAGGCCGAATCAATCGACGATTCCAGTGTGGCCGTATCACCGTAACGAAGCTCGCGCATAGAGCTCTTGCTATGATTTTCAACCCAAGCTGAATCGCCACAACCATAGCGGATGAAGTTGAGTGATTTGCCAATCAGGTAGACCTTTTTAGCAAAGTCTTGTGTGATTATGGTGGGTATCATGCTGTCTTTGAGACGGTACTTGTCTTCCCAGACACTTGTTGCGCCACCACGACGAGGGTCGGAGTCCATGTCGGCATCACGATTTTCGTAGACGAAAAACTCCAGGAAAGGATCTTCAAGCTCGCCGTCGTAGATCCAGTGTTGAAGCATAGTGTAGAACGGTCGAGTAACGTGAACTAGTAGTCGTTCAGCAAAGGTGTAGACGAAGGGGTCGCCATGTGACGAAGCGTATGAGTGGATGAGCGATATCAGCTCTCCTCCCTTCTTCTCTATTAAGGTATCAGTAGAGCCCTCGACAATACGATTCTTCCGATGGCTTACCCTTTGCTTCTTCGACTATCATACTCATGAGCCTCAGGCCCATAGTAGCTTCGCGAGTCCAGACAACGCATCGTTTCAGTGTCACGCCAGCCTTTCCAAGACCCAGATTTCCAGGCG
Source organism: Aureobasidium subglaciale EXF-2481 (assembly GCF_000721755.1). Classification (NCBI taxonomy): domain Eukaryota; kingdom Fungi; phylum Ascomycota; class Dothideomycetes; order Dothideales; family Saccotheciaceae; genus Aureobasidium; species Aureobasidium subglaciale. Next base: position 176,420 of record NW_013566975.1, on the reverse strand, counting down.
ACTCTTGCAGTTGTGTCAAAGCCCTTCTGATCTGTGCCTCCAGAGTAGCAACCAGACCAAGGTATGCCCTGAGCTCGACACCAATCGCAGAGCGCAAGCTCTGACCGACTAGACCACCTTTTGAAGAGTCGACAAATGCTGACAAACTCCGGTACAGCAACGAAGGTTCGGCGAGCGTGTGGAGCAGACTGATTATTGGTACGGGTAATGTCGAGGGTAGCTTGAGCGAAGAGTCGGAGAAAGCAAGGTTGGTCGAAGAGAGACCTTGTAAGGTGAAAGGCAAGTCGCGAAGCAATTGAGCTTCCGAAGGCGCATCTAGCGGGTTACCTGAAGCCGTGGGCTCCGGTGATGCTTCTATTGAGCGTGTGGATGCGCGTAGCGGCATCCTTTCCCTTGTTTGCGGCAGTCGCACAGGTTCTGGGTCCTCCGGATTGGGCACTCGGGGTAGCCCATTGCGAGAGAAAGCATCATTGAAAGCAGGGGCATCGCTGCTTTGCTGGCGCAAGGGAGGTTGTGGGCGTGGTGTAGGCGAAGAGGCAGCATCCAGTGCTTGTCCTGCTTCAGAATCCCCAAGACGGTACAAGAAGTACAAGATGGCCCATTTCCTGTCAAGCACAGGCTGGCTAAGTAGTCGCGAATAGAGGTTTGAGAAGTGAAGGGCTTTGTCCGGACGGCTGTTCTCGTGTACCAGCTTTTGTCTGATCAGGTCGGCGGCATGGTGTACATCGTCTGCTGCTGCCGAGGACGCTTGATTATCTGCACATCGCACGCCAGTTAGCTTATTGCTCCTGTTCAAGCTGCGGAGAACGGAGCGTGCCTGCCTAGTGTTTGTCTGGCTGCTTGCAATGCCTCGTCGAAGCGCTGGTCTTCTACTGCTTCATCGTCGTCCTCCTTCCAAGGGATCAATCGGAAGAGCAGCTGTTGCAACGCGTTATCCACGCGCTGCGCTCGGTTTTCCATCGCTCATGGGTGCAAATGTTGGGTCTTTGAAGAATGCGCTGCCTTTTAGACGCGCAATTGGAGCAGGACGTGTTGTTTGTCCGCCAAGCCCGACTTTAGAGTGTATACCGATGCCTCTCGAGACTCGGGCTTCCGAAGGCACGAACTCACCAGAAATGAGCTGTCGGGAGGCACATAGCTGTTCTGACTTCACGCACAATGAAGGGGAGCATGTAATTGTCTCGGTCTTAGAAGGGAAGGATGAAGTGCAATGAGTACTATTCGTGTATGAGCTACGGATAACTGAGAAACTAGAAAGCAAAGTCCATCCATACTCCTCGTGTTTGGCCTCTGCCAAACTATTTGTCAATGAAAGATATACAGTTGAAGAGGAGCTATTATCTGGTGAGACAAAACGTGTTGCGCCCACCGTCTCTCCCAAGAAGCCTAACGCCTATACCCAGAGTCTGCCTGAGCCTTTGCACGCTGCTGCTGCTCTGTACCTTGCTTTGCAGTCATGCCTTTTAAACGCCTCGATAACACTCAATTCTCTGTCTACCGTCTCTGCATGTTAGCTTGGGACGGCACTCCCTGTTGCATATGAGACATCTGCATGCCATATGGGTTGGAGAACTGATGAGGCTCGCCGGCAATATTCTGCATTGCCATGCCACTGATGCCCTGTGCTTGCGAGACTGGACAATCCTTGTGGGCGAGAAGTAGAGTCTTGAGTCCGACTATCTCCTCACGCAACTGGGTAACGGTGGCGGCCAGCGCATCGTTTTCAGTTGAGAAGATCTCAACCTTCTGCTGAAGGTTGGCTAGCCATTGCTTCTTGCGCTGACGACACTTCAGCGCGGCGATCCTATTCGTGTATTAGCAGTGATCAAGTGAGTTCTGTTGTTGATGCACATACCTGTTTCTTTCCAGGAAGTTCTTACGCTTCTCCTCGTCCGTCATCTTCTTGCCGTCGGCACGTTCCATCATATCTCCCTCGTCCATGTCCGAGTCGTCTTCATCCATCGACGGCATGCTGGTCTTTTGGCGTTTGTTAGACCCCTTAGGTTGATCCTCGGCCCTGCGTCTACCATTGTTCGAGTTCTTGTTGTTGTTGCCGTTCTTCTTGCCCTTGCCTCTAGTGGGCTTGACGTCTTCGCCGTCACTATCGGAGAAGTTGCCGTGCTCGTTTTGAGTTGAGCCCGACATGTTGCTACCGATCGAGTTCTTGTTGGCGCGGGATGCCTGGCCGTCGTGACCTTGATGGCCAATGCCACCTGGAAGATGAGGGGGGTTGCCCATGTAGTTCATCTGAGGCTGAGACTGGGGTGGCGGGTATTGTTGGGGCTGGTTACGGTTGTTGTTGTTGTTATTGTTGTTGCCTCTGGCTTGAGCAAGCATGAACAGGCCGTTAGCTGCGTCATTGGCGTCATGCTGTTCAAATGACTCGTTCTGTTGCTGTTGGCCGAAGCCCTTGCTATCGAGATTGGGCTGGATGTTAGGGTCGGCAGCGGCAGATGTGGGTGGCTGAGGCATGTTGAAGTTTGCGTTGACGTTGGTCTGGGAAGCGCGTGCGTGCATAGCAGTTCGATGGAAGTCAAGAGTACCAGGAGTTGCGCCACCGCTCTGGATAGCGTTGAAAATTGCTTGAGAATTGGGACTAGGCTGAGGGAACATAGACCCACCGCCGCCAGGAGTCAAGCCGGTCCTGAGAGAGGACTCGTTGGGAGTAGGGAAGCTGCCTCCAAAGTGGTGGTCGTTGCTGAAGTAGTCGTTCGACGACCCAGCGGGGCCGGTTAGCATTGCCGGACTAAGAGGTCCTGAGCGAAGAGATCCGGGCCAATTTGGCGTAGCACCTGGAAGTAGAGGCGCAGGCGATGTCAAACTGTTGACTCCAGGAAGTTGGGGTTTGCCGGGTGTTTCGGTCGAGCCACCAAAGGCACTTTCGAAGGGATTAGGTTCCTTGGTTAGGTGGGCAGCGCTATGTGCACCGCTGAAGTAGTCGTTGTCTCCGTTAGGGGCCTTGTTAGGTACGGGTGGAGGTGCAAGGGGCGCATTGGTCGAGGACGCGTTGGATTCTTTTGCAGCGTCACCAGGCTTAGTGTCTTCTGGCTGTCGAATAGCAGGAATGTTCTGCTGAGTGTCTGACGATATTAGAATATAACTATGACTTACGTCAGGTGTTGTCAAACATACCTTGACGCGAAGGAGAGGGAGCCCGATCTTGGCTTGTATCTAAGACGAAGTTCAGCAAATGGTCGGACAGAGGTATGACATCGTGAGCGATGACGTTTCGAGGAGCATCGTCATGACAAGGAGGATCTCTAGTGCGGGGTGCGTGGCATTCCGCGCAGGACAAAAGATTAATGGGACTGCTTACCTTCTTGCTTCAACACTTCTTTGGTCTTCGTGCCACTTGGAGAAGACATGATTGTTGTTGTGATGGGAAACGAGATGGGAAGTAGCGGCGAAGGCGATGACGTCAATGCTGCAGAGGGCTGTTCCTTCTCTCAAGGCAACTTTCCAATCTCAATGCTGACAGGAATCTCCGACTTTAGCTAAAAGCAATTTTCTGCGAAAATTGATATTCCTATCAAACAATTGTCGTCAGTCCAGCGCCCGAACATATATACTTGAAGAGGAAACGCGAACTCTCGCGCGTGCCGCTCCGGCTGTCAGTCGACTTTCGGTCTCCACTCGCGCCATCGCGTCGCACTCCGCTCCTGTCGCATTTCCAGTGGCAAGGGACTTACTGGCAGTGAGATGAATATCCTCACGCTCGACAGCGACGCGTGTATGTCTTGGAAACAGTTATCGAGTCCTTTATCACGAAGCTGCGACACTGAGGCTCTGCTCGAGGATGCGCCGACGTGTTTCGAAAGCTGGTGACGCAATATTTCAAGAGGAAAAAAGAGTTGTTTCTCGTGTGCGATGTTCTCTCGAGGCTGCTCAATTGCACGCGTAAAAGGTACCACTGTAGCAATGCTAGATCTGCTCAGAGATCGCTGCTGCGTGGTTTCGAAATGGCGCGTTATGTTCCTGTTTAGGCACGGTGCTCCTGCTGGTAAGAAGAAGAGATGACGCACGAGTGGGCTGGCTGGCTGAGGTGATGATGTAGCGTTGAAAGATGATGCTTATGAGGTACGACAGTTCTCTGGGTTCTCTCGGAGCCGGTGGGCACACGTGACCGAACGATGGACACAACTGGATTATGCAATCGAACGGGCGGCTCTGCTTGCTAATCATCCAGCCGTGTCCCCAAGTAGCCGAAGACAGGATCTGGCGATCGGAAACATCCTCTGGGCACACCAGGAAGACTGTTCGAGCGAGGCGATCATCTACAGACTATCCGATACAAAACAACTCGAAATCAAGGGACAGCCAACACAACGCGAGAACGAAGCCTTCAAGGCAATCAAAGGAACACTATGAGAAAGACGCGGGCGCGGGGTGTGGTATGCAGACGTTCTCTAGTGAAATTCCTTTTGCTCGGTATCGATCTCCGGACAGGCATAGATCGGCAGATCGAACGGGCGTACAGCACAAGCTATGGACCCGGTATCCGGTGCCAATACTGGATATATCGGAGGATGCTCCTAAGTCTATTCTATTCGAGCTTTTGACAAATTGGCGAAGGATCGATATCGAAATGAAAGCATTGCTTTCTACATATTATTGTCGCGAGGGTGTGCCGAAGTAAGAAGCCTGATGGTCATCGTCTCCGGCATACATGCCATCACTACAATCAGGTATGTTCCATACCTTCAGAGGTACGAGTACCTGTCGTGATCCGGTACATTGCGTGTCAAGGGAAGGAACCATCAAGCAAAGACAAGAAGGTAAGACCCAGCGATAATAGGAGGGAACCATTCAAGAAAAAAGAAAAAGATATGATGAAACAGCCAAGCAAGAAAGGCAGAAAACGATCCCGCAAGTACACGAAGCTGCAACGGGTCACAAGAGGTAGGAACCATCATCAAAGAGGAGAGGGCCACCAAGTCATAGGAGAAGGAGTGATGGCCTTGACATCGATGACCATCCTCACACAGACGGCAGCAATAACGATCAGAAAGAAGTGGTTGATGAAGAAACGTCATAATAGCCTAGAATGCAAAACGGCAGTTGTGTATGCCCATCTCATCTCATCGCTTGAAACCCATTCAATCATCCGATTCCAGATCTGTAAGCTCAGAATCACTGTCGGACACCTTGGGCGACGAATCAGCTTCTTCCTTGGTCGCCGAGGCAGTTTCCTTCTTGATCGCTGAGGCAGATCTCGTCTTGACTGACGAGACGACTTTCTTCGTGATTGACGAGGTGGCTCTCGCCTTACTCATCGATGCAGCTTTCTTCTTGGTCAGCGGGGTAGCCTTCTCCGTGGTCGATGGGGTAGCCTTCTTCTTGGTCGATGAGGTAGCTTTTCCTTTAGACGAGACAACTTTCTCCTTGGTGGACGTGACAGCCTTTTCCTTGGTGGACGAGATAGCTTCCTCCTTGGTCGAGGTGACAGTTTCCTCTCCAGTCAACACGACAGCTTTCTTGCTAGTCAACAAGATAGCTCTCTTCTTAGTCAACGAAGCACTCTCCTCCGGTTCTTCTTCCTCACCATCAACACTCGATTTTTCCTCACTCTCACTCTCCACTTCTGCCAACTTCTCAAGCATAGGTCCGTCGGCCGTATACTTGATCCGTAAACCTTGGAGTAGTCTGGCTGAGCGAAAACGGAGCGATGTAGTCTCGGTATTATACTCCAAAAAGCGCGGGTGACCTGGCTTATATTTGGCGAATCTGACCACAAGCTTCAAGGTGTCCGCATCGAGGATTGGGTCGTGCTTGTTTGGGTCGTAGATGACCCAGGCTTGTAGTAGGTTAGTAAGTGAGTCAAGAAGTCATGGTGTGGACACTTACGCTGCTGGCTGGGTCTTTTGTAGAGACATGTAGTAGTGTATCTGCCTCTTCTGGGTTTGCAAGATGAGAGGGCGTGGGACTTGAGGAGAGCTGCGGCGAAGTCGACTCTGTAGGGTGTATCCACGAATTGCTGGACCAGCTTTGGGTCGAAGTCGAGTTCGAGCAGGTCGGTCTTGAGAGCTTTTGTGGTGAGACGAGCAGCGATGGCAGCCATGGTTCTTGTTTATGATTCGTGGTAATAGAAAAATGGAGTGAGTATGGTCTTGACGAAGGGATGTTGTAGAAATGCAAAATCAAATTGGAAGAATTGATACACAGTAAAGACGGAATCTGAAGTGCAGAGCGGAAGTAGAAAGGAATGATGCAGGAAAGACAACAGCAGTGAGACAGTAGCAGTCAAGCACAATAGAATTCTGAAGCATTGTGGAAACAGCCAGCAAACGACAATGAAAATAATGTGTTGTATTGTCGTGATAACTTACTATTGAGGCGAGTGAAGGATGTTCCGGTAAATGGTATTTGTTTCCGCAATGAATCTTGTATTACGATGATGTTTCGTTGGTCATTGGGATAAGAGAACTCACACATTGAGCTGTTCCCATAGCAGTAATGTATTATACCTTCTCGCTGGCCCAAATGGCCGCACGACAGCCGCCTCGAATGACATTTGTCAGGAGTTCATAAGGACGAGCCTGCTTTGCGTCGTGTTCAACAGCATGGTCCAGATGCTCGAGCTCCTCGTCTCTTATCCTCCGTAGGTTACTGAGCAAATCCGTCATCTCCTCGCCAGGCTCCTCACCTCGCTCTTCCATATCCTTCATCCACGCTAGAAGCTCTCGCACTTGTGCATTGTAATGTTCACCGATCTCAGTCTCGACGGCCTCTGTACATGCCATTGCAGCCTCCTGGCCTAGTATGGCGGTCGTCCAGCCCAAGGCAGTCGCTGCAACACCCCATACTGGCGTCAAAGCAGTTGGGCGAATGCGGTGCTTGGCTATGATCTTGTTGAAGTACTTGAAATGACCAGCTTCTTGATCGTACATGTGCTTCATTAACGGACGGAGATGAGGGTGTGCTCTGACTGTAGGCGGGGTTTGAGCCTGGTATATGAGGACGGCGGCAAGTTCACCAGTCTGATTCACTCGGAGCTAGATAGCGTCAGACTGCTTGCTTCAACATGGTATGTATACGGATTCAGCGTACGGCACTGTCAAGGAAGCGTTCTTGTTCAGCAGTCAAAGGACGCTTCCTCTTCCCTGAGGTACCAGTCTCGATGGTCTTGGGTTTTGGCTCGGTACTCGGCGGGGCTGATGAAGTGGTAATGTGTGCTACCTGCTGCAGAGAGCCGATGTGCAGCGAACGAGGCGACAGGGACATGGCCCTGCTGCACCGATTCAGGTGACGGAGCGACATGTTGAATATGATTATTTGTAGGCAATGTACTGGTGCTTTCCTTCTCTGGGCAGAGAGTTGTATATAAAGGTAGTAACTCGGGGTTGGTTCTGTATCGAATGATTTATTCAAGTGAAGCAACAATTATCTCGACGATGTCATCGATTCGAGGCACTTCTGGCGGAGCTTGGCGAGGCTCAAGTTGAGCAAGTGTCCTTCACTTTCTACCCACCACTTCTCACTCGCCATCTTGTTGTCGCGCTTCTTGTTGTCCCCAGCCACGTCAATTGTACATCTCCCGAGATCACTGCTGCTGCATCACTTGACTGTGACCGTTCTCCATCCTTCTCCAACCTTTGGCTTTCAATACTCGAAACTCGCTTGAGCTCTATCCCCTGAATCACCTACTACCACCACACAACAGCAGCCATGTCGGACAACGAGCTTGACGCCGAGCTCCTCGCTCTTGCTGGCGACGATAGCTCCGACGACGAAAGAACAGATAACAGAGCCGCTCAACGCTCCTCCCCCTTCGAACATGCTGCCCTATCGTCAGAACCCGATCGCTCTCCTCCCCGTCGCGGTCTCGCTCAAAAGCCAAAGTCGCGCTCATCTGCTGCTGCACCACGAAGAAGAAGAAAGGATGACTCTGAAGAAGAAGGTGAAGCGTAAGTCTCCCGATGCTTCTTTCTCTGTGCTCCTGTCCGACTTCTCTTCAATCTGCCTGCGCTGTCGCTCTGTACGCTCTCACGTACTGATTGCCATCTCAGCTCTCCAGCTTCATCTCCTCGCTCATTGGGCTCCGCTGCCATGGACGAGTCCGACTCGGAAGACGGTGTCGACTTCGATCAGGCTCCTCCCCTCTACCCCATTGAGGGCAAGTTCAAGTCAGAGGAAGATCGCAAAAATGTCATGGCCATGACTGAAATCGATCGAGAAGAAACCCTCGCAGACCGTGCCGCAGAAGTTGAGAGAAGAGTTCAGGACTTGCAACTCAAGAAAATCCTCCAACAACGCAAGAGAGAGCAAGCTGGTGCTGACAAGAAGAAGCGCAAGGCCGCTGCTGCCGATCTGGACGACGAGGATCAGCGCAAGAGCAGTCGACCAAAGGTCAAGGCCACCAGCGGACCTCTGGAAGCATACAAGAGAGAGCGTGAGATGAAGGGTCAACAACGCAACCGCGAGGACGACCGCAGAAGAGACCGTTCTCCATCACGGGACCATGTCGACTCGGACAGAGATGCAGATGGCGACAGCGAGGTCGAGTGGGACGAGAAGCCTCGAGCTGCTGCTTCAAGCGAGGAAGCTCCCGCAACATTGCGCGACTTCGAGCGTGCTCGCATCGGCCGCACAAACTTTGCCAGAGTCTGCTTCTACCCAACCTTCGACAGTAGCGTTAGAAACTGCTACGCTCGTGTGAGCATTGGCGTTAATCGCGACACTGGAGCTCCGCAATACCGCATGGCTCAGATCAAGGGTGCGTCATCTCACTCATACTATACACTGACACCTAGCTGACTTTCCCAGGCTTCACCTCAGGCAAGCCCTACCAGATGGAAGGTCTTAATGGCAAACCTTTCGTTACAGATCAATACGCAGTTGTCGCACACGGCAAGGCCGAGAAAGAATGGCCCTTTGTCGCCTGCTCCGACTCAAGCTTCACAGAAACCGAATTCGAACGCTTCAAGGCCGCCCTGTCCACCGATTCCCTGCGACTGCCCTCTAGAAAAGCGCTGGTAGCCAAGCTCGACGACATCCACTCCCTCCTCGAATACCAATGGACCGACGAAGACATTCAAAGAAAGATTAACCGCACAAACGCCCTCCAATCCAAATTCGCAAACTACGGCCGCGAAAAGATTGAGAAGCGTCGCGAGGAAGCCGCTTCTCGTGGCGATGACACCACAGTCGCCAAATGCGACGCCGAACTCGCAGCTCTGAGCTCAGGAGGCGGTGCAGCAGCAGCAAAAGCAGCCGCTCAAGCAGGAGGCGCAAACGGAGCAAAAGCAACCGGCAAACTCGCACAACAAGAACGTCTCGCAGCCCTCAACCGCGCAAACCGCAAAGCCAACACCGAAGACATCCGTAAAGCCCAACTGGCCGAAAAGCGCGTCTTGCAAAAGGCCAGAGAAGAAGCAGCCGCAAAAGCACGTTCTGCAGCCGAAGCCGCAAAGGCAAAGAGCCTCGCTGTGCCTGACGATTTATTCGGAGACGTCAGCGATATCAGCAGAAGTGGTACCCCTGCCAACGGTGCTGTGAGCGCAGGAAACAGCACACCCATTGAGAACAAGCTCAAGAAGACTACATTGGGAGCATTCAAGAAGAAGCCAAAGGACGAGGATATTATTGCAGACATGGACTTGGGCATTGATATTGATATTTGAAGGAAAAACAAGACAGACGGCAACAAATGACATATGGGGTATTCAACACGGACTGAATGGCAACTAAGGCATTTTTGGGGACAAGTAGTTTAATTCGTGTCATCCCTCTCCGACACTTTGATGATGAGAGAGGTTTCTTTTGTCTATAGATTTGAATGAGAACGAAGTCATGAAAGAAGCTCAGAATATCTCAACTATCCAGCCTTTCTCTCAAGTGCTTTTTATCATCACCTCTTTCTCGAATGTTCGCTTTGCGCTAGCTTCCATTGTTCTTGAGAGGTCGAGAGGCTGGCAAAATCAAGCAGAGCATATCTTCTGCTCGAAATTCGCAAAGTCTGGATGTTGAGGTATATCACCCTTGTACCTGTAGCTATAATATTCACATCAGCTCAATGTAGATACCTTCTTCTCCCTCCTCGCTACCTCATCTGCATCGCAGACGGAGACACTATTCTATATACTGTACGGTTTAGCGATTGAGTCTCACCATAGTCGGATATCGGTTGCTGACATCAACGTCTGGTTTATTCATGGTTGAGTCTTGAGGAACAGATCTTGCTTCTCGATGAGACCATAATTCAAGACCTAAACACCCCCGAACGCGATGAAAAGGACAGGTTTGATGAGAATCGTTTTCGGCTACCTAGAAGATTGCTCTTACCATATGATGAACTACAACAAGCTTTGTTTGCAGGGGAGATGGTTGTGATAAATTGCTGACAGGGTCATAGAGCTTACCACGAGACTTGGTGCAAATCCTCGTCACAACGTTGCCCACACGTCCACCCACGTACCATCACATCACATTTCAGAGGTAGAAGCCAACATTCATCTGAAAAAAAGAGATTATAAGAATAATAAAAGCAACTACCTGCACTAGGTAACCATTTGCATTGAAGGAAAGTCCATGTTTGCCCCTACGCCCTTCCCTCCGATCCTTTCAACAAGTAGAGAGTGTCCATCAAATCCCAAATTTCATCGCCGTAGAGTACCAGCAATCGCGGCGAATAAGACAAAGGAAAAAACAGGGAGTTGAGAATGTTAGGTGACGAGAGCTGGTCGCTGCCAAGTCTAGACCGTGGACCGCGTATTTTACTTCATCGATGCCACGGTCTCTTGGTCGCTGGCGTCGAGGATGTCGTAGTCGTCGTCGGTGAGGAAACCGTCGTCCTCGCTCTCGCCATCATCTTCGTTGGCGCTGAGAACTTCAAGGTCATCACCAATGTCCTCGAAGCCTTCGTCATCACTTGCGATGCTGTCTGCGACCTCAGACGTCTGAGTAGCCTGCTCTGTCTCCTCACGTGCCTTCTTGCTCATGCCAGAGCCACTGAAGGATTCATAGGTCGAACTAGAAGGGCTCTCCTTGTCCAAAGTGGGGAAGACCATTTGGCTGCCCTTCAACTCACCCTCCTCGTGATCTGATTCAGGGACTCCGACCTCGGAGGGGACCTTGGTGACCTCGACTGTCTGAGTCTCAATGACAGCACTGGCAGGCTTCTCGGCCTCTTCCGAAGCCACATTCGACACAACGGCTGCGGCGGCTGCGGCGGCAACAGCAGCAGACGCCAAGGTAGTCTGGTCAAGGTGTGTCTTCAACGCATTCATGCGCTCCTTGTAGAGGGCATAGTAGCTGTGTGCTTGGGCAAAAGACTGAACAGCGATGGGAGAGCGAGGCATCGGGATAGCTTCCTTAGCAAGTCTAATCTCAATGTCGCACCAGAGCTTGTGACCGAAAGGTGTGCCATCGGCAGACTTGAGACGCCAGTAGCTGATACACTTTCCTTCACGAGCAGGTGCCTTCATGGTCACAGCAAAGGGGAACTGTTCACCAGGCAGAACTTCGCGTCCGGCGACATTGCTTTCAGTGGCGTCGGCGATGTCAGAAAAGGCGACGTGAGTGTTGTCAACGTTGAGCATGTTGTCACCACCGACGAAGCGAACACTGCACCCAGCGGGCCAAGAGTAGGGTCCAGGGTTGCGAAGAGTCCATGACTGGACGAAGCGAGCATTAGGAGCAATGACGGTACCATCGGGAACGCGGTCCGCAATGAATTCTGCCTGGAGCAGACGAGAAGGGGCCTTGGACATGGGGGCAGGAGCGGCTGGCGTCGGGGCCTCGACCTTCTTCTTTTCAATCTCCTTTTCTTCGGCCTTCTTCTCGTCCACCCGAGGCGACGGCTTAATGTCAGCCACAGTCTTGACTGGGGCAGTAACGTTGGCAGACTGCCTAGGAATGGCAGGACAATGAACGTTGCGAGCAAGATCACGGTCGCCAAGCTTGCGAACGCCATGCTTGGTCTCGCTCTCAGTCGAGATGGTCAAGTGGTTGACGGGAGTCTTAAACTTGACCAGAGGATGAGTCTTGTTGTGGAAGGTAGTGGGCAAAGCTTCACAGTTCTGGCAGAAGTCCGTGTCGTGGCAGACAACACACTTATATCGGACACCATGGATGTATAATTGTTGGGGCTTGCCCTTGCAAAGAGGACCATCGCAATAGATGCCATGGTGAGAGACAGACGAGGAGGGACGGCCCTTGAAGTGCTCATAGATGGCTGCAAAGCGGTGACGAGGGTGAGTGTGGCGAGCGTTCTGGTGGCAGTCGCTGCAGTAATCAAAGTCGGGGCAGTCGAAGCACTTGTGTCGCACACCGTGGATCATCTTGTCACAACCGTCGCAGATGGCGGTGTGTCTGAAGTTGCGGCCAGCGGGCAGAAGAGCCTCTTGAGCAAGCGACAGAGCAGCACCGTCGACAACAGGCTTCAAGTGATGACCAGGGTGGTGGCCATGCATGTTGAGCATGTGGCAATTCAAGCAGAGATCATAGTCGTCGCACTGGACGCATGTGACAAAGTCCTCGTCAGGAAAGGTACCGACGCAGGAATTGCAGGTGCGGACCGAGTCGGACAAGGACTTGAAATCATCGGTGAAAGCTCCAGGAATCTCGTTGGCGACTTCTGGTGCAGGCGAAGGAGCAGGAGCAGGCGCAGGCGCAGATGGCGTAGACTGCTTAGGCTTGGGAGCGAAGCGCTCGGTGGTGCTGTTGACAAGCTCGCCCAGGTGAATGGAGCGCTTGACTAGCCAGTGGCCATCTCCAGAGCAGGAAGCACCCTCTTTGACGCAGGTCTCGCAAAGATCGAAGTCACCGCCGTCACAGATACCGCAGTGATAGTGGACGTTGTGCATAATTCTATCGCAGCCGTTGCAGAAGACAGACCATGGTCCCCTTGAGACCTGGCTGACTGATTTGGCGACGCGGAGGGGCAGGACCTGCTTGGGACCAAGGACGGCGTTGTTTGAGATGAAGTCTGAGGCGTCAATAGATGAAGCGGAAGCAGTCGTAAGACTCGACTTACCAAAAGGACGAGGGAGAGGAGCGTCGGTTTCCGTCTTCTTCTCTGAGCTAAGAGCTTCACGGAACTCAAAGATACCAGGACCGATAGCGTGTTGATCCAGAGCAGTGGAGGACCTAGCAGAAGCGACGTCGGAAGAAGAGGGAACGACCGATGATTCTGGAGTAGAAACAGGAACCTTTGAGTCATCCGAGGCAGCAGACACTCTCAGCTTGAGCTTCAGCTTGGCCTTGGCAGCGCGGATGAGCGTCTTGAAGACGGCAGGGTTGGAGTCGTCAAGGACGACGTAGCCACCGGCCGAGTCGGAATAACGCTCGAAGGTGACGGCCTGATCAGGGGCGATGCAGAGAAGGTGGCGGAGCTGTGAGAGAGTCAGTTGGGATGGATCGCTTCATATGACGATAAGCTGGGGCTACCTTGATAGGAAGAGTGTTGGCACCCAGGTCCTTGAGCGGCAACTTCAGTCGCTTGGTGCAGTCGTCGAACGAGATCTTGATAGTGATGAGGGTATCCTCGTTCACTGGACCCGTGGTTGAAGGCATGTCGAACGTCTGATAGATGGCAGCCTGGTGACGTCGTATAACAGCCTCGGCTGGGGGCGATGGTTCAAGGATGGGCGTGTAGCGAGAGCGACAAGACCTCGAGCTGTAGAGGAAGTACGCACAGGACGTAGATCACTTGTGAGATGGAAAGAAGGCGATGGTACGGAAGACGAGGGAACAGAGATTAACGACAAGGTGTCGTGTGGATGCGAAGGTGAGCAAGTGTTGGCCGTGGGTTGGTAGGCAGCGGTGCTTTCCCCGCGTCACGTTCCCGGCTCTAGTGCTTGCTTCTGCCGAGCACTAGAAACCACTCCAACCGTCGCCTTGCATTTGTGATCACCTATCACAACTAACGTTTCACATGCAAACAACTAACGCGTTACTTCTGCTCTGGAGTCGCCTTCTTTCGTGGCGTCGAGAAGTCTGTATTTGTTTGATTCTTGCTACGTCTCTGTCGTTGCTGCGGCTACCAATCCAACTATCCATAGAGAAAACACAAGAAGCAAAAGTATAAGTTCTTCAGCCTATTCTATCACCTCTAGTAATCTTCTCAAAAGAAGCACGGCACCTGCGAGAGCCGGAGATGCTTCTAGCAAGCTTTCGGCATGAGCAGGCTAATCTTGTCGCGCAGTACTGGAGACCATGACATCATGACACATTACTCTCTCTCTGACCGACTGAGCATGGCAAAGAAAGCCTGTGAATCATTGTATCCAAGAATCAGAACGAGTAGGTTGTAGCTGGGAAGGAAAAAGAGTGGTTGGGTGTGCCAAATTGCCCTTGTGAACGTGCTGTCTTTCCATGCTATGAAGTAAAGTCTTCGAACAGGCCTTGGCCACGGTTTCAGCATTATTTCATCATGCTAATGAGAACAAAGAGCTCATTGGCCTTGCGAATAGTACATTGGACCGGCGTTTGCGTAGTAGTATGCACCCTCCGGGCTCGGCGTCATCATGCCACCCATGCCATGAACAGTATAGTTCTGTGGCTGTAGGTAACCATCCTGAGATGCATATTGCGGCATTTGTGTGTAGAAGACCATGCCGTTACTCTCATGCGCCATGGTACTTTGCTGAGAGTCACCTGCCATGGGCGGCTCGAGAGGTGCATAACTTTGCTGAGCTGTGGATGAAGCGAAAGAAGGCATGGTGCCATATTGCGTCGATTGTCCAGAATAATAGTATCCAGAGGAGGCGTAAGATGAATAATAATTAGGTACAGGGGGCTGGAATGGTTGTGCATGAATCGCCCTCTCCGGAATGTTGGAGAGTGGCGTGCCGCCAGGGTACATGTAAGGTGGTGCCATATCAGAACTTGCCGATTGAGTGCTGATACTACCTTCTGTGATGTGCTGAGGCAGCTGATTATGGAATGGTTGTTGTTCTTGCTGCTGTGGAGCGTGAAGAGCAAGTCCTGCGGGCGACTCAATATCTGTCATGGATATGGTCTTTTGCGGGCGAGGCTGATACATAGTGTCTGGCTCAGCCCAATGCTCGACGGCTGGCGTCTGAGGCCGAGGATAGGAATGAGGGTATGATCGACTGTAAGCGGAGCCAGCAGGCGAAGGATTGGAAGATCGATGGGATCCAGCTTGAGGTAGGCGAACAACGGGGCGACCAGGTCCTGGAGGGGCACGAGCGGTGTAGGAGCCAGTTGGAGAGAATGCAGAGTCTCTAGGCACTTCACGGGCCAGTGAGGACCTGCGGCTCATGGACATGGCTTGCGAATATACGCTTCCACCGTAAAGACTAGGTCGTCTGCTAGATGGAGCTCCGTATGCACCGAAACTACCTCTTGCTTTGCCGAATCCTTGTTGATTAGGTCTCAGTGCTCTGGGAATGAAAATGAACGAGCGCTCGGCGGACGGGAAAACGTAGCGAACTGGGTGGTCAGGAAGAGAGACGCGAACTGGTTTGTCACGGCGGAGAGGAGGTCTGTGGTCGGGCAGTCGTGTGTGCGAATTTACGGGAACGGCAGCAAAAGGAACAGCAGCGGGCATATCAGGCAAATAGACACGTATCTGCACACTACCGATCTGAGTAGTTTTGGAGAAGTTCAGCGGCTTGTGCTGAGCCGGAGGAGCGCCTCGAGAGGTGGTATCGTGATTGTTGACGGGTATCTGTGATGGCCGCTGACGAGTAGGCGGACCGCCACGTTCATTGATCGTGTCATGGAGATCATGTGTCCAGGGAGCATCTGCTGTCCGCTCTGCTGGGGGTATATGACTACGACGTACATCAGCACTTATCGTATGCTTTGCTAGGCCAGCAGTTTCGTACCTGCTAGGAGCTTGAGGGATTCCTTTCCCTCTCCCTGCCCTGCCACGGCCGTAGGAAGCGAAACCTCGTTGATCTGAAGTACGAGCGTCGTGCATGAAGAAGTTGCCTCTGTTGGGAATGAATGTTGGATCTGTGTCTCGCTTCTTCCTGTAGTCGTCGTGTTCACGCCTTCGACGATCCGCTACCGTCTCTCCTCTTCTGGCTGGACCGCTTTCGGACGAAACGATAGGTGCGCCGGCTGCCACAACTAGCACATCAGTCCCAGCAGAGTCGCCAGCGACTGGTGACGAGGTGTTCGGTTGATCTCCGTTTATATTCGCATGTGTCTTTCCCTTCTTTGTGCCCTTAGACTTCTTTGAGCGCGTCCGCTCAGTCTTCTGAGTCAAGTCGGAGTCGATTGGCAAGGGTACAGTACTTTCGGTGTCACCGGACTCGCTGGCGTCAGCGTCCTCATCCAAGGCATCGGCCGTGTTGTCCAAGTCACTGGCAACAGAGACGTCGCTCTGTGAGTCGTCGACGCCCGTAACAGATTCCTCATCCTCGTCGCCATCAGCCCGCCTGCGTCGACCCACGAGAGTCTTTAGCGATGCACGGGGCGCCATTGAATGCTGCTTTGCAGGCTGTCGGGATATGTCCGACAAGCAGGGCCGAGGGGCGTGTGGGTAAAGGCAACGCGTGCTGAGTAAACGGTCGTCCTGGTAAAGAGTAGAACGATTCGACGTTTCTAGAGCTAAGGTGATGCGAGGGACGAACACACTCAAGCGAGTAACGTGTTGAGTGCTGAGGTCGAGAGCAGAATCAACAGTAGACACTTACCTACCTACCAGATACACCTGAATGCGTATGTCATCGGGCTTGTCAACTTCCCGGGGCAAACGGTCAAAGCTCCTAGGACCTTCCCCGAACACTCATCAAGCACGCTTTCGACCATCGACGGCCCGCGGCCAAGCAATTGCGTATGAGAGGGGTCATCACTTGACAATCATTGGCAGAGCCTCCTTTTGTGGTCAAGTCGAATTATACTGCTCATTCTCGTACATCTGATCAATGCTGTCTATGCGCTCTCGTTGCCCAACTTGGTCAGTTCTCCAAGTACAAAGTCCTCCGCGTTTACAAGCTCCGTGCTGCCGTACACGATACGCTTTTTGCTTACCGAGCCTGCTGCCCCTTGCCCGCTCGTTCTGTTAGCCCAGTCTTGCAAGTTACCGTACTCGTCCATACTGCCACCGCCGACCGTGAAGACAATAGCCTCACTGTAACCTTGTCTCCGTTGACCGAAGCTTGCTTCAATGCCCCTCGTTACACTGTTGTTGCCAGGGTTCCTGGACTGTGCTGCCGACGGCGGCATTGTGCCTCTGGCGTTGGCACTACGAGGATCAAAGTATAGATATCCTTCTGTTTTTTGCAGTGCACTTGTACTTGCGTTGGATGGGTCCATCAGCGACTCCGTGATTTTGGTCAGTGTGAGGTCTTTGTTGGCTGGTAAGAAGTTTTTGACACCAGAGATCAAGTTCTCAAAATTCGAGCCGATACCAGCCTCCTTGAACTTGTCTGTGAGTCCTTTGGACAAGGAGCTAAAGCCGCGAAAGAGGTCGTTAGATGCTGATGACTGTGCTGGTTGAGTAGGCGCAGATGAGATCATGGTCATGCGCGTGATCTCTCGGACGCTGAAGTTGGTCAGTGACGATTAATAAGTGAATATGAGAAGACTTCACATACCGTCTCACATAAGTTAGAGGTGTCGTATCCACTCCGGTGCTGCGCAAAGCCTCTTCGAACTTATCCATGTCCGCGCGAGATACTTCCTGCTCCGTGCTCAAGAACCAGATGATGAAGATTCGAAGCTTGTCCAAGGGCTCTTTACCCTTGTCAGGATCAGTAAGCAGCTCGAGCATTTGTGCCTTGGTCTGCTTTTTGATATCTTCCTCAAGCTGGAAAAAGTTGTCCAATTGTCTTTCTTTGATGCCCTTGAGAAGCGCTGTCGCAATGTTCATATGCATGTCGAGAATGTTCTTGCGCTCACGTAGCTCGGGCAGCAAAGTGATGGCTGCTTTGAGATGCTGAGCTGAGGTTGACGTGTCATTTTGTAGGTCCTCGATTGAAGAAGCGCCTGTCTTTTTTGTGATCTCATTGGCGTCCTCTTTGTATCGAGTCAACTCGGTATCGATGTCTTCGGCGACCTGTGGGAACGGTACCCCTGCGTTTCTGGTCCAGAAGAAATCGTTTGTGTTGAGATCGTATGACCGTTTCATCGCAGGCTTGGTCACATCCGAATCATCCCCTGGTAGCTCGACCGTGATACGGTTGAGGTGCATCTTGAGTACATCGTGTACCAGAGATTGGTATGTCCAGGAGTGCGAAAGCATTGGGACAAGATCGAGGTTTCTGTCGACGATGATCAGGATAGGGCGCGAAGCTGGTGTGGCAGCTGCGGTGTTGGCACGAGCATTGGCATTGGAGAAGAGGTTGTCTTTGGCGTTCAAGATGTGGTCGCGCAGTTTGCGATCCAACTTGGCAGCGATCATTTCTGCCGCACCTCCTTTTGGGCATCGGATGATCGGAATTGAGCCTGCAGCAGTCAGCACAAGTATCTTGGCTCCTTCAATCTGCCTTACCCATAGTCACTGCTACGCTGAACAAGCCGCTCACAATGCGATCAACCTTTGCGTCAATCTCCTCGTCGCTGGTTTGCGCGCTGTTCATGGTGTAGTAGACATCCTTGCCCATTCCCAGACTAAAAAGGTTGGGCTCGCTAACGACAAAGTTCAAGTACTGATCGTAGACTTGCTCTATGCTTTCAGATGTTCCCCCTGACGCAATTTGGGCAGCGAAGTCTTCCAACACAGGCCTTGATATTGACGAGAGAAAGTTGACATAAGCGGACGAGTACAGGCCGTTCGCTAGATCGGATGCTATAATGTTCAGGTTCTCAGGAGTGGGCTCGACAAGATAGAGGGCAGGAACATCGGGAATGGCGTGTCGTTTCGAGTTTATAGGCCTGACACATTGCCGTCAGCAGCAGCTCTGTAGCAACACTCAGCATGCGTAGAGGCTTGAAAAGCAAGCAGCTATTCTTGTCGACGTACAAGTGTATTGTGACTCCCCAAGAGCGCAAGTCCGAGACGCGCAGGACGCTACTGATCATGTCTCTCCCCAGGCTGTCGAAGACAAGGACCTTCCAGATAGGCTCGCCATCAGCATTTAGGATAGGGGTGGCTTTGGTGACGAGTCCGTTCGCGAGAGTAGCATCGTGTTGTGTATCTGCGCTTTCGGGGGAGGCGTGGTTGAGGTTTAGGACCTTCTCGATGGAAGCTGGATGCGTGAGTACATGTGACTGTGGATGGCGCGCAAGAGCATCTACCTACCCACTTGGCGGTCGCGAAGGGAGTTGTGCTGAGTTGCCATGTTGATCCAAGGGCCGAGTCTCTCACAGCCAGACTTTGGAAATCTACCGCATACAAAGCTCGTAAGGTATGTATTAGATGGCGGGCTCGACAGACGAGAGTCGTAAGACAGGAATCGTGTTCGCAGTTCAAGACAAATAGGCAGACAAGCTTCAATAAGTTAACACGTTCATAGCATCCCCACATGAACCAAGGCTCATGGTTCCAGATTCACTTGACGGGGCGTCACAGGCGGTGACAGCCGGCTCTCGCCAAGCCATTCTCTTTCCAACAAGATTGCGCTGTTGCCTCCTCCCCGTCTGTCAACCCATCTTCTCTCCAACACCTCACAACACCACTTTCATCGCCCTTCCTTTTTGTGTAATTGACCTTCCCTTGGCCACGCTGCCATCACTAATGCAAGGCGCTTGAACGCCCGTCTGTAAAGCTTGTCATTTGTGGTCTATTAGGTGACGGACAAGTCGGAAGGGACTCTGAGCCTCTTAAGTGCTCGCTCTCCTTACGAGTGCGCAAGGTCTTTTGTTGCGAAGGTGACTGCGCCCGGAAGGCTACTTGCTCACGGTGAAAACAAAGCGCGTTCTGGCTCAGACCAGTGGTGCTTATCATCAATAATTTCCATTCCCTGCACAAGCCGGGAGGGACTCATCTTTGCGGCCTTCAGTTGCCACATCGAGCCTTGACCGCGTTCTTGTGCTGCGGCGCGGAGCGACGTTGATTTGCACCTCCATCCAAGGGCAGCCTCGGGACATACTAGCATACCAGCGCTCTTTGTGCAGACCTTCTGCGCGTGCGCCATACGCGTCGACAGGCGTGGACGAGTATCGACATTCATACACTTTTCACTTCAGACCAAGCTTCTACTCAGTCGACAGCGCTTCTACATCGCCCCGACAAGACATTCCCACTTGATTTGAGCCGCTCTCTCACGTAATCTCAAGCCATAAGGCCGATTGTCGTTTGTGATTGGCTCCTCAGTCACGCACATATCGCTTAGAGAACCGTGCTTGACATCACGTTGAGAACAGTGTCATCGTTAAGAACGTCTTGTCGCTACGCTTCTTCGCGATCATGGACGGCCACCACCACATGCCGCCGCATGGCCATGACCCTTCTTCGTACCAACAAGGCTATAACCCAGCCAATCAGTTCGATAACCTCATCCCCGATGGTGGAGAAAGTGATGGGTTCCCCAACTGGGAGTTCAATGCTGCCTCTCATCTGCCAAACCAAAATGTTCCCTCAAACACCTACTGGCAACATGATAATGGTCTCGATAATTACACTCAAGCCTTTACAAAGAGTCCGACCAACCTTCATACAACCGCATACCCTGGCTACAGTAACCATCACCAATACGAAAATCCACCCTTCGATCCTTCGTTAGTGCCCGGTACTACAAACGGACCTGGGGCATTTGGACTCGGTCAATCTCCATACGCTCAACCAAACCGACAGATGCAACATGGGACCATTGCGCCACAAGCTCTGGAGCAAGAGAATGCTCACATTGTTCGCCCTGGTCAGACTTCTGACACTCAATCATATTCCCGACCACATACCACAGATGCCACGAGCTACAACAAGGTCATACCTTCCGCACCTACGGCAGATCAGGCTGCTCTTCACAAAGCTATCCCAACCGGCACTCGCACAGGCAACTTCCTTGTGAAAGATGCCGCACACCTCAGACAAGCAACCAATTCCACACCACTGAACAGCTTTATCTCCGTTGGTGATGTTGAGATCGAGCTTCCTGTTAACAGAGGTCAGTGTCATCATATCGAAACCCTTGGAAAAGACATGTCCAAAACCTGTACTGACAAGAACTAGCTACGGTCTCGGCTCCGCCGCGTAGACCTTCAAGAAAGGCTATTCAAGCGGCCAACCCAGGTTCGTCAATCATCTGGTGAACTGCCGTCGCAACGACTGACAACATGTAGGACGACAGTTGAAGACGAAGAAGCCCAGTTCTGTATCTGCAAGCATGAGCGCAAACAGCCGTTCATCACAGCCGATAAAACCGGAACGCTCAGAGTCCGAGTCAGATACGTCAGACTCGTATTCTGATGATGAATCTGATGAGGAACCCGATGTTTCTCCTCTCCCATCAAAGCGGCCAGACGATCCCCGCAAAGGTGTCGAGTATGACACTATCAAGGCTCTGTGGGAGAGCAGTCATACCGGTGTAGCCGCTGACAGGATCAGAACTGGCATGGTCGAATTCAATGAAATTTTGCAGACCATAAAGAACCGATGGAAGGCTGACTCTGTTGCGTTGACTGACGCTACTGACCGTAAGAAAATCAGTGAAATCCCACTTTTGCAGAGCAGAGTCAACGACCAACTTGAGATGTTGAAGGCTGCTTTGCAGACTGCGATCACTCACGGCAATCGAGATATAATGGCACAGTAAGTCACGAGTGAAGCACGTGAATCGTAGAGCGCTCTAACTTCAATCTCAGACTTGGCCAACACGCCCAGATCATGGCATCCTTTGCGCAATTTCTAATCGATCGTATCAAGAGAGAAGACTACAACGGAGCTTTGACGGTTCTGATCCTTGAGGTATGCAGATTCCCCTGATCATTTGTATATTCTACTAACACAACTCAGGTTCTTGTGCGCTGCGATACTTTCCCCGCCAGAACATACGACGCAACAAAGATGCAAAAGTGTATCATCAGGCTTAGCAAAGACGGCAGCAAAGACACCCACGATATGTGCGACCGTATCAAAGGCCACGTGGCAGGTAGCGCCGAGAGTCAAGCGAGCTCTGAACAGAAGTTGCGCATCAAGTCACCACCGAGCGGCCGACCTACACCTGAGCCTGTCGCTGGTATTAAGCGTAGTGCTCCTGGCAGTGCATCTTCTGACCAGGCCTCGAAGAGAGTGCTCATGACTTCCACAGCAGGCAGTGCTGCTGCAAAGGCGCCACTCAAGCGAGTTCTTCCTATCGGTGTCAACAACAAGCCTGTCGTCTCTGCTGCGACTGTGAAGCCAACTCTGGGTGCTACTGTCAAGGCAAAGCCCACCATCGCAAAGTCGATTATATCGGCTGCGACAGGTGCAGGCGTCAAGAAGGCCGTCACCAAGGCTGCCACACCCTCAGTCGTGGCCGCTGCTATGTGAGTAGTGAATGACATCAAACCAGGACTTGGACTGACTTATGTCGATAGCAAATCAATCGAGAGAAAAGCTGCTCCAGCGGCGCCTCCCAAACCCGCATTCTCATTTGCAGACACAATGGCCAACCTTAGCAAAAGCAAGGAAAAGGCACCCAGTCCTACTAAGACGGAGGCGAAGCAGACGCCTGAGACCCCGGAGGAGAGGGCAAAGCGTCTACGTAAGGAGGAGAGACGTAAACTTCGTGTCACGTTCAAGCCTGACAGTCAACTTGTGGACGTTCGAATCTTCCACCACGACGTTGACGAGGAACTTGGTCATGATGCAAGCATGATTCGTGATGTGAGCGATGTTGGTGGCGAAGGTCGCATGTTCAAGCAGCATAAGGATATGATGGACATCGACGAAGACGATGATAATGCTGTGGGAGAAGAAACCTTCGGAGAATACGTCTCGCCCATGTGTAAGTTGACAAACACCAACATGAGGTGTCGGACCATGATGCTGACCAGTACAGTGACCGATTTCAGCTCTGTAGATGTTGAGGAGAGGAAGAGGAATTACAGTCGCTATGCTGGCGGCGAGCTCGAGCCAGAATCTACTGAGCGCGTCGAGCGTGAACAATACGAGGCTAGCACTTTGATGGTGTTCTACACAGACCCGAGCGATATCCCACCCTGTCCACGCGAGCCAGCAGAGCCTTACAATGGGGATGAAACTAGCCCAAAGCCGTTCGGCGCATTAGGCAACCAAGAGCCCCTTGCTGTATGTCACCCTCCAGGTCTTCCGAATGTGACCATTACTGACGTTGAACAGACGAGAATCGCAAAACTTGTAGGCTACGCACAGCCTGCACAGACCCAACAACCAAGTGCTGCACCCGATATCTCTGCGATCTTGGCTTTGATTAACCCTCAAGGTCAAGCTGCGCACCAGCCGGTACAGCCCACTCAAGCTCCAGCACCCGTAGCTGCCCCAACCCAGAATCCGGATCAGATGGCCGAGATCCAGCGCATCTTAGCATCTATACCGCAGGTGCAACCTCAACAACAACAGCCCCAGCCTACTCAAGTTCAGCAACCAGTTCAACCACTTGTACAGCCTAATATGGCTGCGGACCTTGCCGGGATTTTCGCCAACTTGAATCCTCATGCTCAGGCCAACAACATGTTCGCTTCGCAGCAGCAGCCTGTCATGGATTCAAATCCACCTGGTTTTGCAGCTTTGTTCTCGCAGCTCAACCCTGTCCAGAATGGTGGACCGGTACCTAACTTTAACCAATTCCCCTACCCTGGCGCTGGCTTTAATATGCCTAACATGCCTAACATGGGGCAGTTCCCAGGACCTCCGCAGAACCAGCAGCCCCCATACGAGAATGAGGAGAGACGTCGCTGGCGCGAAGGTGGTGGTGGTAGTAGCGGTAGCGGCAGTGGTGGTGACAGCAACAGCAACGATCAAATGCGCCGTGGTAACAAGCTCGGAAAGAAAGGAAACACGTTTACAGACAAGCGCTTCACAGTGCCCTGCAAGTACTTCAAGAAGGGCCAGTGCCAGAAAGGAGACTCTTGCACATATCGACACGAATATTGATGACGACCAAGGCATACTGCATTCTCGATCAAGGAGTTTACCTTATCTTTTTGCATTTTACGGGCACGGTTCTCGACTTGCATGGACTGGTACCATTCGACAGTGGTTTCGTATCTTGGGAAGGCGTTATCAGGTCCGCATCTGCACATGGGGGGTTCATGGAGGTCAACATCGTCATTCCGTTCAGAAGAACGTGTAGTAATAGCTACTCATTTGCTACAGAGTACCATAGTATCATGCATGCATTGCAGTATTCAGCACCAAAGATAAGGGCTGCCGTTTCGTCCTCACCTGACTGACCATTCTGAAACTTGCGCTTGTGATGCCTGGAAGATAAGGGCTGAGACGAAGTCCAATGATCGTTCTTGGAACTGACTATACAAATCCTGCTTCTGGTCAAACATTACGTGCGTTACTCTACTTGACGCCTGCCGATAATGACGTATCTCTGGACGCCAATGGGAAGGCCACCACGCGCTGGCTTCAATCTCAATATGGCTCTGGACAGCTCTCAAACAAGCATATGAATCAAGCTCATCTACGAGGAACGCGTGCAATGCATGGTGACGACGCGCCCATCACCGGGTTGTGGCAGAGGGAGGAGAGGACCGTGCCGTGGACGCTGAAAACCCCACGTCTCCCGACTCTCCTTCCTGTTTTGCTCAAGTTGTAATGCTCATAACGGCTGGACAATCGGAGGAGCTACTACGCTGGGACGGTCACACGTGAGAGGCGAACTCTTTTCCTGCAAATCTAAAACGAGGAGTTGCGTCGACGAAAGATGGGCTTCTCAGAACAAGACACGACAAGCTTCTTGGGCAACAGGCGGCTGCAGGGGCAATCAGCGGCCAAAAGCTTGTCTCATGCATATCAGTCACCCTCCAATCGTCGCTGCCTATTTTGATCGGCAATCGCGTGAACATGCAGCTATTAGCAGGTGGAGCTTCGTGGAAACAGGATGGTGCCTTCTTAGGTCATCTGCTCATGACAACAAACACATTTGGCTGCATTTAACTCTCCCCTTAATCCGCACCATCATTCCGAAATCAACCTCTTCTTAATCATCACTCCATATTAAACTATATACGAATCAACATGGCATCGAACATCAAGCACAACCTGTCTCGCGTGAAGCTCATCCACAACCCAAACTATCAACGCTCTGGTCTGAAGTCCTATGTCTACCTTCTCAGAAAGTACAGCTTCGCCCCTACCCTCGATGGACCTTACTTCGTCAACAACATCGTCGAGCAGATGGGAAAGCCGCTTCTGGCCGGCAAGTTCGCCTCTCACATCGGCGGCCGTGCTCGTGTCAAGCAGCACATCTTGATGAAGAAGGATCCCAGCAGTGGACACGAAGGCCAAGTCTCTGCCGAGGACCAGCAGAACGACTCCGAGTATCTTTGTCAAGTTCAGATTGGCACTCCCGCCCAGACACTGACTCTTGACTTTGACACTGGCTCATCTGATCTTTGGTAAGAGCTTTCCTTAAGCTAAAGAGTTCATCACCGATTCTGATTATGTAGGGTGTGGTCTACCAATCTTGGTCAGGATATCCAGACACAGGGCAAACAAGCTGGCCACACCATCTTCGATCCGTCTAAGAGCAGCACCTGGAAGGAGTCCTCTGGCAGCAGCTGGCAGATTTCGTACGGAGACCAGTCTTCAGCAAGCGGCACTGTTGGTACCGACGTCGTCACTGTCGGCGGTCTTTCCATCCAAAACCAGGCTGTTGAGGTCGCCAATCAGATCTCTGATCAGTTCGTCCAGAGCACTGGCGATGGTCTCTTTGGGCTTGCCTGGGGATCTATCAACACAGTGCAGCCTACGCCTGTCGATACTCCAGTTGAGAACATGATCAAGCAGGAAGACATGTATGTAATCCCTTTCCGACTCGAATGCCTACCCTGACAACGATACGCTGCAGCCCCAAGGATTCTGAGCTGTTCACTGCCTACTTGTCTTCGCACAAGGGTAGCGACGACAGTTTCTACACGTTTGGCTACATTGATACTTCGGTCACAGGCGGTCAGACCATCAACTACACTCCAGTAGATAACTCTCAAGGCTTCTGGACGGTTCCATCTACTTCAGCTCACGTCAACGGCAAGCAGATTAGCCGCCACAACAACACTGCCATCATGGACACAGGAACTACTCTGTGCCTGGTTGATGACTCTTTCGTCAAAGCCGTCTACGCAGCCATTCCTGGAGGCAAGTATGACTCAAGACAACAAGGCTGGGTCTTTCCTACCAATACTGCCGCCTCTAAGCTTCCTATCGTCACTCTCGCCATCGGCGATCATCAATACACCATCAACAAGGAAGATCTTGGTTTCGCCGACGCTGGAAATGGTATGACCTACGGAGGTATCCAGAGCAGGGGCTCTATGTCCTTCGATATCTACGGCGACGTGGTCCTTGTAAGCTTTTATAATCGTTGTCTATACTTGATATAATCACGCTGACCTATCTCGCTTTCCCAGAAATCGATCTACGCCATTTTCGATCAAGGAAACCAGAGATTTGGCGCTGTTCAGCGCCCTGACTCGTCCACTCAAAGCTCTTGAAGCACTTCTCGTCGTCATTGCTGGTGACTGCACATGAAACATGCTGGCAGAAGGGACGACGTTGTCTTTAGTTGAGGGGTGTCACTTGTTGCTAGTCGAGGATAAACCATTAACGCACCTGAAATTATGAACCTGAGTTTACATCGCTATCAAAAGACGACAGTTTGTATAAAGCTAGACACACGAATACTACTATTGTCTATCTTAGAGGACTTGATTCGTGCTTGTCCTCGTGCTCATGTTCCTGTTCGACTTCGCGGTAGCCTATGTCGAACTCTCACGTGGCAAGTACGATGTCGCTGCAGCCTCCTGCCAAAACTACGTCATGCCCTAGTCGTGCCGTTACCACGCTTAAACCTTCACAACACAACGAAGTCTATGGTGTTCAATTGAATCAGATCATGGAAATGTACAGTAGTGGAAACAATCCTAGCATCTCAAAGACACATGCCAGAACAAGTCGAGCTTCGCCGAATAACAAACAGAATACACCCGTCACTACCTATATGAGCCTCTCACTAGCAGCTTTCAATGTCATGCGTTTCTGAACAGTATGGTGGTGGCGAGATGAGCTCGCCGTGGCCGCTGGTCTCGAGATTCATCATGCTCTAGCTCATCAACCCAGAGCAACGAGACGCATGGCGTCCATGATCCAGATCTTTAGCTTGCTGTCCTCCAGTACGATGCTTATCAGTCGACTTCTCGGATATAAGCCAAAGTTGCGAGGAGCCTGAGATTTGAATGTATGGGTGTCGAAGCTGCCGTTATAAGCTTGGGCTACAAGGACTCTCATTGTTCATCTCTAACTCCAGTGCAGCTGCAGAACACATAGTTATCCATGACCAAAGAGGCTGTGCAAAGAAGATTGGCGGAAACCCACACCAGCACCTCAGTTGCACCTGCCATACTCACAGATTGATCACACTCTTAAAGTCCGACTCAAGCTTCACGACAGAGCTAGACATGTCTATTGATATGCCGTCACTGTCATAACTCGCATACTCTTCAATCTCGTCATCAAAACAAACTCACACACCCCGAACCTCTAACATCATCATCGTCATACCTATACCACACAAACTTGATTACCGCAAACCCTCCGCCCATGACATCTCCCCTGTCTCAGAGACCCCTCCCAGCCACCAACCGACAAGATTTCCATGAAACCGTTGGAGTGCGAGAAACCCCCATTACAACGTCCAGAACGAAGAACATACTCGGTAAGAAGGCTCTATTGATTCAGATCGTTGACTTGAGCCGAAACACGGTGCGGAACGGCAAAAGTCGGCTTTTGTGACCGTTGCCGTTGCGGGAACAAGGGCTGGTATCGCGTGGTGTGATGGCTGGGACAGAAGCCGTTTGAGAGGCAGGTAATGGGTCTAGATTTTCGTTTTGTCGTTTCAAGGCGTCCATAGTCATGCGATGGATACGAGATGGATAGATAGTTACAATCACAAAGGCATGCAGGCACGGAGAAGAGGAAGATTGTTGTTGGTAAAGATATTGTAGATGGATTAATCTTGGACTAGATTTTGGTATAAGCGAAAACGACAGTCTATATGGTTATTCTTTGGAAGTCTCAAAACGCCATCGCTCGATATATGAACAAGTTGAAAAGAAAGAAGAGAAAGATTGTAGATGATGGAGAAGAAGCCGTTCGTGACATGACATCAGGAGAAAGGAGAATAGAACAGAGAAGAAACACCCTCTACCATGTGAAGCGGATGAGTTGAGGGTTGAGGACAATGGGTGTCAAGAAGTGACTGACAACCACGGTAGCCAGGGGCCAGATGGCGAAGAACTGGTGAATCTGCCAGTTCCAGGGCAGTGCAACGCCGCAGACGACCATACCGGCAGCCATGATGAAGCAGGCAGCAAAGGTGTACTTGAAGTTCTTGATGACCTTGCCGACTTCTTCGAAGAAGGTCGTGTCTTCAGCTTCTTTGCTAGTAGCACCCCAGTTCATGTCGATACCGAAGAAGTGGGACAACAGAGCTTGCGACAAATGGAGAGAGAGACCTCCGAGGAAGCAAGTCAACATGGGCACCCACATGAAGTTGGTGATAAGACCACGCAGCAGACCCATTTCGTCGTTACGGTAGCGGACAACGGCAAGTGCGATGTTACCAGCAAGAGAGAAGACGACAAGAATGGCGAGGTAAATCTTGAACGAGTCAAGGTAGTACTTGTCCTGGTAACCGTTGTACCATCCAATGAGGAAGTAATTGAGCATAGTCAAAGGCCAGGCGCTAGCAATAGCGTAATAGGTACCGATGTAAGCCATGATGGTGAATTTCGAGGGAAGGGGCATTGCGGAGGTGATAAAGTTTCGGAAGAGCTTGGTGAAAGGACCACGAGTAGGCCAGTAGCGGAGGGGCTGGAAAACAAGCTCATTGCAGCCGTAGGCGTATTTCTCCCAACGAGCAAGTTCATCGTACACGGTAAGGGACACACCCTCCTTGAAGCCGTCACCGGTGTAACCAGCAAGACGGACCACGTAGCCATTATTCTGCAGACGCAGTGCCATGTCGAAATCTTCTGAGACGGTAGATTCGGACCAGTACTTCTCGCGGTTGTCGTCCTCGCAGTCGTATGCAATGTTCTGAACCGAAGACCATCTCAGAAAGGCGTTGTGACCGACGAAAGGAGCAACATCTCCACTGGCAACGGCGAACTTGATCTGAGTGTAGATGAGGTTGGTGAAGAAAGTAATACCCCTCTCGAAGAAGCTGTCGGTAACGTTCATGACACCAGAGGCGTATTGCAGAATAGCGACTTGAGGAGATTGGTGCATTTCACTGGCGGCATCGAGCAAGCAGTCGGTAGGGACACGGGTATCGGAATCGATCAGAAGGATGTAATCACCAAGACGGATGTTGCCATCAGCCCAAGTGCGGCCCTCATCTTCCTCGACGACCTCATTGAGTGCTCTTACGTAGGACTCGGCTTCGTCTTCGTTAGTCCAGTTGGCATGCTTGGGGACGGCGTTCATCTTGTCTTCGACGCGGTTGCTGACCCAGAGGGCGTAGTTCATGTTCGAGGCCTTCTTGAACTTTCCGCGACGAGTAAAGGCTTCACCGTGTTCACCCTTGGGGTCGTGACGAGGACGAGCGACCCAGCCGATGTTGTGTTCATCGTAGAAGTCCTGGCGGGCACGAGCCTCCTCCTCGGAGATCAACTGCATACCATCGTCGTTGACAAAGATGTTGGCAGTACCACCCTGCATTTCATAGGTAGAGATGGCGGCCTTGATAGAGTGGACAGTGGGCTCGATGACAGCCTGGAGACCTTCCTTGTAGACAGGGCACTCAATAGTGATGTGGGGCAGAGTGACCAGATCAGCGTGCAAACGCTTGGGAGCGGTACCAGAGTAATACTTTGTGTTGTCGGTCAGTTGGGAGATAGGGCCAACCATTTGGGCCAGAACACCGACGACGGATTGGTAGAAGAAGAGCGAGAGCCACGCCTGAGGGATGATACACAGGACGAAAGCAATTCGAATGTAGCTTCCGTCGAGACCAATTTCGAGAGCGACCTTGCGCCAACCAGTGCCCATGACAGCAATGAGCATGCAAAGTGTCACGGCGTTGCAGATGGCTTGGGTGAGGACGATGCGGCGAGGCTTCTCATATGCACCAGCCTCTACGCTATCCATACCGACTTCATCTATGTTGATGTCGGCAGTCTTCTCTTTCTCGGAGACGACCTCCTCCTCCTCTTCTCCTTCTTCGCGCCAGATCATCTTCATGAGAGCTTGCTCGATCTGCTCGGCACGCTTGATCAGATGTCTCGGGTCATCATCCCAGACAACGAGGATTCCACGGTCGGCGATGAAGGCAGCGAACTGATGCTTGGCGCATCGTGGGAGGTAAGACATATCGGGGAGAACTTGGAGACGGAGACCACTCTTCAGGGGGATGAATGATCGGTCGTTACCGTGGAGAAACAGCTTGATGACGCGAGTGTTGACAGTCATGGCACTCTGTAGATACAGTCAGAAATGAACACCCCACGCGGTCTGTGGCTTTACTTACTCTAACGTTGAGTGTCTCGACTGCCTTGTAGAAGCCAGTGGGCTCGCTCTCGAGATCTGAAGGGCAGCATGCGTACTGTCCTCTTGACTTCTTGAGCAGAATACCCTCGTCGTGGCCACCAGCAGTCCACAGAAGTTCCATCTGTTGGCTGTAAAGGTTGTTGACCATCATGTCGCACTTGATGTCCAGAATCTCCTCTCTGGCATGGTTGCGGAAATCTCCCTCGGGGAACATGGAGGCTGGCCTTGATCCGTAGGGCGTCGCTGCGCCGGAAAGCGGTGCTGATGGTGCCAGATGTTGAGGTGTCGATGTGCCAGTAGCAGGAGCCTTCTCGTTGAGTTCGGAGACCTTCTTCTCCTCCTTGTCCTTCTTGTCGGCCTTGCGACCTGGGGCAAGATATGATTTGAGACCCATATTGGTGATGTGAATGTGATGTTAGGGTTAAAGTATCGCTGGCTATAGCCAAGCTTCTTTGTGAAATCCCAGTAGATTGATAGTCGACTCGATTGCTCCGCTAAGCTTCTCGATGGGATGTTAGATTGATGTAGTGCTTGGACGAGTACAATGTCACAAGCTCGAAACGAGAGGATGAGTATCAATCAAGATCTCGGAAGTGTTGTGATAGGTTGAAGAGTATTTGACTAGAAAAGAAAAGAGAGCGAAAGACGTGTCCGAGGATGGCGGAACCCCGACTTACAAGTAGCCCGGACGGCAGCGCCAACGGATTGGATTTGATAGTGTAGAGGGCAGCAGCTGTGCAGCCAAGCCATACATGGTCCAGCCAGAACATCCCAAAACGGCTTTGATTCAGCACGGTCGAGGATAGCGTGGAAAACCTTGTCCTATTTTGGCGGCCGAGGCGACGCTAATGGGCATGCACTTCGGTTGCCTGTCTTAACCTTACCAACCGTTGCGAGTACCTGACATCGGCAGTGGTCCGGTGAGAAGCGGGCTCGTCTCTGCCGCTCAACTGCTCACCCATCGTCCAAGATCCATGCAATCGTCCTCCTCCTCCGCGCTGGCAACGGCCGAGCCCTCTCCAGGTCAAGCTGATTAGAAGCCGTGTCGATCATTTATTCAAATCTTGCTGATCCGCGAGATTGCAGTGTGGAGGCACAAAGGCATCGATCATATGTGGCTGTCAACAAGCTGAACGGACAGCCCGATAAGGAGCACTCGAGGTCTCACCACGCCCCTTCCTCGACGTGCGACAATTGTGGAAATTCGTCATAATTCGCTGGCCTCTGGAGATGAAATCTGCAGGAAGGAGCCCTTAGCGAAGAGCTGCTCAACGAAAATCGGGCGCCATGGCGAAAGAGAGTGCAGATGGGGCGGCGCGGGCATGGGATGGCTTCACGCAAAGCACATGCATCCCGTAAACTTGATTGCAAGCGTGCACCATGAAGCTTTGCTCCCCGTCGCTATCTAGCCGTACATGGTTTGGGCTACGCAACGCTTTTCTTCTACTCCTTCGCCGCCACGTCGAAGAACATTAGATGCTAGACCACGGCTTCAGCTGGCTCGTGTATGACGAGACGAGTCTCGTCAATGTCTCAGACATGTTTCCCTCAGCTCCGGTCCTAGGTGTTCGCCGACACAGCCGTGCGTTGGACATTTGCTCAAACGGCCCGGCCGATCGTTTACACGAAGGCTGGGTCACGGTACAACGTACATGAGAATTGTCAAGTCTGCACGACGGGTCAGATACTTCGATATCAATTATCGCTCTCCAGTCTGCCGCAGCTTTCTTTGTTGATGTGGACTTGAAGCCCCCAATGGTACTGGATACTTATGCAGGTCCAGGAACATGCTTTGTTGACGGCTGAGCGAAATGCACTAGGCCAAGCCAAGGTTCGCTGCTATTTTGAGTTGCATCTCATAGTCTCTGCATGATGCAGTGGCGGGCCTTCTCACCACTATTCGGACGAAGGATTGTTCCTATCCACCGTTCGGCTTCGACGTTTTGATAAGAACACCTTCCCGGCGTGTCAAACTGCTTTATGCGAACGCGTACATCGACTTTCTATCCACGCTGTATAAGGAGGCTGGTATTTCAATCTGATCATGAAGCCACTCTCAACCCCAGAATGCTTGCCTTGCGTCCGTAGCCACGCGAAGATCGCGCAGGCTCTGTGCTTTGTGTTCGGCTCGTGCCTTTTCTCGATGATCTTGCACATCCCTCGGCCTAGCATATGAACCATCAACTAGGTATCGCGAATATTCCCACACAATTGGGTTTATTGATACAATCGCAAGATGCAATAGGTAAGCACGTAAGAAAATGCATGATAGGAACCCACTAGTTATTGATGTGTGCACATGCCAACTGCAAGTGCATGGATGCTCGTGCTTTTGGAAGAAAAAAGTAGGAGCGCAGCTGAAAAAATCAGGATTAGCTGAAGCCTGAGACGCGATAGTTGAGAATCTTGAAATATTGCTTTCTCAGCCGCTTCTGTTGAAGAGTCATGTTTTCTCGTTGAAGGGGCAGGTTGAGACGTTTAGACTGCTTTTCTCTCTACGCTCGCATCCGTTCCCGTGCTAAAGTTATGCTTCGCGGCACTCCCGAAACTACTGCTGTATGGCTGTGCTTTTGGTGGTTTGTCGAGACCTCAGCGCGTCGAGAGCTGAGGGCTTGGGTCCCTGTGGAGATTGATGCGCGAACATGCAGCGGCTGAGGCTTCGCGTGTAGATACGAGTGCTGAACTTGATGGGGTCTGGTTCAGGGGGGCAAAGCAGTGAGATTATATTATTGTCATGTGTCGTCGCTCTGCAGAGTTGTCGACAGCATCACGTCAACTGGTATAACAGAAGTGGCGGGGAATCAGAAGGAACCCCAACGGCCCTCTAATCTACGTACAATCGTGCACTTGCTTTCGCTTTGTCTCAAAGACCCAACCGTTGTCTAGCCGTGCAGTTGTGTCGAGGCGGCATTTTGATGTGGTGTTTAGGAACCCAACGTTCGAAGCGCAAATCTTGCCTTTTGTTTGCAAAGTCTCCTTGTCTCAACGCTCATTCGGCCAATCTGCAAACGACGTCAGTCAGGGGTCTAGCAAGACATCGATATACTGATGACGATCGTACCTGTAGCTCACAAGAGTGTCGACTTTGTGGTTGTTGGTGGAGAAGCTGCGTAGTTGCACCTTCTCAGCATCTTGGATGTCCTTTGCATCACTGTCACCCCATTCTAGTGGGACTTCCGAGTCTTGGTCGGCATACACGAGTACATTAAAGGTGCAGTTACCATCAAGCATGGGCAAGAATGTGACCGAAGCTGTGATTTGGCGGAAGATGGACTGTATCTCTTGCTGCACATCTTGGTCTGTCTTCTCAGAAGCTTGCTCAGTTGCGCTAATCATCACAATTAGTAGCACCACAATACCGCGTCAGGTTGCTCACATACCTAGCAGCATTCTCATCCACCGTCTTGCTCGACCCCTTCTTCTTGGAATCTTTGCCAAATATTTGGACCTGGATGTGGTCAGATTTCAATGCTGGAAAAGTCAGGACAGGATGGTACCCACATCGAATTGCCATCTCTCGACAGGGTCACCGGTTTCTTTGCTGGTGATGACAATGATCAATTTTGAAATCTTGGACTTGAGCATCCATTTGTTCAGCTGTGACATGATCTTCTTGATGTATGCTTTGACCTGATCATCTTGGGAAACTAAGAGATGTTAGCCTCCAGATTTTTGTCATGGTCGTTTGCTTTCATCTTACCCAGCATATTGAGACCATACTTCTTGACGCTACGTGACGTGTGAGAAAGGGAAAAGTAGAGGCCTGGTCGACAAAAATGCTTACGCTGTGAAGTCTTCTGGAGGGTAGACACCACGCTGAAACCTGCAATAGTCAGTTGAAGACTCTTCGATGTAATCGGATGACAAGCGTACAGAATGGTGTTTATGCAATACTCAAACTGCATCCCATGTTAGTCCTGACGAAATACGCAGTATATTGTTATACGGGTCGTACGAATTCTGTAACAGTTTTTGAGGAGCCTACAGATGATCAGTTTCTGCGGAGGCTACAATAGTCTGGTGACGAACCTTTCAGAGCGAGTTTGTGAGTACTCTTCTCCTTAGTTTCCTTGGTCTCTTTCTTAGCCGGTGGCATGATGGATGTGTGATGAGTTTGAGCGGGCGGTAGTTGGTGGATGTACTTGTGGACAACAGGACAGAAAAGACTGTTTTGTTTATACAGTTATTGGTATGTCAATGCCTGAGAACGAGAACAGGTAGTAAGGCGGGGAGAAGCTGCCTTTACACAGAGACGGGACAGAGTTTGGATAGGCAAACGAAGGTTAGTCGCAGTTTGATGGCGCGATATGGGTTGCGAGTCGTGGTATGGATGGTGACAGAGAGGGAGAGCTCGGGCGGCTTCGGCCCGAAGTTTGGAGGCAGCGCCAGGCAAGACACAAGCTTGACGGTTGACCAGACTCTCAGTCTTTCCAGACACAATTACTTGACAACTCCGGGCAGGCAGACCGTAAGACCAGATGCAAGGATGCTTCTTTCGCGCCCTTCCTAGACGCTTTGGGGCGTGCGCCAACAAAGCGCTCAAGACCGACCATGCCCGACTTTTCCACACCACACCCGTACGACTGGCGCAGGTCGCTAAGCTGCGATCGGAACTCGAGAAGCGCATTGCCGCCATCCCAATCGAACGCTTTCGCAATTTCTGCATTGTTGCCCATGTCGACCATGGAAAGAGTACCTTGAGCGACCGTCTGCTCGAGCTCACTGGAGTCATTGAAAAAGGTGGAAATGCTCAGATCTTGGACAAGCTCGATGTCGAGCGAGAAAGAGGCATCACCGTCAAGGCCCAGACGTGCACCATGCTGTACAATCACAAGGGGCTAGACTACATGCTGCACTTGGTCGACACTCCCGGCCACGTCGACTTCAGAGCAGAGGTCTCGAGGAGTTATGCCAGTTGTGGTGGAGGTGCGTGACTACCTTGACAGCTTCTCGAATGAGCGCGCTGACTTTGAACTCCAGCTCTACTAGTAGTCGATGCAAGTCAAGGTGTGCAGGCACAGACTGTAGCCAACTTCTACCTCGCCTTCTCTCAGGGTCTCACCCTCGTGCCCGTCATCAACAAAATCGACCTGCCTACCGCCGATGCTCCGCGCGCACTGGAACAGATAAAGGACACATTCGAACTGGATCCCAACAAGGCTGTGTTGGTCTCGGCAAAGTCTGGCATCAACGTCGAGGCCTTGCTTCCTAGTGTCGTCGAGAACATACCCGCTCCTGTTGGAGATGAAACAAAGCCACTGCGTTTGCTTCTGGTAGATTCGTGGTACGACAACTACAAAGGTGTCATTCTATTGGTTCGTATATTCCAAGGTCAGGTCAAGCCTGGCGACCATGTCACTTCGTTCGCTACAGGCATCAAATACCACGTTGGAGAAGTTGGAATCATGTATCCACTGCAAACGCCCATGACAGTCCTGCGTGCCGGTCAGGTGGGCTACATCTACTTCAACCCCGGTATGAAGCGCTCGCAAGATGCCAAAGTTGGCGATACCTACACCACAGTCGGCTCGGAGAAGCTGGTCGAGATGCTGCCTGGTTTCGAGGAGCCAAAACCTATGGTCTTCGTTGCCGCTTTCCCAGTTGACCAGAGCAACTACGAACATTTGGAAGACAGCATCAATCAGATTGTGCTCAACGATCGTAGTGTCTACGTTCAGAAAGAGTCGTCGGAAGCCTTGGGTGCAGGCTGGCGTCTGGGATTCTTGGGCACACTGCATTGCTCTGTCTTTGAAGATCGTCTTCGTCAAGAGCATGGAGCAAGCATCATCATCACTCCTCCATCTGTACCATTCAAGATCATCGATCCCAAAGGCAAGGAGATCATTGTGTCAAACCCGAACGATTTCCCAGAGACCGACGCGCTTCATCATAAAGTCCAGGAGCTGCAAGAGCCATACGTTCTGGCTACCATCACCATGCCGGAAGAGTATCTCGGTAAGGTCATTGAGTTGTGCGAGGGCAATCGAGGTGTGCAGACAGAGCTCACATTCTTCACATCGATACAAGTCATCCTGAAGTATGAGCTTCCGCTAGCGCAGCTAGTTGACGACTTCTTCGGCAAGCTCAAAGGCCTGACTAAGGGTTACGCTTCTTTGGACTATGAAGACGCTGGCTGGCGCAAGGCCAACATTATCAAGCTGCAACTACATGTCAACAAAATCCCCGTTGATGCAGTAGCTCGTGTTTGTCATCACAGTCAAGCCGAACGCATCGGCAAGCAATGGGTCACAAAGTTCAAGGAGCATGTTGATCGACAGATGTTCGAAATTGTCAT
This sequence comes from Aureobasidium subglaciale EXF-2481, assembly GCF_000721755.1. Lineage (NCBI taxonomy): Eukaryota > Fungi > Ascomycota > Dothideomycetes > Dothideales > Saccotheciaceae > Aureobasidium > Aureobasidium subglaciale. The sequence goes on along the minus strand of NW_013566975.1, from coordinate 139,593 downwards.
TCAAGCAATTGCTGGCAGAAGGATTGTGGCCCGTGAAACCATCAAGCCTTTCCGCAAAGATGTTTTGGCGAAACTACACGCTGCTGATACAAGCAGGAGAAGAAAACTGCTTGAGAGACAAAAGGAAGGAAGGAAGAAGTTGAGAGCTGTTGGCAACGTCGTGATTGACCAGAAAGCATTCCAGGGATTCTTGGCAAAGTAGGCCGCTCCAGGAAGGTACGAATGCGATCACTGTATATTCCGACTACCAATATCTGCAAATAGAGTACAACGCAACCACGGGAATACAGACTCAGCATCTGTACTAAACGCCTTTCTTTGATTCACTATCCGAATGTTCTTGCTTTGCCTCGCATGAAGATATTCGATGTCCATCGTCCACAATAAAGGACTCAGCGGTGTGCTTTATTACCTTCAAGCTTCCTTTGTCCGCAACATGCGCTTTGAAGAATTATCATCCGGATACAGTGACTGTAGCCTTGATATCAGGCCACGATGCAAGTAGGACGTGCATGTAAGCCCCACTCTGCTGCGGCTGCCATCCTCCCCAAATCACACGATGAACCCAGACCGGCCTCGAGAGCCACACTGGCTGTTACGTCCGTTCATCGATAATCGTGTCTTTGTAGATCTGAGGGAAGGCGTGCAGCCCACTTTAGCGGCATTATTTCTCAAGTGGACTTTCAGAGCTACGGATCACCCTGGCACAGCGCGACCTCTGCGAAATGGCGACTGGTATCCCATGCGGCCAACTGTTGATGACTATGGGCACGAACAACCGCTGGGAGAGGGTGGTGTTGGTGTAGCGCATCTCTGGGGCTGCATAGACGAGAACAACCGCGTGATCGATCGCGTCATTGTCAAGAACAACTATCCTGGTACTGCAACTTGGTCGCGTCCGCACATGTGGCGTGACGGGCAAATTGGAGGAGAGCCTCGGGAGAGCATGATTGGCAACCATGTATACAACGAGCTAGAGGCCGCAAATCCTGGAGACGGCAAATATGTCACTCGGTGTTTTGGTTACGGAGGCGTGTAAGACCCCTTTCGATATGACGCGAACGGGACCATCAAATCATTTCCAGGAACGGAAACATTTCCCCAAAAGATTCAGCGCCTCAAAGGACAAATTATAATCTACCAGATCCCAAGTTACAAGCTTTACCTGGAGTACTGCCCTTTGGGGGATCTATGGGACCAGATATCCAGGCAAGCCGAGTCAGAAGAGGTACCTGTCAGAAAGAAGAGAGGCTCTAATGGTCGCTTGCGTGTTGAGAAAGTAAGGAGCCCAAGCGGTCGTTTTCGTGCAAAGACTAAGACCATTGAAAACTTCCCCTACCATGAGGGATTCGTATGGATGATGTTTGAAGCATTGGCAAAATGTGCTGTTGCTATGGAGAGGGCGAACTTTGTGCATGGAGATATGGCGCCTTCGAACAGTCAGTACCCGCTGTTTCCGAGTCCGAATAAAAGAAAACTGACAGCTACTAGTCTTCCTTGATGAGAACAATTCTAACAGGTTCAAAATATGGCCACTTCCCAAGGTAAGATGAGTCACTTGATGCTAGCACCACGGGTCGTCTCATTGACGTACGAATTAGTTGGCCGACTTCGGCTCCTCGCGCTACATCGATCCAGCTACTAAAGATAGATCTGCCGGTCTCAACGAATCAATCCAAGAATTACATGCACCGCCAGTAAAACAGCGAACAAGCATCTCATGTTCAGATCTAACAGCCGTTCAGGAACTTATGTCAATTCCTGAAGGATGGGAAATGCCTGGCCTCGAGGTCACACACAGGACAAATATCTGGCAAATAGGCATGATCATCATTTGTATGATGCGTCTTGACCCCGAACTACCGTAATCTTTGTTGCTCCGAAACGTCTAATAAAGGCAGGATTAACCAGTATCTTACCTTTAGAGCTGTTGAGTGGCGTTTGAATCGCCATACAACTGTACCAGCGAATGAGCAGCTTCATTTCACTGACCCGAGTCGGCGAGAGATACTAGATATTGGAAGATTCCAGCATCGAAACGACAACTACAGTCAGAGCTTGAGACGTCTTGCAAGGCATTGTATGAGGTTCGATCAAAACGACAGACCGACACCAAGACAACTGTTGGCATTGTTTTGTTACTGATGACCCCGAGCTTTCTGATCACTCCCCTCCTGGATCCGAATATTCTGACGACGACGCTGACGATGCTGACGATGCCTAAGAAGCTGCCGGTATCAAGAAAGCTTCACGTATCTCTGCAACCACGGGTAATGTTTATAGAGTAGGGAAGCCATGACGGGGCAAGCATCTCCTGTCATGACACGACTCCGATCCATGGCCATTTTCTCTAGCAACCAGACACACATCATAGCATCTATCTCGATATAATGCAAAACATATCCTCAGAGCTTATTACTTCATTGACGCGGCCGACGTTTGTTCGTCAACCCATGTGGTGTCAAGGTTGCTCCGCTGTATTCAGAAACAGCGTAGCAAACAGTGCCACGACAAAGAGACCACCATTCATTGTGCCATCTGCCAAACTTCTTTGTCCTGAGAACGTTTGCGAGGGCTTAAAACCTGAATTTGGAAACATGGTAAGCTTGATAGGAGAGCGTGGGACCTGTCTAACTGCTTCACAAATACACACTTCCACGTCTTCTCGGCCAAGTCTCTGCAACATGGCAGCAGTTCCTCCGCCACAAAATCCCCTTCCAATTGACCTAAACACAGATCTTCACGGATTCGGTAACCTCCGTCAAGGCGCGAAAGAATTCTTGGTCGACAGATTTCTGAGATGGACGTTCAGACGTCCCGAGCGGCCCTTGCGTCGCAATCTGTCTGAAGGACAATGGCTTCCGATGCAACCAGTTTTCTCTGGAGGCGAACATCCACTTGACGCTGGCGATATGGGTATGGTGCACCTTTGGGCCTGTGTCGACGACAGAAATCGCGTCAAAGACCGAGTCATTGTGAAGCAAGTCATACCAGGCAGCCTGAGATTCCAATATCCAAATCTTTGGCGTAATGGAGAGATTGGAGGCGAGCCCAGAGAAAGTATGCTGAGCAATGCAGTCTCCAGGTTGATGGCTCTTACAACTCCTGGAAACGAAAAGTTCATTACAGAATGCCTTGGCTATGGCGATGTGCAGAGTCCTTATCAATACGACGTAAAAGGAAGGTCTATAGTGCGCAATGAATATGAACTGCCACTAAGACCTTTGATATACAACTTACCAGGCTATAAGCTATACTTTGAGTATTGTGCTTATGGAGAATTGCGAGAGGCAATATTTCGGCAAAGGGTGGCTGGTGAACTTTTTCACGAAGGCTTCATCTGGATGACATTCGAAGCACTCGCAAAATGTGCCGAAGCAATGGAGCGATGTAACATTGTACATGCAGATATAATGACAGCCAACAGTGAGTTCAACTTGACGACTTTTCCAAAAGACATGGTTGACTGGCGAGCAAGTTTTGCTAGGGACCTCCGACCCTCAGCAGTTCAAGATCTGGCCGACTCCCAAGGTGAGCTCTCCCGGAAGAGCACCTGATCGCTCCTGCTGAACTGACGACAATGCAGCTGTCCGATTTTGGTTCTGCTCATGTCATCGATGGAGCTACGGCGCGGCGCATCAAAGGAAGAGATGAAGCAATGCACCCGTTTTACATGTCGCCGGTAATGCCTGAGACGCATACCTCCATAGTCACATACGTGTACTGATGAATGGGTAGGAGCTCACCCTAGATTACGGCGAAGACAAGTGGGAGATACCTGGCTTGAGAGTCTCGCACAAAACAAATGTGTGGAACATAGGCCTGATCGTCTGTTGTATGATGCGCCTGGAAGAAAATCTTCTGTGAGTTTTTGTCTCCAGCCTGAGCTTGTTACTGGTGGGCATATGTTGACCGGATCTTGTTTAACAGCGAGACTGCATGGCGAACTATAGCCCGAGCACGGTGGCCGCTTCCAAGAGGCCGCCAGCTCCGCTTCGCAGTCAATGGCCAGAAGGAACTCCAATTTCCACGAGCGTTCCAGCATCAAGCTGCCAATTACAGCCTAGAGTTGAGACGGCTAGTACGAAGATGTATGAGGTACGATCCAGCTCAGAGACCGACACCTTCGCAGATGTTGCGGGCTGTACAGAGAGATATGGTCGGTCGCGTCGGCGGATTTGATACCTATGGGAGAAATACCAGGATTCCTTGGAACAAGCGTGAGAGGCTTCGAGGAAGACTCAAGGATGAATTCGCAGTTGGTACGGAGATGGAAATTCGCCTGAGGAATTGATCGGCTCCAGTCTCTACCATTATAATATGTATAACTACATCAACGCCATACAAGATGTGCTTGAATATTGTTTTGCGATTAGCGAAACGTCCAGATCCCGGTGATTGAAAGTGCATGTCAGATTTTGCTGACCATCGAAGTAATATATTTCGTGGTCACCACGTCATTGACAACAGCCGTTGCTTCCGATGCGGCTCTGCGCAGTTTGGCTTCACGATCGCGCATCAGCCGATATATCAACAATGCGACCAGCTGTGCTTTATCGAACAATCGCATTGAAGGCATGGGAGTGTCAGTCGAGAAACGCAATGCCACGTTTGGATGGAAAGTATATGCTGCACTCTTAATTTTGACGTCCGTTGGCCACGCTTGCCTCGTACCTCACATTCGACCACTTCGCGATGCGCTCACACAACCACTATGGATATTGAGGAACGACATCTCAACAAGTGTCACGGATTTCGTGGTAGTTTTAGTGGTCGGACTTTACTTCCACGGTGCAGATGATCTGAAGCTTCCAGCATGGATTTTGAAGACACGACTCGTGGAGCTTCAAGTCTTCGCCTGCCTTGTACTGTTGATGATTTTTGCCAGACTCATTGTCTGGAGAGGAGAAGTGCAGTCCGAGCAATGGAAGGCCGAGGCAAAAGATGAGTCCTCGACTGAGCAATTCTTACCGCCCTTGTTGATACCTGGACGTACAACCCACTCACGAATGTTCCCGCAGAAGCATTCTTTCGCATACTCGTACTTTTCTGTTGGAGTACCCGTCAATTTCAAAGGATGTGCTGGATCGATGCTCTCTACCAATCTGGAGTTACTGCCACCAGGTCAAAGGCGAAAGGGATGGTTCAACGTCAATGCTGCAGACTATCTGTATCGAGGTGGATCAGAACGCGGATTGGAGGAACGTCTGAGGTGCTACCTTCGTGGAGAGGTATGTCGAAGATCCCAGCAACATCAATGACCAATCGACTGACGTCTCGTAGGGTGTGCCGGATGAAGCCTGGTCTTTCGCCTACCTAGTGACAGCACCAAAGTTTTTGGGCTACTCCTTTAATCCAGTATCATTCTGGTACATCTATGACAGCTCAAGGCGACTGACTATGATGGTACTGGAAGTCAACAACACTTTCGGAGAACGTCGTCTTTACCTTCTGAAAGCCGAGGAGAAGGCCACTAATGACTCTGTTCCTGATGGCTTCGAGGCACCTGCCAAAGCTACCAAGTTTACCAATGCCTGGGTCAAGGACTTCCATGTCTCGCCATTCAACTCGCGCAAGGGCACATATTCTCTTACTGCGGCAGATCCTGTGGCAGCTCTAAAGTCTGGCTCGAAGGTTCTGGATAATGTTGTCGTGCTCAACTCCTCGAAAGCCCATGCTAAATTGGTCGCACGTGTATACTCAGAAGACTATATGGATCCAATGGCCATGACTACTGGTCAAATTGTAAGATTACTATCATCTTGGTTCTGGGTCGGCTTCTTGACTTTCCCACGAATCGTTACACAGGCATATAAGCTGTACTTCAAGCGTAAACTTCACGTCTGGTTCAGACCCGAAGTCCTGGCATCGAGTATGGGTCGCACACATACTTCTTCCGAGGCGGTTGTGGAGGGTTTTTTCCGCGCTTATCTTGGCTACTTGGTTGACAATGCATCTGAATCACTACGACTTACATACACACCCGCAGGTGGCTTGGGCGCCTCCATCACCTTGACATCCAAGAATGCAGAGGATAACAAGGAAGCCAAAGAATTGGCACTCAAAGTCATATCCCCAGCTTTCTACACGAGGTTTGCGCATTACTCCCATACCACCGAGGCTTTCGACCGCGAGTCCCTGCACACCGACCCCAAGAACCGCACATTGATCATCGAAAACGCCAAGAACCTATCCATCCTCCTTGCCACTGCTTCACCACAAGCAGTCAAGAGCGAACTCGGAAAAGTGCAACAATGGCGCTGGTCACTTCTCCAACACCTGCGCTCCCCACCCCCTGCAGCAGCATACCCCGATACCAATACCGAAATCCCAGACAGAGCAAGTGTTCAAGATATCCGTAAAATGCCGTTATCACCACTCGACAAGTTCGCAGTATCTTTACCCACCAACAAGGGCAAAGAATACACAGAAGTCATCATGGCACAATTAGCCAAAAACGTATCTCCAGCACACAAGCTTGGATCGGAAAATCTCGGTACTTTCTATAGAGATACTGTTACAAGAATTCTCTTTGCGGATACTTATTTACTTGGCTTTGAGGGGTTGATTAGAGTCTTGGATTTCATGGTTAGGGCGGGTTTGGTGGTTGTGTGGTTCAAATTTTTTGCTGGTGGAGAGGTTGGCAAGACGCGGTTGTTGTTTGAAGATGGAAAGGCGTGGAAGGTGCTCGGGTGGAAGATCGGGTATTGGGTCATGGCTAATGGGTTGCATTTGTGGGCTGCTGTCAAAGGCGCTTGAGCTAGAAAATGCAGATTGACATAGAATATAGAGCTGAGGATTTTGGAGATATATCTCAGTATTTCTTAACTCGATATGTTCGTTGGTTCTGTTCGTCCCATGTATCCCAAGTATATCATCACCTATATTGCCTTTTGTCTTATACCTGTAAATCCCAAACAAAAATTGTAGCAAGGGTATCATGCCTGTAAAGAAGTGAAGAAGAAAATGAAAAAAAAGTCCCCCCCAAAAACGCCCATAAAATCGTGAAAGTCGTCCTCGTTACAAGAAGCCCACTTCTTCATCAACATGTTATCCCCAATCCCACAATGTCCACCTTCTTCAGTTTCGCCAAAGCAGCATCAACTTTCCCACACCAGGCTTCTGCATCAAAGCGATCCTCCTTCTTCTTCCTCAACGCACAAGCCACAAGGCTCAAGATCTTTCCCTCTCCTCCTCTCTCAGTCCAGAGTTTCTGCAGTGCTTCGATTCTGTTTTCGAATTCTGGCTCTTGCATGGCCCAACTCATTGAATCTCCCATCTTCACGGCTTCGCGGAGTCTAAAGCCATTATCGAGCATAGATGTGAAAGGGTTGCCACCGCAGAGGAAGGAGAGCAGAGTAACTCCTAGAGCGTAGACGTCCGAAGAGAATGATGGGGCGGATGTTGAGGGGTCGCGGGATAATTGCTCAGGGGACATGAATGACCATGTTCCACCTCCTGAATGTGAAGATGGCTCTGAAGAAGCTACAAACGCTGTGCTGAAATCCGCGAATCTGACCAATGGTAATCCTGATGCTGAAGTGTCGAGGAGGATATTCGCGGGCTTGATATCGGCGTGGATTGTGTTTGTCCTGTTATGAAGGAAAGCAAGGGCACGTGTGAGTTGTGGCAGGATATGGAGAAACAGATCCAGAACCTTTGAAAGTGGGAGCGAGGATGAAGTTTCTGTTAAGGATTCTAGCGTTCCGGCGTCGCAGCAGTGGAAGAGGAGGGAAGGCGTTTGAGTGGAAGTACATAGGCCGTGAAAAGGAACCATGTAATCCGAGCTCGAGTCATGGTTTTGTATATGTGTGAGTATACGTGCTTCGGCTTGGAAGACTGCGGTGGCGTCTCCTCGTGTGGCTGTCTTGATTGCATAGTGTTGAGGTAACGAAAAGGAAGACTTGTGAGGTGTCGATGGCGGGGTAATAGGGCGTCCAACATGTCTTTGAGACACCGGTACTGAGATACGATAGACCTTGCTCCAGACGCCTTCACCTAGTAATTGTGCTTGAGACCAGTCAGGAGTGAAGTTGAGCTCCGGGACATGAGACGCGTCCAGTGACCGACGAGAAGGAAACTGCTCGTCGACGAGTTTCGCTTGTGCAGGTGTAGAAGGAGGGGTAAGCATTTCTGTGTCTTCAGGTCCATTCTTTGATTGTTCGATTTTGTAGCTGCCAGCATTTGCAGGCGTCCTAATCTGAAGTCCTTGCATTTCGCGTAATAATTCGTTAGGCGTTGTCCTCGCTCTCTTATAGATTGGTCTGGATGTATATTGCTCCTTCTGGCCGCAATGCGTGGAATGTGAAGCAAATTTTGTATGGGAAACAAATGGACCTCTTGCACTTGCAAAGATTTTTGTCGTCATTTTGCTGTACCCCTCCTCGCATATATATCAAAGGGGATAAGAATGAGCAAATAGCAGCAATGAGTAACCTATGACGGCATGGGAAGGTCCGGAAGTCGAAGGGTGTGTGGGCTGGCTGACTCGGGCGAAGGGTCCTCCGGGGATATCTTTTCGAAAAGGCGCGTCACAGAGCGTAGTGCTGAAACATAAAATCCTTCGAGTCGATCTCGACGCGGTATCGACCAAGACAAGCGTTACCCAAGGCTTGAAGTGTAAAAAAGGAGTGTGACTGGTAGAACACGAGAAGGAGGAAAAAAAGAAAGGAAATTTTCTGCTGGATAAGAAAACAGGGTAGAAATGAGAGACAAACACACACTACCGTAGCATTGGCATTCGAATGGTAACACTGAATAATGAGATCCACGGCTCCGCTAAAGGTTTTATCGGGAGTGGGGAGGTCTTCATCGCCTGCCAGCAAACGCGCCGATAAGGGAGGGTCGTTTCTCATCGCGGCATACCGGTTCTGGACCAGCCACATTTGGCAACACCAAAAACCTTAGTCAGCTTGGCATCCTACTGGTTATCGATTAACATGTCAAAGGTGTGTAAGATCCTTTGGCTGTCGCAGCTTCCCGGACCAGTCGTGTCATGTCAGTCAAAGGAGAAATGGAGAGATGAGAGTAGGAAAAGTCAACATGCTGTGTCGCGAGCCAGCCAAGGGCGACAGAACGTGGGGAGAGCAGGAGCTTCATTGGTCGTTGCAAACGCGACACAGATGTCCGCATCCTCGACGGTTTTGGCTGAAATGGCCCGGAAATTGGGAAACTGATGCCCGCACAGATGCCAGATGCGGTTTGGATTGACAGCTGAGTTCCATTGGTTTGACAGATGATCTTCTCTCCACGTCCTGCCTCGTGACACGCTCTCATGTGGACGATTGACGTCCGCGATTTGATGCTGCTTTTGCCAAACCTACCAGCCATTTCTCCATTGCTCAAATGCTCCCATGCTGTTACCATGCAGTGCCACGCTTATCTGACTTTTGCTAGACCCGACATCGCGGAGGCAGGACCGATGTCATGAAGAAAACAAAGGCCCGCAGGACACAACCCAACAGCATCATCGCGCAAGACAGCTATCTTGTATCCTGTAAGCGAGCAAGGGATAAAAGAGGCTCACGAAATGGGCGCCCGGTGGAGATTAGGATAGGAGAAAGCGCGACCCCGATGTTCGGGACCCGCTTTATCTTGCTTTGGCGCTCGCCATCAATTGCCGGTCCGGCATGGCAGAATCAACAAACCTCTGTTATATCCAGCTGGGCGTGCTATCAGCCAGCCTTGAGGATTTGGATACGATCCACGGGCAAATGTGTTTGCGCATTGACACTATTGCGAGTCCGACACGACATGGTTGGGTAAACGCAGTCAAAGCTCGCCGGGTTCTGCTGACACGGAGCTGAAGACGGGACCACTCTGAACCAGGAAAGCTCGCAATCGTGAGTAGCACAAAATCAGATCGAACAAAGCACGTAGATTACGCAGTGTGAATGCAGTGTACAAGATTGGAAAATCGATTTCATTTGGAATCTGCATCAGTTACCCAGAGGTCGGCTACGCTATGCTGCTGATTACGCCCATAACTCCCTTGTCCTTTATGATACACAGATGCTTTCCCGCCCCTCTCCCCACACTTTTATACGTTTAATGGTCGTGATTTCGTGGTTGATGATCTATGCGAAGAACTTGCTGTAAGCAGCCTTCTCCTTCTTTGCTCTGTCGGCAGCGGCCTTCTTGACGGCGGCAAGCTCGTTCTTGACTGCTGCATCTTCGGGCACGAACTTGAGGGCCTCCTCCAAGTCGGCGACAGCTCCCTCCTCGTTCTTCAGGCCCTTTCTAGCGACAGCGCGGCGGTAAAGAGCCTTGCCCTTCTCTGGTGCCTTGATCTGAGGCACTCCGATGGCGTATGTGGCAGACTTTTCAGCATCGGCGTAGTCGTTGAGCTTGAGTTGAAGAAGAGCGCTGTTGGAGTGAAGAGCGATTCTGAGCGATGCGAGGGCGGGACCGAGCTCTGGTGGGTCGTTCTCGAGGGCATCGGGGTATTCGTGGAGGTATCTCAGACCCTTCTGGTACTTAGCCAGACCGAGTGCGACATCCCCCTTCTTGAATGCGTCGGTACCTCTGGTCTTGAGGTCGTTGACGATCTTGACAATCTCGAGTCCAGGAATGTCCTCGCCATGATCCTCGGGGAAGTCTTCGTACGGGTCGCCAGTGCTGTCCGGGACCTTCTCTGCAGCCTTCTCATATGCCTCACCAGTGAGTTCGCCACAGTCGACAATTGTGCATTCCTTGTTGGGCTTGTCGTTGGAGCCGGTGGGTGTGTTCTCGATGGTGCGGATGATGCTCTTGCCTCCAAGGACTTCACCGAAGACAACGTGCTTTCCGTCAAGATGAGGAGTAGGAACGGTGGTAACGAAGAATTGGGAGCCGTTGGTGCCTAAATCAATCGTCAGCAAATGACTCCACGCATTTCAACAGCAGTAGAACATACCGGGACCAGCATTGGCCATGCTGAGCAAGAAAGGCTTGGTGTGCTTGAGCTCAAAGTTCTCATCCTCGAACTTTTCTCCGTAGATGCTCTCACCGCCAGTACCGTTGCCAGCAGTGAAGTCACCACCCTGGATCATGAAAGACTTGATCACACGGTGGAAAGACGAGCCCTTGTAGTGAAGAGGCTTGCCGCTCTTGCCCTCGCCCTTCTCTCCAGTACACAATGAGCGGAAATTGTCGGCAGTCTTGGGAACGACATCGTCGTACTGCGTTGGGCATCAGTATCTAGTAACGCTGGTGTGGGCAGGCCGAAAGGGTGTTTACCAATTCGAAAGTGACTCTGCCAGCACTGGACTTGCCAATGTTGATGTCAAAGAAGACACGGCTGCGCTTGGTCTCTGCCATATTGTGGGATGTATAGAGTGGAATCGAGAATATGCGACTACGTTCGAGTTCAAGCGGGAGCAAGGTGATTTTGCGACGCAGAAGACAACAAGCGGAATGATGGTCCGCGGTGAAAGTGTTGATAGCTTCACCTTCTAGGACCTTCTATGCGCTAAGCACTTCCCCACATCGACACCGCGGACCCATGAAGCCTCCGGTGAAGCCTCCGAGGTCTGAACATGCCAAGCTATCATGTTGAATTGGAGGTATAGGTAAGGATGACTGCCTGTTTCTCTTCCTGACACAGACACTTCTTCTTGCTACTAGACCAGACTTAGTGACCTTTCTTCAATAACGCCCCCCTTGATCTATTAGATCTAGTCTCGTTCAGCACCCCTCGGTATTACTATCCTAAGCCATATACACTCAAAACGAAAACAATGGTCATCACTCCTGAGCAGAAGCGTGTAGACCTGCGACTACGCAATCAGTCCGATGCCGAAGCCCTGTTCCCGACAATGTCGCACCCAGACTCGATGCAATACTGGTCTCGTGGACCCTTTTCGAACATCGAGGAACTGCGCAAGGATTTCGCTCCTGACGACACGACAGGTTGGAAGATCTGGGCGATTGTCAAGGTTGGCGAAAACGAAGCCATCGGGTTCGTGGCTGCGTGTTCGAAGCGCAAAGGCGTGAGCGAAATCGGGTACATCGTTGCCCGTGAAGTGGCAGGATATGGCTACGGACGGGAAGCTGTAAGCCTGCTGATTGAGAGATTGTTCGCTGAGGGACAACGGCGTATCTTTGCTGATGTTGATCCTGATAATGCAAAATCTATTGCGCTGCTCAAAGCACTTGGCTTCAAGCTAGAGGGCCGTCTACGTGCCGAGTGGGAAACGCATATCGGAATTCGAGACTCTCTCGTATACGGACTACTGGCAGAAGGATGGCAATTTGCAACTCCTAAGTAGGGGTCAGATCAAAAGAATTTGAAAAGGTATGTGAGACGTGCGTGGGTCATTCTCTGTGTATCAGGTCTGAAAAATGGTCTAGGCTGTGTACTAAGTGGTATCATTGTGTTGGAGGAGAAACACCCGCCGGTTAGCAAAACCCATCAAGGGTACAAACAAAGCATGGAGGAACAGGAGCCATGTTGTACTACTCCAGCAGTGAGGCTGGAAGCTCGAATGTTGTTTGTAGCTTTCCCTTGTGTGTCAGCGGGTCACCAGGGAGGTCGAAACTTGTAGGATTGTCCATCTTTGGCGGATCCGTGTCTATCTGGATCGTGACCTGCAGCAGAAAGCACATCAGCATCGAGTACGTTGGTAGCAAACGAGGTATTTACCGCGCCGTCTTCGCACGTATAGTCTACACCTACCGGTCCATCGTTGACTAGAGCTACATCCATCATGGCTTGGAAGACGCCATCTTTCACTCTGTCTGCTTGATATAGAGCTTGTACTTTCTTGAAGAACTGGTCGTAAAGCTCCTTTGCTTTTTCTCCGTTGGCAGACTTGTGGAAATCTGGCTTGTTGCCTTTCTTGACTGACGCAAGAAGTGTGAATTGTGATACTGCGAATGTGTTAGATACAATGTAGCATTGAGAAGCTGATAAGCCATACCACAAAGAACTTCACCCTCAATATCCTTGACTCCGCATTTCCATTTACCGCCATCTTCATTGTCCCACAGTTTTGCTTTTAGAATCTTGTTGGCCATGGACTCGACCTCTTTCTGGGTGTCATCCTTGCCAATGGCAGCTAGCACGAGCAAGCCTTTGCCGATGGTAGAGATGAGCTGACCATCTACCGTAACAGAGGCAGACTTTACCCGTTGAATAACAGCTGATGGGAATCAATACGATGATGTAAGAAAATAAGAGAGGTGGAGCCGTGATTCGTACTTCTCATGGTGTTGATCTGATGATATAGAGGAAACGAGGGGCTAGGAGATGGCAGAGATGCAGCACGAATTTATCTACCTTGAGCTTCTCTTTGGATGATATTACGGCGATAGCAGATAGGCAAGATAGGTGGCAGAGAGGTGACAGTGTTTCGATAAAGTCAAACGGTACAAACGCACGTAAAGTCGACCTTGCTGGTGGCTTGGCAGTGGGTGGGAAACGACAACGAGCGGCAACAAACGTGGAGAGGATGCGACAGTCGCACAAAGTAGCATCCGCACCTCGACTCGTCTCCGTTTGTGCCAACCCGACCATCGCCCCGAGTTGATGGAGAGTTGCCGCATCGTCTCCCTGGCCCTATTACTCCCTCCCGCAGCGACGCCGCATTGCCTCGCCAGATCCTCCAAACCTCACACGGCGGAACCCACGCACGAGGGCCACACACGCAACAATGGCGCAACGAAAGCTACAGCAAGAGATTGACAAGGTGCGTTGGCGTCCATGCGCGCGCAAGAGACAGGTGTTGACAAGCGGCAGACATTCAAACGAGTGGCCGAAGGTGTGCAAGCTTTCGAGGGCATCTACGACAAGCTACAACAATCGACGAATCCCTCGCAGAAGGAGAAGCTCGAGGACAACCTGAAAAAGGAGATCAAGAAGCTGCAAAGGTCGCGAGATCAGATCAAAGCATGGGCTGCCCAGAACGACATCAAGGACAAGAAGCCATTGCTAGATCAGCGCAAGCTGATCGAGACGGTATTGAGAGCCATCCTGCGTCTTGCACGTCCGCCGCTAACGCTTAGCCCAAGCAAATGGAAAAGTTCAAGGCGGTCGAAAAGGAAATGAAGACGAAAGCCTTCTCAAAGGAAGGACTATCAGCTGCCGCGAAGCTCGATCCGAAAGAGAAGGAGAAGGTCGAGATATGCGACTTCTTGGGGAGCATGGTCGAAGAGCTGGAACGACAGATTGAGGTCACAGAAGCCGAGGCCGAAACGTTACAAGCGAACATGAAGAAGGGCAAGAAGGACACAGCGAAGGCCGACAGGATAGCAGAGCTGGAACGAATGGCCGAACGACATAAATGGCACCAAGGGAAGCTCGAACTGCTACTACGATCTCTGGAGAATGGTGGAGTGGACACCGACCAAGTCAAGGATATTGAAGAGGGCATCAAGTACTACGTGGAAAACAACCAGGAAGTCGATTTCATGGAAGACGACGCAATCTACGACGATCTGAACCTCGACATCGACGAGCAAATCTTCGGCCTGCAGAACGAAGACGATCGCGTGTCATCACAAGACAACCAATCACAACACGGCGACAGTCCGGAACAACCAGAGCCCCCATTGAAGGTCGCACAGCCCACGCCCGCGAAGCTCACCAAGCAGTCCTCGGTCGACATTCCCAGCGCTCAGCCGAGGAGGCCGTCAGTACAGCTCAAGTCGCCGTTGCCTGCATTGGCCACATTGCATGCTTCGATACCGAGCAGCGTAAATGGCAGCGCGCCGCCGGGCATGAAGCCCGCGCCCTTGCCGAATATACCCACCGGCCAGACTCTCAAGTACGCTTCGGCTGCCGCTGCCGCTGCTGCAAGCGATAAGAGCGGTGTTGGTATTGCTCCTCTGCCGCCGCCGCCTGGTGCCACGGCTGCCTCTGCCCGGCCTAGCTCAACTGCTTCTCCCGCCCCCACGCCGTCACAACCCGCTACATACCAGCCCTCGCCAGCGCTACCGCCACTACCTCAACCCGCGAAACCACAGGAACCCCCGGCCAAGTCTCCTTCGCCCGCCCAAGAGCCTTCACCGCCCGCTCCGGAGCCCAAGGCCAAGAAGAGCGCGAAGCAAGCACAACAACCGCCGTCACAGGACTCCGGTGTGCCTCTCACAAATGGCGACTCTTCCAAGCAGCAGCCACAAGCACAGCAAGTAGAAGAAGAGGAGGAACAAGAAGACGAGTCCATCTACCATCTGCCGTCTAGCCTGACTGATTTGCTCGACTCCTTTACCGCCACAAAGCAGCGCGCTCTGTCAGCGAATCCCCAAATGCCCGAGGAACACCTGCTCTCTTTGTCACGGAGCAGCATGCCTCTACCCATGGACGCCGAAAAGCCCTACCACTACAAGCCCGCATCTCCCTACGCCTACACACCCACCCACTACCCCCAAGAGCCCCTCACCGTCTTCGACGACCCGCGACTTTACAGCAGA
Organism: Aureobasidium subglaciale EXF-2481; assembly: GCF_000721755.1. Taxonomy (NCBI): domain Eukaryota; kingdom Fungi; phylum Ascomycota; class Dothideomycetes; order Dothideales; family Saccotheciaceae; genus Aureobasidium; species Aureobasidium subglaciale. The sequence continues at coordinate 124,203 of NW_013566975.1, read as the reverse complement.
ATTGAAACGGATACATTGTTCTACGCTTTTTACTACCGCCAAGGCACTTATCAGCAGTTCCTCGCGGCAAAGGCATTGAAGAGTCAGAGTTGGCGCTTCCACAAGCAATACCAGACTTGGTTCCAACGACACGAAGAGCCCAAGAATATCACAGAGGAGTACGAACAGGGAACATATCGCTTCTTTGACTATGAAAGCACATGGTATGTGGAAGAGTTAATTCGATTGTTTCGGTCCTCTTGCTAATCTTCTTTCACAGGATGAACCGTAGAAAGGGAGACTTCAAGTTTGCCTACAAGTTCCTCGAAGACGAACTCTGAACTCCGATATTCGGATGTTTGATTGTGCTTTCTCTTGGTATGTTTTCTTCCCGGCTTTCTTTCGTTATTGCTCCTCTGGGGTGTGCCTGTTCTAGAATTTTCTTCTTTTTCTTTCCATAGAACCATTGTACGGGGTCTTTCCAACCGGTTTTTCTCTCTTCTCGAATTTTCGAGGGGTTTGGAGAAAGAGAAAGGTGGGGATGGAAGGTAAAAAAGGGACTCTCTTATCTTCTTTCTCTACAAGACAGAAAAGAAACAGAGTGTTTTTTGGTTCTTGCTTCGTCTTCGATTTTGTATTGCCCTTGCTACTGTGAATCCGCTCGTGTGGAGATGTGTTGTGAGTAAAGTTCTTGTCTTGGGATGTGAGTTGTAAATCCTCTTAATTGTTCTCGTCGTAAGCTTCAACAGTCCGTTGACCTTATTTAGAGGCTGGGATTGCTGCATGAAGCTAACGATAAGAAGAATTACCGCCGCGACTGTCAATTGGAGGCATAAACTCAATGGAGGAGGGTGCATGGAAGTTTTACAGATTACTTTAACCAAGGCTATCGTGTTACTCATTTTCGCTTTCGATGCGCTAGTTGTCTGCGCCCTGACCCTTCTCATTCTTCATGACAACACCTCCATTGTCTGCGGCGCCCGAGTTGGTGGATGCGACGACTTCCTTCTCCATGGCCTCAAAGCCCTTGAGAGCTTCTCCGTACTTCTCAAAGACACCAGGGACGTAGCCATCAGCAACTCTCTTGACAAAAGCATCTTCGTCCCAGCGCTCTTCGACCAGTTGCTCAAAGGTCTGCTTGCCACGGCGCTCGCAGCCCCAAACAGCCTTGTAGGCGCCGCCCAAAGCGCAGGCATTGCCGCCAATGTCGAGTTTGTAGATACCTTCTGCTCCTCCCAAGACATCGCCAATGATACGTGCGATGGCGGGGTTTGCAGAGCCGCCGCCAACAAGGTACACACGACGAGGTTGGGGAGGTAGTTTTTTACCATCGATCTCGTGGCCAGAGACCAGAGCTGCGGAACGCAGACGCAGAGACAGCATTTGTGACTCTACGATTCCGCGAGCGTCTGCATCTACGCTCTGCTCGGCGGAGGTCTCGTTGAGCTTGTTGGAGGATGAGTTGTACTCGTAGCGCCATTGGCCGGCGCGGACATTGGGTACGATTTCTGGGCGAGGGAAGTAGAGACCCATGCGCATGGGGTCGGAGGAAGATTTTTGGTTCATGGGAGGGTTGGAGAGGGCAACTTCGTTGAACTTGTCCCATGAGCGATCGGTCTTGTTGCCGTTGATGGCATCACGGACGTGTTCGCGAGCAAGACCGCCGTTCTTGTAGCACAGCATGAACATATACAGACCAGCGGTTGTGGGGTGGTTCATGAAGTGGTATGCGGGATCAGGCTTGTACTGTGGTGTGCTCATGAGGAAAGTGGTTGAAGTGCCGAGGGACACCATAGCGTCTGAAGCCTGAAGGGGAAGAGCAAGGATAGTTGCAGGGTTATCTCCAGTCATGGGAACAACGTTGCAGTCCTGAGCAAAGCCATAGCGCTGCACGAAGTAGTTGCTGATGTGACCGCAACTGGCACCCCCGTCCTCAGGAACATGGCCGAGCTTGTGCTTGAGTTCAGATACACCGTCCGAGCCTCCTGCTACCAGAGTGAGTAACTTCTCGTGCCATCTGCCCTGCTCGATGTGCCACAAGTTCATGCCGGTGACATCGCTGATGTCGATGGGTGCAAATTTGCCGAGGAAGACTGATGCAAGGAACGATGAGACGAGCGAAATGCGAGAAGTCTCCTTGTAGTGCTCTGGGTACTTGGCCTTGAATCGCATAATCTGAGGGCCACTGAAACGGTGGTGAGCACCGCTACCAGTCACGTCGGCCAGAGTCTCTGGGCTTCCGAGCTCGGCGTCGAACAAATCGCACTGCTTCTGAGTCGAGTGGTCTTGCCAGTTGGGACTGTGAGGGTGGCTGAATGCGCCTTCACGCTCATCCTTCTCTGCGCTGGGTTCCAGTTGCTCGACGAGCGATTTTTTTGCGTCCAGACTTGAGAGAAGGCTCTCAGCTTGTTGACTCCAGAAAACGGTTCCATGCTGCATGCCAGCTCCGGACACGCCCTTCACGCGTGAGAAATCAAGACCGTCCTCTCGTAGTCTTGACAAGACCAAGTCTACAGCTTCCAGCCACATGCCTACTGGCGCGTAGATCTCGCCTTCTGAAGGGTTTGTCAAAACACCCTTCTCAATGCCGTACTTCTCGCCCAAGTCGGCGTCAAAGTCGACTTTGGCCTCATGCTTGTGCTTGAGTTGTGAGTCTACAACAACGCCTGTGATTCCCAGGGTCAATTGACATGTCGCCACTACCGAATAAAAATCGTGTTTCCTAACCTTTCAGCTGTTGTGTGGAAAGGTCGAAGCCCTGTCATCAGAAGTCAGCAAATAGCCAACCTGGCTTTCTCTGTGATGCCGTACCATATACAAAGGTCCTGTCGCTGCCATGATTTGTGAATTGAGATGTTGATTATGTGTATCTATCAGTTTCCGTCGCCGACCGAGTTATTCTTTTTCAATGATCCACAAAGATAAGTCAGCAAGGGCAATGATTCAACCTTCACCCTCCGGTCCTACTTTCCGGGCGGTTAAATGTGATGGATAAATCCAGCTTCACTACAGAAACAGCACAACTTTAGCCCCTATGGAAACTATTGAATCTGCCTTTCAACCTCACTTTCTCATACCCCTTTCTCATGCCTGAATGCGAGCAAGTCTTCACTCTTGTTCTCTGTGTTGCTCGTTGAGAGCGGCAATCATGCAAAATGCAGTGACTTGTTGAATCGTGATGACGTAGCGGCGATCGTCGAGACCCTTCTCCGACCAAGACTCCTAACAGAGACACCGTCACCGCGATGAAAGCACCGATGGGATACCATTAGCAAACCACCAGCCGCAACTTGCTGCCTAGCAAGCTTCAGCTGAAATCGCCATTCCTTTGAGCTACGAAGGAAGTCACTAAGACTAGATCCTTCTCCAGACAGCCACGGTGAGTACTTCTGCGTTTGCCCTCTTGGCTCACCGACGTGTTGGCAAGAGCTATAAGTACGCGCGAAACGTGCCTTCCAACTCGTCTTATTTTTGTATTCGCTCTGAGATCCTGGAAGTCAACCTCCAGGTCTCTCATCCTCCTCTTCTATCTTCTGATCCCATCATCTGTCTTTCGTGGTGTGCCCATCATGGCTTCCAGAGTGCTGCGTGATGTCACCAACTACAAGCGGTCTCAATTGGCCGACCGTCGCAAGACCTTCGAGGAACGCAAGGCTGCACTTCTCGTTGTAGCAAAGGCCAGCAACGACCCCATTTCGACACTCGCCGATGGCTTGAAGAAGCTCGGCCTCAAGTCGACAACTGCTACTACTCAATACGGCGGTTTCTCTCTCTCCAATCTCAGGAGTATGCTCAAGCAAGCCACTTTCGATGCATCCATCCCTTCAGCTCTTCCATCGGCTTGGCGGGCAGATCTGGAACGTCTCCTCGATATCCAGTCCAACAAGTATGAATACACCGACCTCTTCTCACGTCTCGCCACAGAATGGGTCGACAAGCCCAATGACGCCAATATCCTTCTCGACACCCGTTTCGGAGGCGACAGCACCGCAGACTCCTCGGATACCGAGAGCTTTGAGTCAGTGCAGGTGGGTCGCGACGAGATGTATCGTCAACGCCAGGAGTGGGACTCTTTCGTCTTCACCGAGCGTCAAACAGACACAGATGCCATCGAGGCATACCTCACCAATCTCTTCGTTGAGCCCCAGCCGAAGAAGAAAGTTCGAGAGACTGCGTTTGAAAGCTTGCATAGACAATTCAGAGATTGGACCATGGAGGACAGAGAGTGCTCCAGCCAGGATGTTGAACTGGCCATCAAGTCTGTCCTCAAGGCTGACCTTCTCAGTGGTCGCAAGAGAGACGAGCTCATTGCGCTTGGCGATGCTGGCAAAGGCGTGCTTGCAGAGATTGCTGATGTCATCAACATGGAGATTGCGAACCTTGGTGATTGGTCCTGGAAGCCCTCGCCTACCCCTGCTCAGATGAGGAAGCAGCTCAATGGAAAGTACAGAGTGTACATGGACCCGGAGATTCATCAAGCTCTACTTCTGCAGTATCTCGGTACTCACCTCGCAGTTCACACAAAGACTGTCTTCAAGACATTCTTCCGCTCTCGCGCATGGCCGAAGTCAGCTCACACCGCCATGACCTCTCAGGATCGTGCTCGTCATGAATTCTATCTAGGACGCAAGAAGCTCAGTTTCCAGGATTCGCTTCTCTTTGCCCGCCGAGAGCAGTTCAAGGACGATTTCTTCTTGACACAACTTCCTGAAACCGTCTCGGAGGGCAACCGTGATTACAACGGCTCTGACGACTCGCACGACGAAGACTCTGACAAGAAGTCTCCTCTCGAGATCAAGCAAACCCTTCTCCGCTTGGGCACCACCGAGCTCATGGTCCAGAGAAAGATCTACGGAAGCTTCACTCTGTGCCAAACTGACTTCAAGTGGTTTGGTCCCAGTCTCCCTCACAGCACCATCTTCGCTGTCCTGAAGTTCTTAGGCTTCGAAGAATCGCACATTGAGTTCTTTAAGAAGTACCTTTCCATGTCTCTTGTTTTTCCCCAAGACGGTCCCAATGCGGAGCCTCGCACACGTCGTTGTGGTGTCCCTATCAGTCAGACACTCAGTGATATGTTCGGCGAGACAGTTCTTGCTTGCCTCGACTTTGCTGTCAGCAAGGCTACCAGTGGCCGGTGCCAGCTCTACCGCTTCCACGACGATGTTTGGTTCTGGGGTCAGAAGGCTGACTGTGAGGTCGCTTGGGAGGCTATCAAGAAGTTCACCGATGTTATGGGTATGGCCTTGAATGAGGAGAAGACCGGCTCAGTTCATGTGAGTGACAATGGCGAGAAACCATCGAGCACTCTCCCCAAGGGCGCTGTGAGATGGGGATTTCTCGTCCTGGACCCTGTCGAAGGACGCTGGGTTGTTGATATGGCCAATGTCGACCTTCACATTGCCGAGATGCGTCTTCAGTTCGCTCAATGTCGCTCGATCTTCTCTTACGTCCAGGCCTGGAACAGCTACATGGGTCGCTTCTTGGGCAACAACTTCGGCCAGCCTGCCAATTGCTTGGGCCTTCAGCATCTCGACATGATCTTCTCTACGTTCAAGTACATCCAGAAGAAGCTCTTCGTCGACGACGACAACGTGACTGGCTGCGAGGACGTCACTTCTTACCTCAAGTCGGTCATTGAAGAGCGCTTCGGAACTCAAGACATTGCCAACGTCTTCCTGTACTGGCCTGTTGAGCTTGGTGGTCTTGAGCTCCGCAACCCTTTCATCCCGCTGATGACTGCTCGTGAGAACTCCGTCAAAGAGCCCAAGGACCTTCTCGAAGCTGCCTTCGAGCGAGATGAGGAGGCGTACGATGAGGCAAAGCGTGCATTTGAGAAGGGTAGCAGCAGGACCATTGCCGACGTGCCCAAGGGATGCGATGCCGAGACTTTCTTCTCCTTTGAAGACTTTGTCCGCTTCCGTGAAGAGACGTCTGCTCCGCTCAAGACTGCATATGATGATCTCTTGGACGGACCCGGCGTTAGCGGTCTAGAGTACACGCGCTTTGTCGAGTATGCCCTCAAGTCTCTTCCTCTCGAATACCGCCACTCCAAGCACATCAAGCCCGAGTTCGTTGCTATGGACGTCTACTGGCGCTGGACTGTGCAGCTCTACGGTGCTGAAGCCATGGAGAGATTCGGTGGACTTGGTCTGGGAGAGAAGGAGATGTTGCCAGTCGAGCTGGTCAACCTGATGAGAAGCGAGAGAGTGCGCTGGCAGGGATGAAGATGGATGTGATGATCCTACAGGAACGAACAGCGTCGACGAGGAACGCACACTAACGACACCAACAAGTATTTGATAACGACAACATGATTAACGAAGGCATTGGGATAACAAAAGGCATGATGCCGAAGACATATGAAGCATTACTAGATACACAGACTTACAACAGCATCAATAAGAAAGTCTACCATTATTCAGATGTTCAACAGTGCGAGTGACTCTTCGTGTGATGCAATCAAGTCCAGAGCAAAGGACAAGAAACAGATGTCATTCCTTTCGATGATTTGAATATGCAATACAAATGTGTGGTCATACAACGAACCTTGTCTGTTTCATGACACGCATGATTTCTATGCGCCGCGCTCGGAGTATAAAATTAACCAACAACAAAAAAGAAGAACCCCTTCCAAGCGCACTCCCATCCAAACGAAGCAGGAGGAAGAGCAGAAAAAAACGAAGCCACCCAAGCCATGCGACAAGCTCAAAAAGGACGTTTTGACAGTAAAAAAAAACACACTGATCATCCTCTTCCATCACACAGCCACACCCGCATCCGCACCCTCACCATTACCCTGCTGTCCATTTCCCGTCACAGCAGCAACAGCAGAAGCAGCAGCAGTAGTACTAACACCCGGTCTGGGAGATTTCGGAGGAGGACCATCAGCACTAGCTCTACTAAGTCTCTTGGCCTTTTTCTCTTTGGCGACTTTATCGGCATCGAAATCTTTCCATTTGCGCCAGCCGTCGAAATCGATGAGGGCTTGCATGCAGCCCCATTCTTTGACTTTGCGTTCGAGCCATACGAAGTTAACGGGCTGTGAAGGGAGGAGCGTTAGTAAGAGTGCCGAGGAAACTGAAGGGATGGGAGGGAGATTGGGGGGGATGAAGGGTAAAGGAAGAGGTGGGAAGGGGAAAAGGGTAGGAGGACAACATACCTTTGTGAGGAAATCGTTGCAGCCGGCTGCTAGGGCTTCATGTCTGTCGCTTTGCAAACTACTTGCAGTGAGCGCGACGATGATGACGGGACTTTTGAAGAGTCCGCCATCAGACACTAATCTATCATCGTCCTTTTCTTTCTTACTCTCATCTAGCTCTTCTCCATTTTCGCCCTTGGAGGCATATGGGCTAGGAGGTGCAGTGGTGCTAAACACACCAATACCATTTGCTCGTTCAAGACGACGAATCTCTTTTGTGGCCTCTAGACCGTTCATGATGGGCATTTGAATATCCATGAGGACTAGATGGTAGCCGCCTGTTCGCCATTTATTGACAGCAATCTGACCGTTGAGAGCAGTGCTCCATCTTACTTTTAAGCGCTTCATAAAAGCTTCCAAGAGTCTCAGGTTGATTATATTGTCCTCAACAATCAATACGTTGATGGGAGGTACTGCGCCGTCGAGGAGAGATGGGGGGAGGGTCGTTTTGGCGCCATTGTTAGGGGACTTGACGGTCGGCGTGCCGTCGGTGGGCGTCAGCTTCCTTTGGCGACGAGGTCGGGCGGGCTTCAGCGTGCTTTGACCTTGAGCGGCTGGTGTAGGCGGGGTACTGCCGGCTGTGGGTACGGCGTCGGCGGCAGGAGGTGTCGGAAGAGCTGGGACAGGAGGAATGGCATGACCTTGTTGTTCGGAGGCAGTAGATCCGACTCTTGGACGACCCTGTCGGATGGAGGGCACATGTTGAGATACGGCGAGGTTCGATGCGTTGAGAGGCATGGATGTAGGTGGAGGATTGTGCGTCATGATTGTAGGAGAGGATGTATGTTGGCGATTGAACTTTGGTCGAGGATCCCTCGGGTCGCGATGACGACGGACACTACCCGGCGACGGCAAGACGGGGATCTGACCAGTGTTCAGCACGGCTATCGAGCGCGGCGGTTCAGGATGCAATGTTTGCTGCACCGGCGCTTGACCGGGCACGTTCGGAGGAAGCTGGACGGCAGGCATGGGAGGGAAGTAATCGCTCCCCGTCTCGGCAGGTCGGTAGTCGTCCAGGGCAGCGTATGAGGCACCGTGGTATATGCGGGGAGATGGGCGAGGTGTTCGGCGTGGAGGAGTGTCGATGAGCAAAGCTTCTTCAGCAGTCTGGCCGCCTGTGTAATAAGAGTCGAGGGTTCGACAAATGTCCTCGTCTGGACCGAGCATACGCTCCGAGGCACGCTTGCCGGCCTCATCAGCCCTGCTAACAATACGCAGGACGAGGTCGGGCGAGTCATAACTCCTGCCTAGCGAGTTGCCGTATTTCCTCATGACAAGATCTCGTACATCATCTACAAGGTCGTCCTCACGCACCGTGACCATGGTCGGCGAGGCGTTGGGCCTCTTGACCCATACTTTTCGAGTCAACATGGTGGCTATGTTTGGGAGTTTTGCAATGGGAGCGTCGACAAAGTAGTCTGAGCCTTCGGTGGTAGCAGGAGGAGTCGAAGGTGGTAGTGGGAATTGGGCGACGGTGGTAGGACTGAGGAGAGCGTGGTAGATTTGAGCGTTGGCACCGGTCAAGAGAGATTGACGGTGGATGGTGTTTTCAGAAGGACGTTTAGGCGTCAGCGGCGGGAGCAAAGGAAGAGAGGGCGAAGGCTGAGCGCGCAAGGATATTGGAGAGCGAGGCCGTGAGTGGGTGGATTGAGGGCGGGTGCTTTGCAATCTGTATAGGTCGTCCTGGTCAGTGTCTGGTCGAGTAGCTGGCGGCATGGAGGGGTCGGCGACATACTCTGCTTCGATGGGCTGGCTGGCTTCGGGAGTGGCACACTGCACGATCAGACTTGGCTTGTCCGAGTGACTCGAAGTCCCATGTCTCTCCTTGGCTTCGTCGTCGTCGAAGTCGAGGTCGGCGGTATGCTGACCTTTGGGATCTGCACGGGCGCCGGGGGACGGGGCAGCGGTGCTGGTGCTATTGGAGTTGCTGGCGGGTCGTAGAGTCGGCGGACGCGGACTCGTTTCGGCGGCGTCGTGGAACTTGTCGTCGCTCTCTTCTTCTCGGATGCTGTCCTGCACACTGAACTTGGACGGGCTCTTGAGCTTCAGCGGGTTGGATTGGCGGGAGTTGCTTCTGCTTGCGCTGCCCACCGCCGACGAGCGACCTTGGCCGTCCGCGTCTTGCTGGAGAGGCTGGGCTTCTGCCGAGGAGCTGCCCGTGCTGTGCGACCGCTTCAGCAGTCCGCGAAAGGCCGCCCTGAGACCTGGCATCGTCCTTGGACCTGGAACTCTTCGACCTTGCTGTCCTGTCCTGTGGCTGTAGCTGTAGCTGTATGCGCTTTTACTCGGAACTAAATTGTGTCTTGTTTACACACAGCCGCAGCTGCCGTGCTCATGAACGTACCGCTGACTTGGGCTGCACTCAATCATCAAGGAATCACGGCTCACACAAGGGCGCACAGTCCTCCTTAATCTTCTCCTGTCATGGCACCTCTAATTTTCTGTAACACCATGCCCTACAAGTCGCTGTCAAGACGTCAATGGCGTCAAACACGGGCTCGAAATAGCCGTCGTTCTTTCTATACGTGCTGTCATGTCAAGTCACTCATTGCGCGCCTTGAATTGGCGTGTTTGAAGCTTTCTTTGGCTTTTTCCTATCGACCCGACCAACACATGCCAATCGATCTGATCGACTTTCGCGGACGCTTGCCCGAATATGCATCTCCTTGGCCCTGCGCATGCATCCTCTCCCTAGTCGTACATGAGGAGACATTACCTCTCATCCCGCCTGCTGTGTCTCCGTAGCTGCCACGCCCAACCATTCGAGCTCGACTCCATCGTTGAATTCATGGCATCGAACCATCTTAAACTCGAGTCTGTCAACAGCTCCTTCTGCTCTGTCTGCCGTCTCGTCTGCTGAGATTGGCGACAAGGCAATCTTCCAGGTATGCTTGTCACCGATGCGACGACGTCCCAGAGCCAACTCCTCCGTCACTCTCTTCGCCTTGGGAAGTCGTTGGGTGAACCTCCAACCTCTGTCTTGGTACTTTTGCGCGAGTACAACGCCGTTGAAGTAGTCTGGAATGCGGGTAGGGTATGTCTGACGCTTGATAAACGTAGCGTTGGGAAAGATGCAGTATGCATGATTACCAGTAATGACATTGACCAGCGCAGTCGTGTAGGTCGATAGAGTGGAATGGACAGGACGACCATGACACTGTATAATCTCCAGCCTGACAAGCTCGCCATTGACTTCCTTGTCGTACTGGTTGACCTATACGTGCGAGCAACATTAGCCTCGCTCATAGCTCCAAGTTCCAACGACTTACCAGATCAACATGCGTCCAGGCATACTTTCCAACCTTACGAGACGCAAAGTCATAGCCCTCGACCTCCTCCATATAGCGACAAAACGCATCAGCCTTCTCGCCAACCTGCACACAAACATCGAGATCCGAGCCCTCCCACTCCACACGATCCATAAACTGCAGAGCAAAGCCACCAGAGATGATACCATCAAGCTCCGCCAACCTCTTTCTGAATCCACGAGGGTCCTTGACGAATTTCTTCAATCGCCTGTCGATATCCCAGGCATTCTGCTTCACCAACTTTTGGTACAGCGGGTTCAGCGCATGGCAGGTGCGAGTGAGCGCCACAATATCCCTGATAGAAAGGCACGCAGTGAGAGCGTCAAAGATGACCGGGAATCTGTCCGTGGCAAGTAAAGTGATAAGATTAGCCATGTTGTAGTCGGCCCTTGCTGTGGGTTCAATCGAATAGCGCAGAGGTTTCTCAAACCTTTCGCAGTAACAAAGTTGATAGTGAATATATCTCGTAAAATTGTCTTGTCGAAGTGGAAGGTCAAAGTCCATTGGTTGAACAGAGGAGATGAATGAATCGAGAAGTTTGTCAATGTGCGATTGGTCTTGACCCATTGCGATTGTCGGCGTTTGTGATTGTGTCGTTTGTTAGCAATTGACTCTGAGCTTGGTTGGCTGTAAATAGAGTGTTTCCTTCCGACCCAGCATCATGTTGAAAGCACGACGATATTAGTTCGAGTCGAAACTCAATAGTAGAGTACTCAAATCAACTTCAGAGGTCGAAAGACGCGAATTTGACGGGCCCAAGGTGGTAGAAAAAGGTAGGTCAGGGTGTGATATTCAGCAGAAAGGTCTTTCGCAGTAAATGCGTCACTATACACAAGCAACAGCAGCAATACAGTCGTGAACGGTTTTGGATCATGGGAATAGACAGAAATTATTGAGTTCAAGTAATTCGTGCGTAGATGCTAATCATAAATTCGTCATGTGCGGTACATATGCCTTCGACACTTTCCACCATCCAAATCATTATTGGTGTGTCATTCCTAAACTCCATGCTTTTATACTACAGATCATGCGACTGTTCCACGTCCTATGTTGTCTAATCTTATGCTCAAACAATCTCATCTGCACCAGCCGAGTCCTGGTCAGGATTGGCCTCCTCGTAGTCGAAGTACTTGACAAAGCGGTAGTAGCCACTGGCGATGGCAGATCCGAGCAATGGTCCGACCCAGTAGATCCAATGACTAGTGTTGAAGTCTGCAGCAGCAACACAAGGTCCGAACGAGCGTGCTGGATTAAGACTGCCTCCAGTGTAATAAACACCTATTCGGTGTGTTAGTATATGTAAGACAGTCAAAATACGACATGATTATCTTACCAGCGAGCTCAGCAACGAATAGAGCCATTCCAATGCCAATGGGAGCCATGAAGGTGTCCTTTGACTTCTCAGCAGCGAGCATGAGGACAGTGATGACGAGGAACGCCGTCAAGAACATCTCGAAGAAGACACCTTGTGCCGCGGACATTCCAGGAGCCAGGACAGTGCGAGTAGCCTTGATGTCGCCAGGTAAGATGCAGCTCACCAAAGCAGCAGCAACGATGCTTCCAAGAATCTGTGCAGGGAACAGAAGTAGACCTCTCAGCGGAGGGAGCTGACCACAAATGACCAAGGCGAACGTGACTCTGTTATGCATTAGCAATTGTAATCATGTTCCGAACGACGACAACTTACGCTGGGTTGAACAAGCCACCACTGATTCTGTACAGAATCCAAACGGCAACCAAGAGCGACATTCCGAATCCCAGACTGATGTAGATGGCAGTTGAAGACGAGATACTTCCATTAGCAGCTTGATCTCCCGCCTGCTCAAATGCCATGAGCTGGCATGAGAATGCGAGGAAGAGGAAGAAAAAAGTGCCAACAAATTCTCCAGAAGCAGCGACGAAGTGATTCTTCCATTTGTTTCCCCTTTGCTGGCCGCCAGCCATGCGCTGGAAAGGCTTGCTCTTTTTCTTATCAGAAGATGAAGAAGACATATCGGACTGTTGTAGTTGGTCGATTACGAATATGTGGTATCTGAATCGAGACCTCCAAGACACATGAATGGAGCTGGAAGATATATAAGACAAGTCATTAGTCCTGTGACGAGGCGTCGCAAGGAGTCTCCTTGGTCATAGCGACATGACGTTGCTGGCGGACGCATGCTGAAATAGAGACGGGACGAAGAGGGCCAATGCCGCCCCGTTGTTCAAACGAAAGGGCTGGGAAAGTCTGTACACATCTGTAGTAGTGCCAAAGAAGCCTTGTGGCTGAGTGCGTTTCAGCAACAATCTCATCGCATCAACAAGTCAGCTTGCCTGGCTCGAGGAGGTAGAGCTGTAGCGCCAATGTCGTCAGTGTGGGTGTGATTACAGTCGCTCCTGCATGAAACAAGCCGTCTCTGAACCTCCAAGAGACCCGAGCGCCCGGAGTCCATACAGTCTTGATGGTGGACGTGGTCTCCAGACAAGAATACAGTTGGAATGTCGTGGTGGAAATCTTGGATTTGGAATCGGTCGGATGATCCGGCCAGATGAAACCTCCACGAGAGTTTGGATCTGGGGATGCTTGAAGTGATCACCTACAACTCTATAGCAATCTAGGTTTACTCCCAAAGTGCAATCGGATAATGTATTCTCGAATGATTCACTGCATTTTCTCCTGACTGCCGAGCTTTCGTGCTGACCATCGTTGTTTGCTTAGACATGTGGGTCGGAATAACGACCAAAAGAGCAATGTCCACATCACGGTCATTTCAACAACCAATACCTGCATCTACCACACAGAGGAACGATAGCAGATGTACAATATTGCAAGGGATGAAGATGTCGGTGGTTCGATGAGCGCGATTCAGCGGATCGGCGAGGCTGGTGTAGCCGGCCGATGACGTTGCAAGGTTCTGGACTTTGTTTCGATTTCAAGCCACCACTCGCTGCTCAGAGAGCATCATCTTGCATGCACGCTCATTTTCAGCGGCTCATAAAACGCAAATGCATCACGACGGATTGCCCTCCGGCACTCTGGGGATTGGATAGAGACTGATTCGTTTGCGAGGTCAAGGGGCATGTATTCGTAATGGTCTTGAATACGGCACTTGACATTATCCAAACTTTAACTTCTTCTGCCCCTTCTCTGCCTTTGCTACATTTGGTGGTCGTTCTCTCCCTTTGTTCTTGGGTTGAGCGGCTGGATTCTTACTCGAACTCGTACTCGGGGGACGACTCTGCTCCCGCGCTGCAGAACTTGTTCTTTCCTCCGCTGCAAGGTCAGCAGCCAGATCCTTTGCGAAGTGCCAATCATCATGTTCGCCTTGCTCAGTGACCAGTAAAGAGCTGTTGCAACGAGAGCAGGTGTACCGTCCATTGTCTTTAGTCGACTCGACTCGCTGCTCTCCTGCATGCGATCTTGACACATCGTCCGATCGTAATTGTGCCGATGGAGGAATGTCAAAGGGACTGTGAGCCTCTTCTGCCTCTTCCCTGAAGTCTTCTCGTTCTTCTTTCTCGGAGACAGCACCGGAGCTTTCCTGTCTGGCTCCAAAGAATCGTTGTATACCACTCTCCTCCACTCGTCTGCGCTTGCTGGGAGGAGGCGTCTCCGGATTACGTGGTTTTGACGACTCCCTGAGGGCAGCAGATATCGCTTTCGCATCATCACCCCTCAGCAAGAATCCACCAATACCTTTGTTTCCAGTCACACCTTCCTCGAAGCCGCTGACGCTTAACGAGAGATTCGCACATGGCCATGCTCGACCATCCGCGATGACTTGAGCAAGTAGCCCTTTGGCGGCATCAAACAAAAGAGCTTCGTCCATGGTCCTTCCCATAGGTATTGAAGCCGACTTACTCCTTGTTTGTGCACCTTGTCTGTGGTAAAGGTTAAGTGTCTTCGGCCGCCTCTTGTTCTCCAACACGCCTTCCTCGACTAGTCGAGAGAATATGTCAGCGACAAAGATGCGAATCCATCTCACGGCCGTTTCTAGAGTGTTTATTGAAGGGCGGAATGACTTTGCACTGAGCATTGACTTGATCTGCGTCCGAGGGTTGACTTCACCATGGTCTTCTCCACGGATGATGTTGTAGAGCCAGGTGCCAGTGTCGTCACCTAATTTCTTCTTGAGTTGTTCCACAGGCACCTCGAGCAGGTCTTTGACCGTATCCGTACTAAACGCGGCGACAATCTCATCTCCCAGCTTACCACCGAGATTCCTGATTTTGGTAAATTTGAAGTCGCTCAAGAAGTGTTGCACAGCTCGATTACGAATGATAGTTTGTTGATTTGGCTTTTTGTGAGCAGAACCAAGTTTAGCAAGCATCTTGTTTCGTGCAACGCCCGCGGAACATGTGTACTTCAGCTCTTCGTAGATCTTCGCTCGAACGCCTCGTACAATCTCCGAAGCGATGACCATTGCAACATCGTCCCAATCTGGATCGTCGTCTTCGGTCTCGGTAGAGTCTAAATCGACCAAGGCGTCTGTGTCCCACTCCAAGGCAGTTGTTGGAGGTCTGGGCAGTTGTTCCGTGGGGTCATCATAAGGTGGCGGGCCTTTCAGCTCTGGAAATCTTTCGAGCATGATACCATGTACGTGAGTTGACAAGTCTAAGAAGACCTCGTCAATGCTAGCCTTTTCCACCTTGGACACAGGGGAGGCTGGCAGGTGGTCCTTGATGACGGCCAGGATCCTCCTGCTCTCGAGTCTGTAAGGGTCAAGGCTGACCTTGTGTGTAGCCATGTTCTTGAACGAGTCTTCGTGGTATGCCCACTTCTCATCTCCTTCTTTCCATGTCGCAACATGTTGCATGATCAGGCCCGGACATAGCTTAACTGCCTCGGTGATGGTAACATGTCGATTTAGGCCGAAGGCACGTGCTGGGTAGTTGATGGCGATAAGTCCCTGCCACTGTTGAACGGCAAGAGGTTTATCTGGCGGGATGCCCAAGCGGACCATCTCGCATTGCGCGTAGAAGGCATCCAGGTCGATGTGGGCAATGACGCGTAACGGACATGATGTAGCAGAGGAGGCTAATTGGGACAGCTGCCGGTATGAGAAAGCGGATTTGCGGCGGCGCTGCGAGCTCAAAGAGACGGGCGAAGACTCGAGATAGTTTGGCGAAGACATGTCAGCCTTGTGCGGAGCGCGATTCTTCAGTCCATGGGGGTTGAGCGACCCGCGTCACGCGTAAAGTGGTCGTCGATCGGAGGAAGATGGTTTGTGTGCCGATGCGGTATGTGGTGAAACAGCAGTGGTATCGTGTTTGGAGGCAGACAAAGTATTAAGCAGTGTCAACGCAGTAGCAGTCGATATGGATGAATTGGTTTGAGCGATGCCAAATTCTTTTTTGGAGTGGTAGACGCGAAACGCGCAGCCGTCATGACATGACTCTTAGCCACACAGGAGAGCAATTTATGTGCACTGCTTGGTAGGAAGACCATCCTATAATTGATAAGATGGTTATACGACACTTCGCAGAAGCTAGCCGATTAAATCTTACGGCCACGGGAATCAGATCCAAGCCTTTCCAAAGCTATGGGCTACCTATTGAATGCTGGGATTCGAAGACGTCATCAACGAGATGGTGCTTCTTTTGGTGAACACGAGAGTCACAGACTGCCAAAAACATACTCGTCGTCTCTTTCAAAGTCACTTCTTTTTTTTTTACCATCTGACCAAGCAATCAACGATTTGGTTTCCAACATGTCATACCGTTCACCTAGCTTTCTCATGGGACTGGCCAATTTGTTCGCAATTGGTGGAGCCACATATCATCTCAGAACCCATCACATCTACAATCTCGAAGAGCACGAGGCACGAATGGACGAGCTCGAAGGTACCTTGAGAGGACACATTGGCTTGATCGAAGAGTCTCTCGAGCGGATAGAGGGCAAGCAGCTCACCAAGGGCCAGAAGACGTGAGTCGTAGCTTCCCCACGGCTCTGAGAGATGCATGGTACTAAACAGCAGCAGCGAGGATTTGTACACAAAGCGAGGCCGGGATGAGAAGCAGGACAAGCAGAAGAAGTAGTAACGACATTCACGGCGATAAGAATCAGTGAGAGAGATAGTAATGGTGGACAGAAGGAAGGTGTGTAACAGTGTAAAGATGTTCAGGCATGCCCCAGGATCTTGGCGGGAGGAAGTTCGTAGTTCGTAGATGTGGCCCGTGTGGAAGGAGCAAGGAGACCCCTTTGCTAGCCTGCACCTCCCCCATACCTGGACAAGAAGCACCCCGACTGCAATTGAACCACATCTTCATACGTCGCATCCACCACACTCGTTCACCGTATATCTTCGTCGCCAACCAGTCGCTCCGAACATCACATCTACCTTTCATGATGTCTTCCTACGTACGTGCGCTCCTGTCACGACGTCGCTGTCTATCTCGTATCTAATGGCGGCCACTGACACAGCCTCAGATCAGGCGCAAGAAGAATGTGAAGAAGGGAATTCAGTTCTGCATCATGGTGTGCGGCGCTTCTGGCACTGGTGAGCAATACCCGGTCAAGATGACAGGTCAGCACAACGACTAACCATTGGCGCCCCAGGTCGCACCACCTTTGTCAACACACTCTGCGGCAAGAGTGTCCTCTCAGGTGTTGAGCACGACGACCCTGCCAACGCACACATCGAAGGTGGTGTCCAAATAAAGCCCGTCACCGTTGGTAAGACATCCTGATGCGTGTCCTCGCCACTACCACGCCGCTTACACTCGTCCACAGAGCTCGAACTCGATGAGGAGGGTACTCGCATCTCCCTGACCGTCGTTGATACCCCTGGATTCGGTGATCAAGTCGACAATGAATCAAGGTGCCTAGCTCCTGCCCGCGCCGAATCAATGGCCTCGACTGACACAAATCCAGCTTTGGCGAGATCGTCGGCTACCTCGAGCGCCAATACGACGACATTCTGGCCGAGGAGTCTCGTATCAAGCGTAACCCCAGATTCCGCGACAACCGCGTTCACGTCTTGCTCTACTTCATCACACCCACTGGTCACGGGTATGCTATCCCCATCCTCTGGTCCGAGCCTTCAACCCATTTCTGACATGTTTCCATTAGCCTCCGCGAACTCGACATCGAACTCATGAGACGCCTCTCCCCTCGCGTCAATGTCATCCCTGTCATCGGCAAGGCCGACTCCCTCACCCCCGCCGAACTCGCCGAGACAAAGAAGCTCGTCATGGAGGACATTGAGCACTACCGCATCCCCGTCTACAACTTCCCTTACGACATCGAGGAGGATGATGAGGACACTGTTGAAGAGAATGCCGAGCTCCGCGGACTCATGCCGTTCGCCATTGTCGGATCCGAGGAGACTGTCGAGATTGGAGGTCGTGTTGTCCGAGCCCGCCAATACCCTTGGGGACTCGTCGAGGTTGACAATCCACGCCACAGCGACTTCCTGGCCATTAGAAGTGCCCTGCTTCACAGCCATTTGGCCGACTTGAAAGAGATTACACACGACTTCCTCTACGAAAACTACCGTACAGAGAAGCTCAGCAAGAGCGTCGAAGGCGGAGCAACTGCGTACGTGACTCAGGACATAGCATCATTATCTTTGGGAACTAACGGCATCGGCAGCGATCACTCACTCGCTCCGGAAGACCTGGCCTCACAATCAGTCCGCCTTAAGGAGGAGCAGCTGCGCCGCGAAGAAGAGAAGCTCAAGGAGATCGAACTCAAGGTGCAGCGCGAGATCAACGAGAAGCGACAGGAGCTGTTGGCCAGAGAGAGCCAGCTGCGCGAGATTGAGGCGCGCATGCACAGAGAGCAGAGCGCAGCACTCAGCGTCAACGACACCGAGTCGACCGATGCCGGCGCCGCCTAAAGAAGTTTCCACAAAAGCAAATCATGTCAAGTGTCAGTCTACCACAGAGGCTTTTGTCCAGAGGGCTCGCGGGAAGAGTCCGCCTTTTTGTTTCCTTGTTCTTTCCCTCTCTCTCTTGCTTGCGCACAGTATTCCCCCTCACCTGATATCGCTGTATTCAAAAAGGCCTACCTTTAGTCTGTAATACCATCTTCAAAAGCACCTCTTTATCTTGTATCCGTATAGCTCTTTTGAATTAGTGCTGGCGGATACCCCTCGCACGTCGTACCTCGTACCTTGGCTATATAGACGGGCATGTGATTCTTGGCGTCGTCAACCATGCAGGTGTTCCTGTCGGATGCCACATGTACACAAGTCTTTGGTCAACTTGTAGCACAACATCTCAAGTTCATATATACAGATTAATCATGGCCGAACTCTTTGACAAAGCTCCCGAACTACCTCCTCCATTTGTAAACATTACGGGCATAGCCAACTTCCGCGACATTGGCGGCTACAGCACGACCGACAACCACTCGATCCGCTCAAAGCTCGTCTATCGCTGCGCCGACCCGAGTAAAGTGCAACCCGACGGTCTCGCCAAACTAAAAGAGCTAGGAGTCAAGAAAGTGTTCGATCTTCGCAGTATCCCCGAGATCTCGAAACAAGGACCTGAATGGGCGGGCGTCGAGGTCGAGAAGGAGGTCTTCGTGACCAGGGACGAGGGTAGCGATGAAGAGGTCAAGGAGGGAGACATCGAGAGGATATGGTGTCCAGTGTTTGAGAATACGGACTACGGTCCTGAACAGGTCGCTATACGTTTCCAGAATTATGCTAAGAAGGGCAGTGAGGTACGTTGTTCTCCTCTCCTACACGGTCACCATTTACCCTCTAAACTCTCAACACTATGAACAAGGAAGTCTAACTAAGTGTGATATCAGGGATTCGTAAAAGCATACGCAGACATCATGTCGAATGGCCCAAACGCCTACCGCACAATCCTCACCCACCTCGCTTCCCCCTCCCCATCTCCCTGTATAATCCACTGTACAGCAGGAAAAGACCGCACTGGTGTCATCTGCGCAATCCTCTACCTCCTCTGCCACGTCCCCACCGAGACAGTCGCAAAAGAATACTCACTTACTGACACTGGATTACAACATTTGGTTCCTCTGTTTACGGAACGCTTGCTCAAGAATCCGGCGCTGGTGGGCAACGAGGAGGGAGTGAAGAACATGATTTCTGCTCAGCCGGAAAAGATGGCTGCGACGATTCAGATGATTCAAAAAGTTTATGGTGGTGCTGAGGGGTATGTTAGAGATGTTGTTGGAATGAGCGATCAGCAGATTGAGCAGATCAGGAAGAACCTTTTGTCGAACGACAAGGCTAAATTCTAGATTGAGAAATGCGCATAACCAGGGTTTTGGCATAGAATAGGTATGGCTTCTATAGGTTTACCAGTATCGCGAGTGCTAGACTCTTGTCACGCGTGGAGCTTTGTCGAGGCACGATACTCATCAGGAGCTGGATGCACTATGATTCGACCCTTTGCGCGGACCATTTGACTCTGGAAAGGGCCGAGTCTCTTTACTCTGCTTCCGTCGTGGAAAACAGAGCGCGATTGACAGGATTCAGCATACCGAGAGGTAGGTAGGTAGGTTTTTGCTTTTTCCAGATTCAGCTCCACCTCCACACCAAAAAGACGTCACCGCGAAGCAGGGTGGGTAGGCAGATCATCGAACCCTACGCAATGAATTGTGTTAAGAGCTGCGATTGTTGCTTGCGCGAGTCAGGCTAATTTCCTATCTTCTATCCCACTATGACTTGCTTCTACTGCGACTCTCGAAAAGACCTGAGCGAGCGCACTTTCTTATATAACTCTTTGTTATATCGAACCATTCTGGTATCAAAGCTAATCATGTCACTTTCCTTGCCCAAGAATGCGACCGAAGTCGACACTGCTTAACAGACCAGTAATGAGAATGTTGCCCCTTCTGGCCCAGAGACGGAAGCTCGTAAAGATAGTGTACCTGAGGTTGATCTGACCACAGACTCCACCCCTAAACCCCATCTCACCTAAGGACCAGTGCACAAAACGCAGTATTTAGGAATCTACCATCAACGATCCAGACATCTACCCCGACGAGACTCTCGTGACCGACAGCTGCCAAGTCGTCCGCAACAAGATCAATAGACTGATTAAATCCGGCTAGATGAAAGTCACAGATTTTTGCTCTGCGATTGGTGCGAGCAGCAATCTGTACTATAACTTCATGCACAAGCATGGTACCATGAAGGGAGCAGATTTTGCAGCTTACCCAGCTGCATGTTCCTATTTCCAGAAGAGAGAGGACGCTGGATTGAAACCTCCTACTAAGAAACAAAAGACTAAGGATGACGACAAGGGTAAAAGCGAGACGACTAAGGATGACAAGTTGAATCTATGTGACGTTCATTCGGATGGTAGGAGACTAACCATCACAAGTAGAAAGACTACCGAATTACTGACAAAAATACTTCAAGGCGAAGAAACAGACTCCGTCCCCCGTCTACGACACCTGCGACGACATCCGCCGCAAAATAACCGCCTACCTCAAAAATACCCAACATCACCCAAGCACAATTTTCCCGCGATCTACACTCCCAACTGCACTCTGAAAACGCACCAAAAGGAATTTCTGCCTCCCAACTCCAATCTTTCCGCGGCAAAAAAGACCTGATGCTGGAATTACTAGCTCAGTGTTTTATGCGGCGTATGTGTTTTTCGAAAAGATGAGTATTGAGCAGGGTAAGGCGAAGAGTCAGAAGAGAAAGGAGATGGAGGAGGTTTGGGGGGAGAAGGGGTTTGATGTTAAGCATAAGACTAATAGTAGAGGATTAGTACTGACTTTTCTTTTCTGTTTTGTCTTCGTTTCGTTTCTCCTTCCTCCTGATCCACTCCCCAGTCTTTTCAGGTCGTATTGGTCAGGCCTCTTTCTGCAATTGTCCTCAAGAATCTTCTGCATGAAGGGCGATGTTGTCACTCTTGACAAGTACGGCAAATACCACAGCTACAGGTCGGGCACATCCTAGGCTGAAGAGCGAGTACGATCCAATTTTGAGGACACTCATGATGTTTCTTTTGGAGTTTTGGACTACTGCTGTTCCTTTTCCCGATTCCCTTTGTACTTTACAAGCTTGGGTGACCGTCGAAGTCGGATCTACCAAAAAGCAATTCGTCATCCACCAAGCCCTTCTCACCGCAAAGTCGCAGTACTTCGCGAGAGCTTTGTCTGGAAATTCCAAGAGGGCATCACGCGACTCTTTCAACTGCCTGACATATCACCGATCGTCTTCAGGATCTTTGTTGCTTGGCTGTACTACGGTAGATTGATGTACGATGCACTCGACGAAAACACGATACATGAAGATCTCAAGAGCCTCACGATCACCAACGAAGAACTCAGTCGGGAGCACACTCTCAAGGACACAACCTCTACCGAATCCGACTACGACTCCAACTCCGAGGACAGCGACAGCGATAGCGAAAGCGCTACAACAGGTGCAAGCAACTTTGGAGAAGGCATTTTTACGACTACAGAAACTAGGAGTCGCGCACCCTCAGACTCCGGATCAACCGACAACACCGAATCCACCGAAGACATGCACGCAGGCGACGGCCCAAAGACCTGGAGAGCTTGAATTCCAATCAAGCTATACATATTTGCTGACCGCTTCGATATCCGCGAGCTCAGAGACGATGCTTTGACCGCTCTGCTCGGTACGTTAGAAGAAGATGTCATGGAAATGGAGGAGATCTGTTACATCTACATGAACACTTCTACTAGATCGAATCTCAGAAAATTCTCAGAGCATCATGCTACTTACTGCGATTTCTTTGATCTGCCTGTAGCGGAAGTCGAGAGGCTACCCGTTAAATTCCTTGTTGGTGTGGTGATGACGAGTGGCAAGAAGCTGGAGAAGGAACTGGAGGCAAAAAAGAAGGCAGACTCGGAGACTACAGCCATTGTCAATCCACCCTTCGAGAACGACATTTGCCTTTACCACGAACATACTACCAAGAAGGAAATGAAGGCATGTCGTGCCCGCCGTGGGACCAGCCAACAAGTGAAGAGTGAGACAAAAGCTCTCAAGCCGGCACTACGGTAATGGTGGGTGACTGAGGAGACGAAGGCTACCCATCTCTGTACTTCACACTGATATACGGCCTCAACTCAAGGGTTTTTTGGGAGCACGTGGTGTAGGTAGTCTTTTCAGGGTCATTAAGGTTAGACTACTTCGAGTCATCTATACATAGTTGTGCCCATGCATCGAACTCTCCTTGCACACCATTATCTGACCAAGTGAACGCCGAAGTGATGCGATCTCGCGCGCTTCTTCTTCTATTGCCTACACAACTTGATCTCTTTTCGCTCTTGAGCTTTCGACTCATCACTCCAGCCGGGATTTCACATCGCCGAATCAGACTATCACTCCAACACTCTGGCTTACTGCTTTCCCTCCCACTTTGCCTCTTTCTCTCTTACTTGTACCCGCCACTTCAGCATACACACTTCTACTTTAAACAACCCGAGGTGTTACGCAAATCCCTGTCATCCAGCAACATGGCTCTCTCCACGATCACCAAGGCCAACATGTCTGACAAGATGAAGTTAGCAGAGTAGCACATTGATGCCCGTGTTCACCGACTAAGAACTTTTCCTCAACCGACATGAGATTTGCGAAAAAGGGCAGAAGAATTGAGAGTTAAAGAGAGAAACAGATGAGAGGAATGAGAGAGCGCAGGGCACTGCTTGCATTTTACGGACCAGGCTCTTCAAGCTTGTAGGGTACCGGACACCGAAGATAGATCTTTTGGCGAGAACACTCGTTGAATCAACGATGCGAAATCCTCATACCTACATCATTATCGTACACCCGACGGAGCGATGTTTTCTACCTCAACTCCAATAGTTCGTGAAATTCGCATGTAGTATAGCGTTGAGCTGTAAAAGACGTTGCGGGAATGCGACGTGATCCAAAGTGCAGCAAGCTAAGTCGCAAGAAGTCAAGGTTTGGCTGAAAAATAAGCGCAACGGCGACAATTGTAGCCGAAACGGTAATTCTCGACTTTTCAGCCCGAAGGTTTTGTGTGGCAGGTATTCAAGCAGAAAGGGAGCTGAAAAGACGTTGACGGGCACTACAGGGGAAGGAATGATCTTCAAACAGCCACTTGCCTGCCGACATGAGGCAGTTGAAAGTTGCGGCTTCTTGCATCATGTCAAAGTGTAGGTATCTTGAATTGGTTTGGGAAGCGACGACATGCTGGCTGGAAAGTCTCGAAGTCAGAAAATTAGATGGGTAATTACAGGGAATTGCATGGCGCTTTGTGATTGGTGTTGGGGAAGGAAACAGTACATTGTCCGTTGCGCATACTTTTCCCTCAGCCACGTGGGCAAGAGCGACGGGTTCAGACAATATGTATTAGGATGTCCAATAGTTGAGCAATTGAGATGATTTTTTGATTGTTTCGCAATATAGTCTGACAGGCTGACAGGAGTGCAATTAGTCTGGATTGATGAAAGTCTTGAGGGGTTGATGAGAGGTGATGACGGTCGGGCCAGGGCTTGTCGATCCTTTTGACCAAGTTTCTCCATACTTGTCGCACCACGAGGCTTGGTGTGGGACGTGTTGCGCGGCGACTTGCTCTGACATGTTCTCATTTCTGGAGAGGCTGTCAATCCATCTCTCTCTCTCTCTCTCTCTCTCCGACACTTTGGATTCTTGACTTCTTGCAGACTCGCCGGCTCCCCTCTATCCTCGCACAATTTCGCAGTTCCGGCACTTGAACGCCTCTGCCGCGCGCCACAGCAGCTTGGCGGATGTCCGTACCGCTCAATCATACAAGCTGATAGCGCTGCGTTTATTCTTCGTATCCCCTCCACGTTCCTCGCCAGCCCTCCACACCAGCAGCAGCAACAATGGTTGCGCCGCGATTGCCGCCGCTCTATGTGCTGATCGGCCTGAGTGTGCTCTCTCTGATCATCTACTTCAGAAGCAGCGTCAGCTCAAGCATTCCTTCCTTTTCCATCAGCCATCAAAGTCCCGCCAACTCGACGCTGGGCTTCGGCGGTCTGTTTGTTGTCTCTGGTCCTGGAAGTCCACGCCGCAACAACTTGATCCAATCCGCAAATGTCACCGACCTCCACTTTACCATCCCCACGTTACCGACATGGTCCGAAGAACAAATCATAGCCTTCAGAGGCAAGGACGATAAGTCGTCAATCACAAACGGTTCCGTCCGCGCATGGTTAAGCCACAACCTCGTACTTAACGAGTTCCTCAAGTCTGGACTCGAGACTGCCCTTATCTTGGAAGATGATGTTGATTGGGACATTCGTTTGCGCACACAACAGGTACCGCTCGCTGCTACGGCCGCCCGCGCGTTGCTGCCTCCTGCAGGAGACGAATACCCCTGGGGACACCCCGACGATTGGGAGCTTTTCTACGTCGGACACTGTGGAGACTACTTTACAACCCTCGACGAGCCCGTTGGTGTCGGTATTGTTCATCCGAACAACCTGACGGACCTTGCACACGTTGTCTACCCCGATCAGACTCTACCTCGCAGAACTGACCTGCACCCCTTTACCTCATCTCTCCTCACCGCATTTGACATACCTGAGAAGTCACGCATAGTCCATAGGTCTGTTTCACCGCTTTGTACCTTCGGCTACGCCGTTACTCGTGCCTCCGCCAGACGACTCATCGAGGAATATGCTCCCGTGACAGGCAACCGCGGCGACATCGACCACGCATACGACGTTGCCATCCTGACCGCCTGCCGCGACAAGGGACTCCGCTGTTTCACAGTCAACCCTGAACTCATGCACCATATGGAGGGCGAGAGTCTGATTAGCACTCTAGACAACAAAAAGTGGCGTCCACCGGTTGACAAAGCCGGTCTTAAGCAGACCTACTGGAGAGGTGAAACTAGCAATATCGGATGTGGCTTCTGGAGCAGAGACTTCAGCTGGAACGGCGACAAAGATAAACTTAATCATTTCAAGGCAGAAGTTGGCCAGAAAGGTCAATGTTTGAAAAAGGGTCGCTTGCCCAATGGCGATCGGATTGATGAGAGCAAGCTGCAGGCCAGCAGATAATTCACTTCCCATTATGTTTCTTGATGCTCAACATTGAACAGAAGAATTGAGCTACTTTCGCATTGCGGTGGACGACATGCTCGTATTCACTGACTAGGGCGGCGTTTTTGGGATTTGCTCCGATTGCATGATGGTGGATGGATTGTGATCCACCACATTTTTCTTTCTTCTCTTCTGTTTTTTTTCTTTACTTCCTCGCTCTTCGAGACTTTCCTTTCATCATAGCGCATCTCTGTACGTAACAACTTCGCTTCCCGCCACTTCCCAAACCAAGTAGCTGCTTTTGGTTCCCTGCTTCGATTGTTATCGACGTCACATGTCCTCTGAGGCACCGCAGACCGTCTTTAAAAGTATCTACGATCTAAATAATACCGAAACCTTCTCCTTCCCTCGCAGGTCCGTCTACTAAATCGCTTACAAACTACAACAACACCTTGACAGACACGCGCCCGTGTCGTGCCGAACTTCATGTTTTCTGAAATGCCGCCCTTACAATGACTTTAATTGAGCCGGCGACGTTCATGTCTGCACAGAAATGCTCCATGTCTATACCTTGATGTGAGCGACTCGATCTCTCTAGAGGACTCGACTCTGCACTTTTCGTCAGCTTTTACTCTCTCAATGCAGGGGTCACTAGTCTTCTGGAACGTCACCGTAGCTCTACATCTACGAATTGAACACAGTCGATATCAAATGCATCTCTTTGAAAAAGAAAAGCCATGATCTCTTTTTACAGTAAGCCTGTCCAGAGGTGACTACAGGATCAAGAACGAGGCAAGGACGCTCAAAATTTCACGACGCTCTTTCACTGGTCACAATTAAGACATTTTCCCGCCACGGCTCTGCAAACATTTGTTTTGTTAGACAACATGTCTGTGTTTTTATTGTTTTTCTGAGTGATTTCCTGGCTGTGCCCTCCCGATTCACACGACTCGTGGCACGCAGATGGGGTAAACCTGTCTGACCAGCATAGTGACCAATGCGAGCCACGATCTCCGTGGGCAGATGATCAATGCTGTCATATTTCAATATAAGCATGCAAGGTGATAGCGAGACATCATAACTGTTGGAGAGATTCCGATCGTTCCATCATGAGTAGACGTGGTTGTCGGATGTATTGCTTGGATGAAAGGCTGACGATGAAATACAGTTAGCAACGCGAGATGGTGTAGGACGGCGGGCGCAGAGAATCTGAGGATGCGTAAGAAGAATAGAGAGACGCAGGTAACCTCAGGAAGTGATTACATACACCAATCATCCGGTGGAAGATTGGTGGACACGCCAAGCAAATGGTCGTCGTCTGGTATCGACCAATAGGATTGACTATGTACGGCAACTGTAGTCGCTGGGAGAACCTAGCGGACTGATTGTAGGCAGCGACTATCAGTCGTGCTCGAGCTTAGTGCGTCGCCGGCCAATTGATCGTGTAAACCGCTCTCGTTGTCACTCAGGGGTAGAGAGACGAGTCAAGTAGGCGGGATACAATGTTTGATGGCGGAGGTCGCTAAGCCGTCGCAGAGCTCTACGAGCTTCAGTGTAATGCTTTCCAGAGTAAAACTGTGAGCGCATGCTAGTGCAGGGATGAAGATCGCTGCTCCTTGTCGCGATCCATATACTTCAAGATTAAACACCATGCAGGCGAGCTACAAACTCACAACAATGGAGTCGGGAATATACGAGCGTCAAATAGGAATGAGGAAATAGATTGGCAACACTAGTTCTCTCGGATACTAATGTTCTAGCAGGCTCGTTCGCCGCTTCCAATATGGATGTTGTCCAGCTTTCTGGATATATACGCCGAAGTGGTCATTGTCACCTCCGGGTCGCGGCTGTATTCTCAATCCTGTGCATCGATGGTAGTTTCGTCACCGCCATTTTCTTCCAGATCCTTATCCTCCAGGACCTTGAGTCTGGCACTCAAAGACTTCAGACCTCGCACAATCTGATCGCGACTCTTGAACTCATGAGTCTCCATGCAAGCTTCAAGAAGAGCAATCCCTCGGGGGTAGATCTCAGGCTGCTCAATTCTCAGTCCGGCGAAGTAGCAGTACTCGAGGTCGTGCAGTGAGTTGTGGTCGTCCTCAGAAGAAAGCTCATCAAAGATGTTGCTCCACTCCGAGTCCATGAACAGACAGTCGTGAATCTCGAGGTATTTGAGCTGTCTGTTGCGCTGCAGAAAGACATCGAGCTTTCCTCTCCAGAACCATTGCACTTCTTTAAGGATTAGTCTTGTCACAGAGTTTGTTGGTAACCAGGTTGTAAGCGCCTGAAAGTCTCCAACTATAGCTATAGTGGTACCAGCTTGGAGTTCGAGGGATCTGGTGGCGGGTACATAGTGCATGAAGTCGACGGAACTTCTTGACTCTCGACTTGTGTGCCTCTCAGGAAAGCGTCGTGACATCAAATCGCCACCTGGAACATCGTGTGATGGATTGTCTAGTTGATGGCCAGCTCCTGTACGTCCATTGATGTAGTGGAGAATGCTTGTTGGACCAGAACTTCTGTAATTGAAGCCGAGGATAGTGCCCGCAAGTGGTGATCCAGAGAGCCTGACTGCTTGTAAATACGCAGAGATAATATCCTGCATCGCTCCACGGTCTAGAGATCTTGGTGGGGATCTGAGCACTGCGGTTGAGATGTCACTGTCCTCGGGCAGAAGACTGAGCCAGCCCCAACCGTCATAAGGACCACCGTTGCAGTAAACCTGTATCGTGATCGGCTGAATACCCCAGAACTTGAGATTCCTCAGCACCAAAGTGAGAAGGTGCTCAAAAGCACCGCTCTGCAGACAACGATGCTGTTCTTGACGAAACGCAGCTCTTGCCACGACCTTTGAGATTTGGTCTCCGATGTTGTCGTATCGAGCATTCCAGATCTGTGGGATGGGCGGAGGCTGTAGCAAGATACTGTTGAATCCAAGCTGACGTATATAAGGTCCGACCTTGGGGTTGGCAGACATCAGGAGTAGCTCAAACATGCTGGTGTGCGAAATGACATGACTTCTTTGGATAAAAAATGCTTCCCCGAAGGGCTTCGCTGCCGCATCATGGAAGGTTTTGCAGGTGAAGCGGAAGGCTCTGAGATCCTGAACTTCTGCTAGGGAAGCAATAAGAGTCATAATCTCGGTCGGGAACATGATCAGTGATTGGATCATCATGGATTAGGGTATAGAACAGATGATTGAGGGGCAAAAGTTGTTCAGGAAACTGTAGTGTTGCTTTGTAACAGAGAAGTTTCAGAGCGGTTGGCTGAAAGACATACATACAGAGGCACACATGCGTCTTCAGAAATGTTGTTGGCAGTGGTCAGCATGATTCGAGCGTGTTGAGGTCAAATGCAAGATTTGAACCATGATCATGAATGATAGCAATATCATGCTAAGCTCAAGTGTTGCAGCATGTGTCAAGCAGGTTCGGCTTCTGATGTCAAAAGTTATAGGACTAACTATCATGCAGTGTTTGCTGCCAAGTTGGACAAACATTTTAGACGTGTCACAAGTTACTCTCCTCGAGGATATGGTACGTATAAACAGGCTGTGAGAAGGTAAAATGATATCTCGATTGTGATGCGTGAAAGGTGAGAAAGCCGTATCTCATGACACTCCTGTGTCCAAAGAATTCGATCCAAAAAATCTTTCTGCATTCATATGCGCCTCATTTAGGACCAGTGATACATCGTGGAGCAACGATAGTTTCCCACGGCATAGGCAGCAACGTTCAAACCAAGCTCGACACCCATGTCTTCCATCACCTGAAACTCAAACTTTCTTTCGTCCTCGACGTCCATCCGGTCTTCGAGCCCCGAGAGTCTTCTTTTCAGGAGTTTGTAGCCATGACCAAGACCATCAACTCTCGTAGCAAGCTCTTCCTTCTTTATCTTCATCTGGTCAATGGCCTTGCGCAGTCCGTTACAGCACAGTCCCTGCTTCTCCTTGTCTTCCTGCATCCCCTCGATCATTGCGCGAAGATTGTCACAGCGACTACCCACCTCCTGACACTCTCTTTCCATCCACTCACCCGCATTAGCGAGCATCTCAACCCTCTTGCTCAGCCTAGACAACTGCAATCCATGACTGTTTGCTCTGACCTCCAACTGCTTGATCACTCTCTCCTGACCCATGCGCTGTGCATCAAGCTTTGCGAACTTTTCATCCACAATTTTGAGAGTTTCACGGATGCGTGACTTGCGATCTGTGTTCATGCAAAGTTGTTCGTGGAAGTTTTTGGCTGTGTGGGCTTCGTGGAGTTCGTTTAGGTGGGTTTGGTGGGCGAGGGCTTTTTCGAGGTAGGTGATGCGTGAGAGAATGTTTGACATCTCAGGAGTGGTGGTGTTGGATTCGCGCATGGCGGCGGCAGAGGGTGGCAGGAATTGACTGTCTTGAGATGTGATTCGGACAAGACGAAGGCCATGGTCAACCTTGAGGAGCTCGACAGGTCTAGGCGCAGAGTTGTCCTGATCTGCCATTTCGATGATGTGTTTGATGTTGTTGTAAGTTTGTTGATGTAAAGCGGCAGCGGGAATAAAGGGGGGAGCTCTGGTTATGAAAGTGGTCCTGGGAGGTTAGACAGAGTGAAAGTGTTGTGAAGGTGTTGTGAAGGTGAGATGTCTCACAGCCCAGATGGCTTGGAACACGCCTGTCAGAATGCAGAGATGTAACACGCTCGATAACCATGAGCTGTGAGACAACCAATTCTCTGGCCTCCATCGAAAGACAACATCCCTGCAAAAATGTTTTTGCATTTATATAGCGCCCAGCAGACAACATCAAGCATGGAGGAGAGCCCTCGAATGTCATAGATTGTAAAAATTGAGTCAGATGGATGGGAGAAAATTAATGATACGAAAGTGAATTGAATGTCTATATTGGTATTACGTGATGCCCCAGTCTATGTTGAACGCCGCGCTGATAAGCAGAAGAAATGGTATGATTGGAAGAAAACTTTTTACTCGGCCTTCTTGGAAGCCTTGGTTCTGAGCTTCATGAGGCCGAACACAAGAGCATAACCAGAAAGAGCGAAAATGACACAGATGGCTGCATCTCTCCAGCCGTAGTAGTAGTCCTTCAAGTTGAGAGTAGCAAGGTAGTCGCTACCACGAGTGTATTGACAGACGTGGCAGTCGGAAGTAGCATCAGGATTGATGAGGTTGGAAGCAGCACCCATACCTTGCAGGTAGTTGGCAAGGTACGATGCGCAAGTCTGACCTGAAGGAGGGTCGAAGATGGCAAACTCGGATTGCTTGCAGTGCACTTCTTGATCGAAGCTGGTGAACACGAGGAGTGAGCCCATCAGGTAGTTGAAGGGGTTAAGGTAGTACAACCAGTAGCGCCAGAATGGTTGGATTTGGCTGTAAGGAACCAAGACACCACAGAAGGAAACGAGTGTACCGATGATAAGAGGGTTGACAAGGGAAGCGAAGACGGCGTTGGGGGCGTAGGCAGCGACGAACTGACCGATACCAGTGTAAATGAACTGGTAGACCAACATGACAAAGAATACAGAGCCTGCGGAAGAAGACTCCGAAGGGAAGCCAACAGTGTAGTAGAAGCAGACAAAGTAGAGAGTGGCACAGATGACGAGGTAAGGAACCTCAGACACGATGAGACCAGTAGTGAAAGCCTTCCAGTCGTACATCTTACTCTTCTTCTCACGAGTTTCGTACACATCGCGGCGCTCGATGAACAGAGGCTGCAACTGAGCGATGACACCAGGAGCGACGAAGATGTAGTTGAAGAGGGCGAAAAGGTTGAGTTGGAGATCAGCGACTCCGTTACCAATCATCCAAAAGGTGAAGCCCATGAACAAAGCGGTACCAATGTGAAGCATAATCTTGTTCATGATGTAGTCGGTGTTACGGTAGATGGAAATGTTCATGCGGTTGCTGACCAATCTAGTCTGGGTCCAAAGCGAAGTGGCGAACTCGTAGCCGTCGTCCTTGGTACCAGGAGGCTTGTCAGCGGCGTCCTTGATCATGGCCTCGAGTTCTTCATGCATCTTCTTGTTCTCGGGAGAGTCCAACCAGACTTGGTGCCAGTCCTTGCCTTGCGAGAGGGAGCCAGAGCAGACATCAATCATGTGCTCAGCAGGATTGCTGCTAGGAGGGCATGCGGCGTCGTAACGTCCGAAATACTCTTTGATAGTGTTGGCACCGTCTCCGATATCACCGAAGTAAACGGTCTTGCCGCCCTTGGTGAGCAGGAGAAGAGTGTCAAACTCGGCAAAGAGTTGAGCAGAAGGCTGATGAATAGTGACGAGGACAGCTTGGCCGACATCGGCTAGTTTGCGGAGGAAGCGGACGGTGTTGAAAGCGGCCTGACCGTCGAGACCAGAAGTGGGCTCGTCGAGGAAGATGAGAATAGAAGGCTTAGAGACGAGCTCAACACCAATTGTAACACGCTTTCGCTGTTCGATGGACAGACCGGCTCCAGGTTTGCCAATAAGAGTGTGCTCGATGTCGTGAAGTTCCAGTAAATCAATGATAGTATCAACGTAGGCAAGCTTCTCAGCATCGGGAGTCTCACGACTTTGGCGAAGAAGAGCGGAGAATTCGAGGGCTTCTCTGACAGTGGTCAAAGGCTCGTGAACATCAAGTTGCTCACAGTAGCCGGCGGAACGTTGGAAGGAGACAGAAAGGGGGCGACCATCAACAAGTACCTCACCCTTGATAGTACCGTCAGTCTTGCGCTGAGCAAGGACATCGAGGAGAGTGGTCTTTCCAGCACCCGAACTTCCCATGAGAGCGCCGAGCATACCGGGCTTGACGTAACCGTGAATGTTGTCGAGGAGGACTCTGTCACCCGATGGTGTCTTGACAGTGTAGGTGAGGTTTCTCCAGGTGAAAATACTGGTGTTGCGAACGAGCTGATCATTGTTCTCAGATTCGGACTTGGACTTCTCGTTCTCACCCGCAGGGACTTGGGTGTCAGCGCTGGAGATGGAGGCTTGAGACTTCTCGGCTTGGTTCTCCTCGTCGTTGGGAGTGTTGTTCATGACAGCCTTAGCAAGGTGAGCCTTCTCACGGGGAACCAGGAGGAAGCCGTTGGTGTTGCCATTTTCGCCCCAGCGAAGAGTGAAGAAGATGGTCAAGCCAACAAAGAAGAACCACCAGGCGAACAGAATACCAACATTGCGCCAGATGTGGGATGAGCTGTAGGACAGACTGTCTAAGTACTGCTCTCCAGTGACCTCAGTGGCACCGGGGAGAGCACCACGAACACCGGCGCAAGCTTGAAAAGCAGCGTCGGCATATCCAGGGCCGTTGGGAACAAGGTTGTTGTTGACACAGGGGATGACACGACCTTTGAACTCGTTGCCGAGGAGAGATTCGAAACCGTAGGACATGGGGTTGATCCAGTAGATCCAAACGAACCAAGGGTGCATCTCAGGCTTGGGGATCTGGTATCCGATGTATGTGATGAGCGCACTGATGGTGAAACCTGAAACCTTGGAAGCTGCATCGAATGTCGGGAAGGCGGCGCCGACAGCTCTGAAAAGGGCTGTCATAACCAGCGTCGAGAGGTAGATAACGAACCAGTAGGTGAAGAAAGCAGCAGCAGTCACCTTAAGGCCAACCATAAAGTATAGCACGACAGAGAAAACGCTGATTTGGAAGACGAGTACTGGTAGATCGCAAGCGATTTGAGCAAGACAGAAAGCGGCGGGGTTGTAGAAGGCGAAGGCCTTGTGCTTGGCCAAAATGGGACGACCGGAGAAGGAGTCCGTGACCTCGGACATAGCCAAAAGCGCGTTGAAGAGTAGAGACAGGAAGAGAGCACCGCCCTTGATGAACAGACCAGAAGAGTTATTGGGAGCGTTGTAGAAGAGAGAACCAGAAATCAGTGCTTGAACCAAAGTAGAACCTTGCTTGATCAGGAAAGTTGCCTTGTCACCCCACAGAATTTCGTACTGTCTGATGATGCAAGCTTTGACCTGCGATTGGAAGCCTACGGTGTTGGGACTGCTACTGGGAATTCCTCTGGCCTTGTCCTCGTGCGTCGCCTTCTGGAAGTCGGCAGTCCACTCCTTGGCGCGTGAGCTTTTGGGGAAGTCAAGCTCCTTGTCCATCTTGGCCTTGATTGAGGACTTCTCAAAGTTCTCGCGGATGGCCACGGCAGTTCTAGGGAACTGTGCTTCAAAGCCATTTCTGATCTTGCGCTCGGTAGGAACAGTGACACCGGTCAGAAAATCAGCAACGTTGGCGGCGTCATCGCAAATAAAGCCAAGCTTTTCCATGAAGGGGCGGGCTTGAGCGCGAGGGCCGTAGTAGATCTGCTTGCCTTCGTCGAGCACCAATACCTTGTCGAAGAGGTCGTAAATGCCGTTTCCAGCTTGGTAAAGAGTGACGATAGTGGCCAAGCCGTTCTTGTCAGTCATCGCACGTAGGGCGCGGGTATATTCCAGAGCAGTTGAGGCATCCAGACCACGAGTAGAGTTATCCCAACAGTAGACACTGGCCATTGTCGCAAGTGTTTCAATGATGGAAACTCTCTTGCGCTCACCACCACTCACACCACGGACGTACTCGTTTCCGACCTTAGTATCAGCTGTGTGACCAATGCCCATCGATCTGAGGAGGAAGTCCTTGTACTCGGTGCGGAATTGCTCTCGGGTTTCGGTGCCTTCCGGCAGGTTGTCGGGCACCTTCAGGCGAGTTGCGAAGTCCATAGTGCGACCGACTGTGAGAGTAGGGAAAAAGAGTTCATCTTCGGTGTTCATGGCGATTTGACCTCTGTACTTCTGAGCCTCCTTGGGATCCATGGTACCGAAGTTGATGTCACCCTCGATCTCAGCGTAACCCGCTCTTCTGTTTGAGAGCATCTTCAGAAGTGTAGTGCAACCAGCGCCAGGACGACCGAGCACAAGAAGCATCTCTCCAGGCTTCACGCATCCCGAGCTGTTGTCGATGATTGTCCTGAGAGGTGCAGGGTGACGTCCTTCCTTGATGTGTTGGGGAATGTTGAACTGACTCAAGAAGTTCTCGTTGTAAGCTGCATCGGCACCAACACCCTTGATGGTGAGGTTGTTCCAGGTAACTCCAAGCTTGCGTCCGGTTGCAGGGTCATTCTCGGCGTATCTCTTGACTTCGGGCATTAATGCCCAGTCTTCGGCTTTGCTAATATGCTCATCATCCTTGTGCTCCTCGTAGTCGGAGAAGCCTGAGCGAGCAGACACAGTGCGAGAAATGCGACGCATGAGATCGTCGCCAAAGCCTTGATTGAGCGAGGGGGCCCAACCCTGTTGGCTGTTGGTAGCCATTATGTGAAAGAGTGAAGCGTATGCAGAATTGGCAGTTTGTTAACTCCTATGTACGAGATTGCACCAACTGACAATTGCCTCGAGGGGATGTTTCCCGAATTGAGGTGATTGAAGAACGAAAAGAATTGGACGGTTTGAGCTTGAGTAGAAATCTGCAAGGCGCGATGCCCAGGTATTATATACAAACGCCTCGTCGCAATTAGCCCAACAGCAATCGAAGACGGTGTTTTTCTGTCAAGGGTTGTACCGACTTCAGAACTGTGATTGGCACTAATCTACCGGAGGGCGGACTTCGTAGCTTCCAGACCAATTAGAAACGCGCATTTCTGCCAAGATATGGTGCAAAATGTCAAAGCATCGCCTAGAACTTCTTTCGAGAGATGACGTGTGGGGCGGCCTCGGAGGCTTTTGGTAACCGCCCTGCCGAAACCCTCAACACTGAAACGGCAACACTCCTGATTAGGCTCGGATTTTGATAGATCACATACAGATGCCGACTGGCTTATCGTACATGTGTGGATCGTGGAAGCTGCTAACATCCGGGGTCCTTCTTCTCCATTCTTTCGAGCGACTTTGAAGATAGATCTTCTCGGCGACGGCACAACAACACCACTCCACATCTTGCGGCGCTTCCAATCGCACTTACGAATCATCCTACGACAAAACATTGGCAAATGATCACACCACTAACGATGCACAGCTTGCAGTGCTGACAATGAACTCTCGCACTACCCCGATACTCATGTGCAATTTCTTGAATATGTCAGACTGATCCTCTACACAAGACACTCGCGAGAGGAGACGCGGACGACGGTCCGAAATCTTGATGTTGTCTGCCTGATGGCGTGCCTTGGCCGCAAACCATCATCTGTACGCACCGTTGTCTGATGCCATGGCTGAAGGCTATCTGCTACCAGTCTTTCATCATGACGGTTTACTAATGCGACCCAAAGCAAATGAAAATGCTTCAGAATCAAACCCCGGAATGTGTCATAATGCTGCCTAAGCAACGCTGCAGGAACGGAAGGCGGACGAATCCCTCCTCCGGTCCGGACTCAGATGGGAACATCGTTCCATGTTGGAAAAATCGACTTCATGTCAGCATCAGTAAGTCCTAGATCGTAAAATCTGATCACACGACAAATGTGGTCGCGGAGCGTTCACTTGACTATCCATCGCATATATACACTTCGCCGCCTCATGTTACTTCTCCTCATACATCAATAATCATCATGCCTTCCAATCACTTTAATCCCCTCAAAGACATACCGGATCTATCCGGAAAGGTCATTTTGATCACAGGAGGTGGGTTTGAGCATCACTTCACATCGCAGAACTGAGCTGACATCAAGTAGGCACTTCCGGTGTGGGTGCAGAAACTATCAAACAGCTGGCGGTCCACAGTCCGAGCAAAATATTTTTCACTGGTCGCAATGCCAAAGCCGCCAATTCCCTCATTGAGTCAATGAAACTTCTCAATTCTCATGTCCAAGTTCGTTTCATACCTTGCGATCTCTCAGACTTGAGTTCGGTGCGCCAAGCAAGCAACAGGATTGCTGCCAAAGCATCCCGAATCGATCTGTTCTTTTGTAACGCCGGCATCATGGCGTCGCCAGCTGGACTGAGTAAAGATGGCTACGAGCATCAATTTGCTACCAATCATCTCGGCCACGCGCTGTTGATTGACCTTTTGATGCCGGTGTTGCAGGACACAGCGTCACTACCTGGCTCTGACGTCCGCATCATCATCACATCATCACAAGCCGCCTCAACGTCACTGGTACCCAAGTATGGTATCAACTTTGACACCTTGAGGACCGAGCAGAAAATGTTCGCAGGTCGATGGCGACGTTATGCTCAATCGAAGCTGGCAAACACCTTGTATGCCAAGGCGTTGAACAAGCAGTACCCATGCATCACAGCTGTGTCCATCCATCCCGGTATTGGCTACACAGGCTTGCAGAACAATTTCTTATTGCTAGATCGCTTTGTCATGTGGGCTACCACAATCGGCAGGAGGAGTCCAGTCGACCAACTTGCCTGGAACGGGCTCTGGGCCTCCACAGCGCCAAAGGGAGTTGGCCAAGGTCGAGTACAAGGGGGAGAGTACTACGAACCTCTCGGCGTTCGACCAAATCCAACTGTCCACCAGAATAATGCTGCTTTGGAAGATGAGCTTTGGGATTGGACACAAGAACAGCTAGAAGCTTGGGAGCTGAAAGCAGGGATGAAGGTACGAAGCTCTACTTCCTCGAGCTTTTGAAGCTTTCTCCCTACGACCGTTTATGTATTATGTACTTACGAAGCACTGCCATTATTAGTCGAGTTTATTGTCCTCTTTCTTCGGACCTACCGCTGTGATCAATCGTGTCGTCTCTACTTCGTCTGGAATTTCTGGTGATGAGAATCCGCGGCCGCAAATGAGGCAGAGAGTGTCCAGTCCGAGTTATGTTGATCCGAGGGGGTTGCTGCATCCTTTTCCACAGGTAAAGGTAAATAGATATGAAACAAGCTTTGGCAGGAGCAGATAACACTCATACAAAGCAACGATCCATGCCGGAGCGACACCTGCAGTGAGCCAAGTAGTTGATAGCAACGCTTGAAGCCTCAGCTCAGCAAAGCAGTGTGATCTGTCCAGCCTTCAAAGCATTAGCCCGCTTGTAAACATTGAGACTCGCGGTGACAAGCAAATGCGCGACGTCAGACGATCAAAGAAGTGCTCATGCCGCACAAGAGCATGGCACATTGACGATATAGCCCTTGCAATGCCAAAACAAATTACAGATTCATCGTGAGTCAACAGAACGAGAATGTTGAACGTGTTGTGCCTGGGTGTCGTGAGTTCCAAGTTCGAAAACTCCTGAGCAGGGTCAATGGGTCATCCTCGACCTCGAAGCAAGAACGGAAGTGGAAGTTGCAACGAGCCGACAGCTTCTTCATGCCAAGAAATGCGGCTCTCTGTCAGCTCGGAGACGGCGAGATTTTTCTGCTTCTTCCCGATTGGCCATGACGTACACGATTCTGGGGAAGGAAGGAACAGAGAGAGATACCTCGGAAGCTCTTCCACTTGCAGACACTCATGTCTTGTAGGAAGACGTCCCATATTGGACGGCACGAGGTAGGTGGTTCGAGCGACAAAAGGTGGGAAAACGTAGATGGTTCAGCATACAAGCCGAGGCACGATAAGCTGCAAGCTGCTGTGTCAGATGAGGGGATCCCGAGCGACCTCGAACTTGTGAAATAGCAGCTCCTTTCTCTCGACCATACAGCACATCAATCAAGATGGATACTAAACTACCAGAATTTAAGGCTACTGCTGTTGAGCAGATCGAGGGTATTCACAAGCGTCTCTACGACACGTTCCACTCGCAAAAGACCAAGCCGTTGAGCTGGCGCGTAACACAGCTTCGCAAATTATGGTGGGCCATCAAGGATAGAGAGCAGCAGCTTGGTGAAGCTCTGCAACGCGATCTGGGTAGACCTTTCTACGAGGCCTACTTGACTGAGATTGGTTGGGTACTCAACGACATCATCTTTGTCGTCAGCAACATCGAAAAATGGGCAAAGGAGGAGGGTGCCGCCGATGTCCCTTTTACCTTCAAGGCAATGCGACCGCGTGTTCGCAAGGAGCCATTGGGTGTTGTTCTGGTTCTTGGGTGAGTGTCTCTTTGTTAAATGAACGAGACGGACGCTGACAGTCAATAGTGCCTTTAACTTCCCTGTCCAGCTCTCTCTCGGTCCTGTGATTGGCGCCATCGCAGCTGGCTGTACCGTCGTCCTCAAGCCATCCGAAGGCTCGCCCTATACCGCTGCTCTCTTGCAAGAAATCATGGAAGCCTCGCTCGACCCCGAAGCCTTCGTCTGCGTGCAAGGCGCCATACCCGAGAGCACTGCCCTGCTAGAGCGCAAGTGGGACAAGATCTTCTACACAGGGTCTCCCACCGTCGGCAAGATCATCGCGAAGAAAGGAGCAGAGACCTTGACTCCCGTCACACTCGAGCTTGGTGGTCGCAACCCTGCCATCATCACAAAGAACGCAGATCCTCGTCTTGCTGCCAGACGCCTGCTATGGGCCAAAGGTCTGAACGCCGGTCAGGTCTGCGTCAGTCAAAACTACATCTTGGTCGACAAGGATGTTCTGCCTTTCTTGGTCAAGGAGCTCAAGACTGCCATCAAAGAATTCTACCCCGAGGGCCCTAAGGAGAGCAAGGACTATGGTCGCATTGTCAACTCTCGTTCATTCGACCGTTTGAAGAAGATGCTTGACTCGAGCGAGGGCGAGATCTTGCATGGCGGCGAGATGGATGCAGAGACCAAATATATCGCTCCCACCATCGTCCGTGTCTCATCAACCTCCGACTCCCTCGTTGCCGACGAGTCATTCGGACCTTTCATCCCTCTTCTCCCCGTCGACAATCTAGACGAAGCCATCCGTATCGCCAACCAAGTCGATAGCACACCCCTCGGTCTCTACGCCTTCGGTAGCAAAACCGACACTAATCGCATCCTCTCCGAGACCCGAAGTGGCGGCGCCAGTCTCAATGACGGCTTCACCCACGCGTCCCTGCCCACCGTCGAGTTCGGCGGTGTTGGCGACAGTGGTGCTGGTTGCTATCGCGGTAAAGCCTCTTTTGACTGCTTCACCCACCGTCGCGTCGTCACAAATACACCTGCGTGGATCGAAAGCCTGCTCAGTGTTAGATACCCACCGTACAAGGGCAAGCTCGCACAATACAAGCGCATGAATGACTTTGCACCCAACTTTGATCGTCAAGGTAAAATTGTGAGCTATGGGTTTATTGGGAAGATCTTGGCGCTTGGAGGTGCGAGTCTTGGTCAAGGCGTCAAGAGATGGCTTGTTCTCGTTCTCCTTGCTTACGGAATCAAGTATGGGCAATCGCTCGGTCTGCAGGAGAGACTCAAGCGAACCTGAAAATTTGCTGGCACTCAGCATACTGTTGTTTACATCTTCCACGCACCATAGTACTACCTTAATGGAACCACTCGATTTTTGAAACATCTTTCAGGCAACCAAGCTCGTCGGCCAGATAAGGATTTTTGGTATACAATGGCAATTTCATTCTTTCGAGGAGTGCTTGGCAGGTCTGTTGGTGGAGATTAGCACTGCGTTCGAGCTTTGTCGCTGTGGTTAGTTTCGCTGCTCTCGCCTCCAAAACTTTGCTGTTCATGAACATTTTGAGTAAGCGGACGAACCACGGTGCAAGCATCTTTAGAGAAGTGGGGATAAAGCATACGCTCGAGAGAGCTTGGTGATTGGTCGTTTTTTACGGCTCGAACAGCAAGTATCAGGGAGTTTTTCCTGGATCTCCTCACTACACTAATTTCGGAAAACTCAGGAACCTCAGTATAAATTCGCAACTGCTTCAGACGAGATCTCGTGTACCGAAGACCATGAGGCTTCCTGGTTCGCACCCTGCGAACCTTTGTCAAACTCATCATGACGTCTCGCGGTCTCCACAATCTTTCTTTCTGACATCCTGCCATGGCTTTCGGGACGATTGTAGTCGCTCGTACTTGTTGCACCTGGATAGCGTGGTCCAGTGAAAGACAAGCATTGCGATATCTCTGTCAGATACTGGTGTATTCATCATGTCGATCAAGTAGTCCGAAGTGATGGACAAAGCCTCTCGTTCACTGGAGGTTTGTAAGTCGTGGTCGGGGTTGCCTTCATCAGGCCACCGGTCCTCTGCAGCATCCACGTTGAGCAACCACTCGTCGGTGGCGTGGTGACCTATTTGTGTTCTAGTGAATTCAATCTCTGACTCCCTGACTCCTGCGACTCCTTGAATGGCCGTAATCACGCATTCTCTCTGCAAGAGCTCGTCGCGGATCGGCGCGTACTCAACGCTGTTGGAGGGGTCGTCAATGAATGTTGATCCAAGGGACAGGTATCATTCTCTTACCAAGCACCTTCAGCTAGCTTTGAGACCTCTATGATCAACCAGGGATCTATGCAGCGTCTTTCCTGCTCGAATACCACAGCCTCGATCATGTTATACGCATCCCGGGGTAACGTGTTCCATCCACGTCTGTAGGGCTTGATGGTTATTTCCAGCGCCTTGAAGGCTTCCAGAGCCTGCCTCTCTCCTCGCTTGAGCGTGGCCGTCGCTTTGACACTCAAGGTACCCTTGATCATGACTCTACGCAAGATCTTGCTGTGTTTGCGGCTGGTCTTGAGAGAGCAGGTTATTCGACCCATGGCGGAGGCTAGATATGGGTTCTTAGTGCAGAGAGACTGCTTTGTTCTAGCCGACAGGACGGCGAAAGTGTTTCTGTGTCCTCTGATAGCCATTTCGACGCCGTCTCCGGCGGGCGGTGCGTTGCGAGACGGGGTGAGATACCGGATTTCGGACATTGTGGTGACTCGAATTCAGAAGATACACCGGAACGAAAAAGCAGATGGAAAGTTGGATTGGTATTGTGTTAGACCGAGTTGGCATCGCGATCTGTCGCTCTTTCTGTTTCGAGGAGCTCTTGCAAGTGTCTTCCTGACGCCATCGCTACTGCCACTCTTGTGTCTTCAATCATCCGCTCAAAACATCATCCGGCAGGTCCAACTTACCAACTTCAGAGATCAACCAGCGCTCTTCTCGCGCAACCCCAATATCTTACGCCAACCTCCTGTTCTTGCTCTTACAGTATCTTCATCGCGATCTAGTCTTCGTGATTGCTCTTCTGTGCTTCTGCTTGGTCAAAGTCAGCTTTAGATCCTCTTTCGGCGGACCGAACTCGCTCGCATACATGCGTTTGAAGCCATTAAAGTCATTAACTGTGGTCCAGTGCAATACCAAAGTTGCGATGGTTCGGTCGGATATCTCTGGATCCATGGAGTCTACCATACCGTCCAGACTCGTCTTCTCTTCCATCGGTCCTTGCTCTTCTGGTACTTCGTTCTCCCCCACCATTGCTTTCAGGACATCCTGCTGCTCTGTAAAAACATCTATCAATTTCTTGCAAGCCCCGAGCAAGCGAATACGTCCAGGGGAGTTGAGTGTTGGTGGCGGTGAGTTGATATCCTCGTTTTGTATTGTCCGCTCGATGTAGAGCAACACCAGGTGCCGAATCGCGAGAAAGTCGAATCCTCCCAAGTCCCGGTCGATTTCGCTTGCCTCCACTCCGCTCTCGGGATCGTTGAATGGGTTCGAGTGGTCACTGACTTCGTTGTGCTCCTCGGATGGAGTCTTTGCGCTTGCTGGGGGTACAGTCGCTGGACTGTCATCTGTGAATACAGGATACGGTTGCTGAACCGTCGTCTGGTGCTGACGGTATCCGGACGCTCTGAGCTTTGCAAGCAATGCTCGTTTTCTGAGAAGCTGGTTCTGAACAGCCGTCTCGATTGGCTTAGAAACGCACTTTTGATCTCTACTCGGCTATAAACAGGGGCTTCCCGTAACCCAGTCTTCAGAGTCAGCTTACCTGTAGTAATCACCAAGTTTGATGACTTCACTGACCAGATAAACATCAACAGAAGCCAACCTTAGCTCATCTCGAACGGTAAGAAGTCGGTCGCTTGCATCGTTGGAAATTACAGCCCAGTCATCTTCCAAAGGCTTGATGAGGGATTCCAGGTGCCTGAGTGTTCCTACAGTCTTGGTGTTCAGAGCTTCGAGGATAGCCCCGACGTCTCGAGTCAGAATCCCTGTTGTCTCAGACAGAGTGAATTCTCAAGCGTAATTCTGGCAAACTCGAGCTGAGATCTGACATCGGATATGTGCTGAAAGAAATACGGGTTCTTGGTGTACAGAGATCCTTTTGTCCTTCGGAGGAGAGCTTCGCAGACATTCTTGAAGCATCTGAATCTGGCTCTAAGTTCGCCAGCTGGTTCACGGACACAGAAGATAGTTTGAGACATGTCGGAATTATGCGACTAGGTGAGTGAACAAGAACGGAGAAAGGAACTTTGAATGCATACGCTGAGCTATGTCTCTAAAGCATGAGTTATGAGCGAAACGATCCTCAATACTGCTCGTAAGGCTCTTTTCTTCACAGAGTTATCTGACTTTTGCTGACCATCAATGATACAGTAATTGCCAGTCTCTATCATTAAAACGGCGTGTATATGCCGATTAACATGCCTAACTTCGCCGATGACTTGAACCGTACTCCAGAAAACTAATGCAAAATTGCTCGATGCAAAGACACAAATTGAGAATATATTAATACTTCTAACATCCAACAGGTATCAAACCCAACAGTTTAGAACATGCTGTGGATGATGATCTTGTAGTGCTAGACGTAGTAATGAACACACTGGTGGGTCTAAGAGTCGTGCTCGAAGTTGTTGAAGTCGCAACTCCTAAAATTGAGCTTGACGCCACAGCTGTCGAAGTCGGTCTCGAAGTCGCAGCACTTGAGGTAGCTGCTGGAGCAGCGACGCTCTGCATCGGAGTCGTCGGCATATAGATAGTCGAGAATCTGGAGATCGAAGATGTAGCAGCAGCCGTGGCGCATCTAGGTTGCCAGAACGCGTTACCGCAGCCAAGGTAAGCACTCGCAACAGCATCATAAGGATTTTGCCCCTTTTGTACCGCCGCAGCGGCGCTGGGCAAGCCTTGCACAACCGAGTAGGACGTACTTCGAGATACCAGACCGGTGGTCGAGATGACTTCGACTGCTCTAGACTGTAGGAGGACCAACATGACCGCACCAGGCAGACTTTGACCAGAATTGGTGTTTGTGTTGAGATTGCTCACGAAAGTGCATTGGCCGTTCACGAAAGAGGATGCAAGGCAACCCGCGCTGAACGAACATGCATTGCTGCAAGTCGCCAGACTTGTGTAACCGTTTTGAGTAGTGATGTTGCTGCTCGCAGGGAAAGCCTGATTACACAAGATACCATACTCCGAACCAGAAGAGTCGAGGTAACTATATCCATTCAGGTTCGGACATGTGATGTTCGCCGGGAACGCAACGTTTGTTCCTGTATTAGCGCTGACTGTCGTGAATGCTGAAAAGTAGGTGCATAGTCCTGATGAGATGACGTAGGAAGTCCCAATACAGCCACCCACATTTCGACATGCATTCACACAAGAAGCAAAGTCTGACTGTGTGTTGGAAGTGATAGTCGCCCGGGTCACAGGCTCGCGATTCATTGCAAAGCCATGTAGACCATGTTGAGGAAGAGCACGCTTTTGTGATCCTCCATTGGTGTTGCATTGGATCTGGTAACCGTTCCCACTTTGATCAGTGAAGTATGTGCCATCGTCATCTGGACAAGTAAAGACTGCTGAAGATCTAGAGACGGATCCACTTG
The DNA here is from genome assembly GCF_000721755.1 of Aureobasidium subglaciale EXF-2481. Taxonomy (NCBI): domain Eukaryota; kingdom Fungi; phylum Ascomycota; class Dothideomycetes; order Dothideales; family Saccotheciaceae; genus Aureobasidium; species Aureobasidium subglaciale. Next base: position 80,249 of record NW_013566975.1, on the reverse strand, counting down.
GAACACTCGAAGATGTAGCAACTGCTGAGCTAGCTAACGTGCTTGTGCTTGATGTTCGTGGTGATGGCGTAAGAGTGACTCCAACGAAGGCCGACCCAACAACAGAGGAGAATGATGCACTGATCTCAGAAGGTGCGTCGCTAGATGCAACAACCGAATTAAACAAGCTTGATGAACTAGATGTAGTAGTCGTGGTCGTAGTAACCGTGGTCGAAAATGGAGATGGCGTCAAAGTAACACCAACAAGGGCAACACCCGATGAAGATGAATATGAATTACTCGCTTGACTGAATGAGTTTGTGGATGACGTGACCGTGCTGGTAATTGTTCCTGGCGTCGGCGTGAGGTAGATTGTTTCGGAAGACACTATTAATGTGTTTGTGGTCGAGGTTGTGATTACCAGGGGCGCTGCGGAAGAAGAGGTAGAGCTGCTCAGGCTTGGAGAAGAGGACAATGATAGAGAGCTACTGCTTGAGAAACTAACATCTCTGATTGTTAGGGTCGTTGCGGTTGTTGGCGTGGTGGCTGTAGTCGGCGTGATTTGGGTAGTAGGCGTTGTCTGCGTGGTAGGGGTTGACTGCGTGGTAGGGGTTGACTGCGTAGTAGGGGTTGTCTGCGTAGTAGAGCTCGTCCGAGTGCTTGATATTGTTGCTGTGGTTGCTGTGCTCGGCGTATTTTGGACACTTGGCGTGGTTTGAGTGATTGGACTCGTGGCCGTACTTGGTACTGTCGCCGTAGTGGAAATGGTGGCCGTGCTTGGTATCGTTGCTGTGGTTGGAGTGGCCAGGACTGAGCTCAGCGACGAAGACCCGCTAGATATCAGACCGCTAGATACAGAAGACCTAGAAGAAGGGGATAGAGAGGAATTTGAAGAGCTCGAGAGGCTTGAGCTGAGACTTGCAGTACTGGAAGATGCAATGGTGGATAATATCGATGCCGAAGCCGAAGCCAGATTTGCCGAAGACGAAATTGATGACGAAAGGCTAGAATTCGAAGAGCTAGATGCGGGTGATGACGATGAGCTACTAGAAGATGATAGGCTGCTGGATGTCGAAGAAATACTGCTTGATGATAGGGATGCTGAGACGGAAACGATATCTGCTGAGGATGAAACTGCTGATATACTTGTTGTAAAAGACGAAAGAACTGTGAGGCTTGTTGAAGATGTTGATGTCACCAAGACCGAGGACGACGGTGGGTTAATCAGAGAGATGCTGGAAGAGGCACTGGAGGACGTGAACGAGGAGGGAGCCGAAGTGGTCAAAGTGTCGGGAGATGTCAAAGTAGTCCGGGCCAAGACCGGAGACGACGCCGAAGGAACTGACGAAGACAGTACGGCCTGACTTGTTGAAACCAATCCAGAGGTCATGGTCAATGACGAGGAAGAGCCAAAGCCAAAGAATGTTGAACTCGATGGAGTAATGACCTGGACCGGCAGAGGCAACGATGACGTATTTTCCAAAGACGAAGAAGGGACCAAGGGTCCAGACGGAGACGACACCTGGGTTGGCTCAACAGTGCTTGCTGCCTCGAGAGTAGATGCTGATAAAGTGCTCTGTGGCGGCAATGAAGGTGACAAGGTGACCTGGGTTCGAGACAACGACACTGAAGTCACCAGCGGCTCTGTTGATGGTAGCAGTGATGGGGATGACGACGATGATGGCAGCAGTGATGGGGATGACGACGATGATGGCAGTGTGCTTGTGCTGAAACCAGTAGATACAGGCAGTGTCGAAGATGGAAGGACACTGGTCGAAGAAACCACCAACGAGATCGGAGACGTCGTTGATAATGTCACAGCATTTGACCCATTGCTCGCCGTAGTTGAGATGCTCGACACCAGTGCCGAAGCTGAAGGCTGCGAGACCGATGCCGACGTTGCAGGCACGGCACTTGTGGTAGACCCCGAAGATGCTGATGATGTTGTTATTGTGATGGCAGAAGCTCTTACTGATGTCCCAGTGACAGACATTGCGGCCGTCGATTGATTGACTGAGGTCGATGACAGGGTGCTGACAAAAGCCGATGATGAGGATACAGAGGGCGAGGTATTGACTGTCTGGGAGTTGGTAGATTGCAAAGGTACGACGCTTGTTGTGGTAACAGTGGTTGACGTAGGATCTGGCCCCCTGGAGTAAGACAGGACTGATGACGATAGGCTGGTGAACGAGGGCGTCGCTCTGGAGGAGAGAGTACTGACGATGTTCACACTGCTGGATGAGCTGCTGGAAAAACTGCTGGTTGCCGAACTTAGCGATGCTGAGGCCGTAACTCCCCCGGCAAAGCTACTCAGCGAAGATGACGTCGACGATGAGACACTCGAAGAACTTGATGAAGAAGCGCTAGAGCTCAGAACGGGGGACCGTGAGTTGGAAGAGCTTGAGCTGGATGAAGATGAAGCGCTTGAAACCGACGCGCTCATCTGTCCAGCAGTACTGCTCAGCGAAGACGATACGCTCGACGAGGACGAGGATGATAGACTCGAGTTTGATGAAGAAGATAGCGTTGACGAGCTGCTACTCGATGCAGAAAAACTTGACGAGGATGATGAAAATGAGGAGAGCGAGCTCGAAGTTGATGTGGTCGTTGTGGTGACGCCTGTGTACACGACGCTTCCAGCAGAACTTGTGGTGTATCCTGTGGGATATACGGTGATGGTAACGGTAACAGGGCATGATTCTAAGTTGTGGTGTCAGTCTTACTGTCTCCAGGTTCAACTATACATCCACTTACGCGTCGAGGTTGCGGTCGGCTGCGGGCTGGTTTGTCCAGCTGACGGCTGTTGGCCTGCGACCTGAGATATAGCCAGCAGAGCCAAGAGCAGCGGCTTCGTCGAGTACATCATCTTCGTCAAAGCGATAGGCAACTCTGCTTAGAAGGAGTATGGAGCGATGTTCCGGCGACAAGGGTGTATGCGAGGTTGTTCGGGAGCGCGATTCAAGCCGCAGGAAGAGACGTGCCATGCCCGAGAATCTCGGAGAAGGCGGCAGTGGAGTGCATTGTATACTGGCAAGGAATGCAGGCGTTGGCCAGTGGATCAATGCGTCCGGCAAGAAGGCCATGTTTAGATCAGAAGCCTGAGGGCTCACTGGCATCAATCGGCTAGCTGCGAGCTCCATCTAGCAACTCCGTCACGTTCCGATGCTCAAGCATCTTGAATTCACGATCGAATTTATCGCTGTGACACTATGTAGACGCGAGCCCAAACCTGGCTCACTTCGTGTTTGGACCAGATTTATGTATTGCGTCAACATTCCATCGGATGTCGTGTCTCGGAAACACGGCAAGTAGCCACAGCTATCTCGGAAAAGACCATAAACATCGATAAGATGACCTGTGAAGTCTGCATACCTGATCGCTACATTGTCACTGCCGCAATAGGGAATATTGTGCGATGTGGACGTGTCTTAATGCAAGGGGCGACGTCGTCCCTTGGCTCGCGTCGTGAAAACAGAAGCCGATATTTTGCCATGCTTCGGGGTCCACCCTGTCATGTAATTCGACGTCACCTCCTACGCGATCAATCAGAAAGCTTCATCGATCCCAGGATTTGGCATGATGGACTTTTTGGAAGATAACGGAGACAGTCAGGAGAAGTGTCAGACCTGCATAAATGTACGGACAGTCTGAGCGAACGTCTGATTTCATTATCCCGATGCGAGCAAGTGGAATGCTCTCCACCGAGGATGACCATTGAATAAAACAGGGTGACTACTTGCAAAAACCAGTTCATCGAAATGATTGTGATGATGAGATACCAATGTTGGAGATGCTATCAACGAGCATGTTCAGAGCAAGTCTGATAGGAGTCATGAACCAAAAGTTAGAATGTCCAGCTTCACTTTGAGGACAGCATTCACTCGGACGAGGTGACTCTCGGCTTGTAGCGCAGCGCCAAGGCGTCAAAAGTGCCGCGTCTATTACTCGGTGAAGCCCTCTCTGTTCTTTCCTTTCTCTCACAACAACCTTCCGTTCTTGACGAAGGAACATCCTTACTGGCCATTTACTTTTTCTTCAGGGACTGTGGACTCAGATTGTGCGCGCCTTGGGGCTCAATCCGAATTATGCAATCTGACAATGCATCGAGTTGAGTGATACATTGGGTTTGACCGCAACCATGACTGAAGTCATTGATCAGTCGCTTGGGGGGCCCCACGAACCTTGCGAACCCTTTGACGGTCTTGTTGTAGAGAGCGACGAACAGTGGTCGACACCTTTGAATCGTTACTCAACATGTCACTGTCCTTCCATGACTTTGACTACTGACAACACGACTCTAGAATAAATAGTTTGCTACACACTTTCTTTCAAGCTTTGCTGGGCTAAAGATCTGATGACTGAGCGAGGCCTTTGGGCTGGTTCGGGGGCTTGATCATACTCGTTCCAGAACGCTGGTCTGAGATTCAGTCGTCTGGGACCTGGAGCTGAATCCTTGAGGGATATTGTTATTGCAAACTTACATACGGGCGCCGACATCGTGAATTCAGTGCATTTGCAATTTGATTTCGTCCTACATTGGCGCTGACCAAAAGCACCGTACTGAGTTACCAGACTTACAGACAACCGACTACCATGTAATTATCATTGGTGAGTCTCGTTGACGGCGCGCTAAGATGCTTGTCACATGCGATGCTTGTAACCAGATGTTTAGATTAAGAAATATCAACTTCCATTGTATGCGTCCCGCTTGCGTCTGAGCGGTCCTGAAATTAACTGTACCGCTGGTAAGTTCTTGTGAGGTTCCTAATCGTGTTTGAAGAGTGATGCTGCGGCGGCAAAAGGGTTTCAGCGATCAAACTGTAACTGGATGTTGATCAGGTCGTGCTTGCCGTCGCTCAACTTCGCATGAGTTGTTCACCAGACCAAAACATTCACCTTTTCCAAATCTTCTCCAATTGTCATCACTTCGTAGCAGACGCGCTTTCAACGTCCATAAAACAACAAACACACACGACTATAAACCGTACCTTCCACATTCGCCGCTTTCCACCTACAACAACACCGTTCTCTGCCCGAAATCACACGCATAAAAGCCAACATGGACGACAAATCCCTTTTCAAGCGCTTCCAGCAGATAACACTCCGCTTTACGAGTCTAACTCTATAACTAGTTATCTTATCTAAGATAGTTAGCTATAACAGGTATATAAAAATCTATAGAGGCCATTTTTTTTGTAGTAGCGCAATTAATAATATTTAATATAGACAGAGGACGTAAATGCTGACGCTCTATAAGAATCTTTACCCCCCCCTCTTCTAAATAGATCCTAGCAGGATCCGGTTATTCCTGTAAGGTTAGGCTGTAAGTAACTCGGGAAGGAAAGTTCTTTTAGCTAGGAGATTACGCGTCCTCTTTCAGACGTTGCGAGGAGGTCGTAGGACTAGTCGATTAGATTGCAGGAGCTAGACAGGAATAAATGTCTGCCGGCGTAGTTAAGCTTTCTTACACTATTACAGCGCGCCATTTCCAATTAATGTGCATCTACAGATGTCTCGCACCTATTAGCAGTGCCTTACACACAACTGACCCCGTGTGGCTCCTAAATGCATTCTCCGTGTCCTTCGAACTTCGAACGCCTAAAAGCACAGTCCTGCTCACTCAGCGATAGTGAAAGGCATAAGATCGAGAAGCTAAGGCTACTGAACAACTCAGTATAGGATCGTGGAAAGTTGAGATCTTAGATGTCTTACCAGCTAGGGGGTAACTGGATTGACCTTAGTGAGATCTCGGGGTCCTTCACCCTGATACACGGTTGGTCCATGTTTGATTGTGATCTTGATTGGGGTGTTAACTATTCCAGTATTGGAATAGTATATCGAGCCTTGGAAGCGAGTCAAGTCGTCCACCTTATCAGGGACTCGCTTTAAGGTGATCCACCAGGTGGCCTTTCCAGTCCCGGCTGGTTGGACGAGGATATCCAGTACAAGGGCAAGTGCTTTGCCGCCGGAAGACAAGGTTCCATCCTTGCCTTTATCCAAAGGTTTGTAGTTGTTTTTGATCGTTCCAGACATTGAAATAAGAGAAGTTGTGATCTTTTATCTTTTTTGGAAGACTGTAAGGAAGTGTGAGATTGCTCTCTACCCTGAACAGGTACTATCTGTAGTGCTTATATAGTTTGCACTCTATGAACCAATTACCGTATGAAGATCATGATCAGCTGTTCACAGTACTACTAGGAACTAGTCATTATGTGTCATGACAAATACAACTCAGAGCACGCGCGAGGCTAAGCAAACAAGACAGCCAAGGCTGCTTCCAGGTACGGCGATGGCGACAAGGTGGTTTCGTCCAAGAATAGCTTCACGCGTGGAAAATTGTACGTCGCCAGGTAACTTTTCTTCTGACAGCCCTCACTAGATCCAGAACCTCGAGATGTCTCTGACTTCAGTCCGGCGGACAGGCTAGCTGAAAACATCGGATTGCCTCCGCTGACCATTGTGTCTACCGCTCTGGCAGAGAAGGCGTTATCGGCGAGTGAGTTTTGGAACTCTGTGCTTACCTCAGCAATGTCAATGTGGGGGGCATCATTGATCTCCACGAAAGGGCGGAGATGTACCCCCTGGAAGATATCCTTGTTCTCTAGGTTAAGCTCAAAAGCAGGGAGTCTGGCGCTGGTCACTTCCAGACTCTTCCCACGCACATCGAAAGCATACAGCGTCTTGTTGAGCATCATAATCTTGTTCCAGTCTGCGTCAGAGAAGTCGACAACGCAGTCTAACATTCCTCCATTTGCAGGAACCATTTCAGACCCTATCGATGCAGTCTCAGTGATGTATTCCGCCTTGTGATTGGCTGACAGAATCGGAGCGATCAGTGCGGAGGCGTTTCTGTCTGTAAAATCAACGTCGGCTTTCTTGTTCTGCGCCCAAGTCGCTCCAAATCCGGTTGGTGGTGGTGCCATGGAGTTTCCGACAGCCATATACACCGTCAGCACAGGAAGTGTCGCAAGATCCGCCGCCGCATCGCCTCCATCTAGGGTTTGCAACTTCTTCATATTGCCCTCGACCAAGCTCAGGTAGTACAGCAGAGTATTGCCATCCTCCACAGGAGCGCAGTTCTCAAAGCTGAACGACCATTTGGAGTCTACTGCCTTTCCGAGCTTATGACGGAAAGCCTTCAGCTCCATCTGCTCGAGGTTTACCCCGCCACCAGCCAAAGCACCTGAGCCGACAGTTGTCTTTGGCTCCTGGATACCGCTTATCTGGTTGATGAATAGGACCTGAACATGGAATCCTGCCTTCAAGATCTCAAGGACCTTGGTAGGTGCGGTCACTGTCGTCGTGTTATCGATCTCGACGTCCAGCTCAGATCAGATGGGAAGCTCATACATTTGGACATGATACCTCACTCAGAGCCAATGGGCAGTCTGGAGATAGGAACGAAATGATATGTGGCAGATTCGATGGATCCTGGATTTGCAGATTGGAACATGAAATTTGCACCATGGGTTGAAGTGCAAGCCGACTTTTGTTATGAAAGCTTGCCTTAGAACCACATACGGCATCGCATTTATAGATACCATACTTGGAAGCATTGGTGTACGAATCTCGCTCAGCCTTCACCTGTCTGATCTGCATGGTCGTTGAACTATCTCTGGTGGATCACGCTACTACTCCAGACTTTCTTCTTCTGTCACCTGACCATCCGAGGTTGCTCCTACGGAGCACTAGTCTGAAGTTTCCCCGTCGAGACCAGGATCGATACTCCAGTCTTGAGCTGATTAACTGTACTAGTTCAGCTCGAGTTACATGCGGGTCGCATCTGACTTCGTATCCCGAGCAAAATAACGCGTATATGGAGGATTTGCAACGCTGCTACATAAGGACCCAGCCATGCGGTCCAGGACTTAGCGGGGTTTTTGACGGCTCGCTAACCTTTGCTATAGCGTCGTTTCACGCCGTTGTGATCAGTCGCAGCCCCGGGGTGTCCGCTCGTTATTGAATCAAATCATAAGCTGGGTACTGACATCCAGTAGTCTCGTTGTAGTTCAACGCCCTCTCAGCTCTGAGCTGATAAGTAATGCTGGCAATGAGATACTTAGCCGAACATGAACTCCGAAAATTCAGGCTTGGACATAAAAGCTCGGCATACGGCTTCAGACTCTTGCAATATAATCATCATACACTCTCAATCTTCCAGAGCATAACATCCTCATCGAATACTTCTCAATCCAGAAAGGATCCACAACTGTTACCACAATCTTGCCACAATTTAACCAATCATGGGTTGGAAGCAATGGGCTCTCCTCCGCTTCTGTAACAAATCCTTCGACGACACCTTGAGACTCAAGTTCCCAAACACTTCAGAGCATTGGGGCTGGCCTTTCGAGGACACAAAAGACATAAGCACCCGCAATCGGATCGAGTACGGTACCATCGAGGGTAAAGCTATTGGTCCCCACGAGGAATTTTCCTATGGCCAAACAGGAAAACAGAACGAATGGGCAGGGATGGAGGGGACTGTCGATGTGTATGTCAGGACTTCCACTGGAGATTGTGGACAAAAAGTGGCCAAAATTTTCTACTCTTGTCCTTGGGCTGGTTCAAATCAATTCAGGATAACCGATGTACCAGCGGACTGGCATGCGCAGCAGTGGGGCGCTGATTACAATGGTGATGCTTTGGGATCCATCTGTATCGAGTTTAAGAGAATCTAAAGACCCGGAAGTTGACGCTTTTCAGCATGCCATATGTGGTATTTCGCTGGCGAGATAGGTTGGATCTTACTGTCAGCGCTATATCATTACTTGTTTTGAGCGATGGTTTCTGTCTTAGAGAATCTACTTCGATGATCGATCAATCAAAAGATACGTGCGCTTCTGATATTCTCGCATCAGATTGAACTGTTTCTTGGACTGTGATATCTCTATATTGCTCTCGAGTAACGCAGAATAAGACTCCTGCTTACTCGTCTTGTGCTGAGAGGGTTGTTATATCATCGGTGCATCCAAGTCGATCCACGTCGCCACGACGCCTAGCATCGAAAAGACAAGATTCTATACACCACCACGCATTGGCTTATGAATTGATCCACTAGGGCAAACGAGCTCGGGGTCTCTTTCTTGGGGGAACACAACTGCAAAGAGAAGGTACAAATCAGCTGGCACATATCATCGAAGAGGAAGCAGAACGTGCTGGTGGGGGTACTCGGCAAGTCGTCGCCACACGAAGGATCGTCCGAAATACGATTGGACATTTTGGTGCGTTTGTATCTGATCAAACGTAAGACTCAGCTGACATCGTTGATTCAGCTCGCCGTTTGAATTCTGCAAGCCATCTTATGCGCAGGTAGGACGTGCGTTGTGACAGTTCGCCCGTCATGACGTCAAATTTCGACCTCCTTGTCGTGCTCAGTTTTACAGATGGACACATAATGCGTACTCATCAGACGTCCGATTCTTTCGGCAGCAGACCATTTACCTAAAGCGTAGGTGACGTTTTTAACTGTCGGAGAGGATGCACAACGATAGAGACAGTCATCTACCTCCTTTGCAAGGCAGGAAAGTTTACAGCGCGGAGGAGAACGAATATGTAACGAGAAAGAGTCAATCATTCCCTGATGTCGAATGACCGTTCCGCTGAAAGTAGGGCAGTGCAGCTGGACGACAATATCCTAGTCGGATTATGATGTTGGGTCGACTGTCCTTTATTCCTGATCCTGCTATTCTTCCGGCCTCCAGGAGAAGAAGCCCACGTTGTATACAGACGCGACCTGCAAGAACGGAGAAGGCGGTATCGCAGTAGTTCGAGGAAACTGTTGGAAGACCATCACCTAGAGAAAACTACCCGGATGGTCAGTGGGTGACTCGACTGTCGCAGAACTCATCGCCATCGAAGCGGCCCTATTATACCAAGCCCAGAGGAAGCCACTCCTAAGGCGACAACCATAGCAACTGATCGCAAGCGAGCTATACGCTACATCGTGGAGGGAACCAATACGCACGGACAGTATGTGGTACGATGCATTCGTAAGCATATTAAGGCTCTCCGGGACCAGGAGGGAGGGTCGGTCCGTCTACAGTGGGTACCTGCCTATAAAGTCATAGAGGGGAATGAGAGGGCGGACAGACTGGCAAAGGAGGCCATCGAGGAGGAGTCTCTCTATAACCTCCCTAATCCCCCTAACTTCCCTAACCCACCTAACTACGACATCTCGAAGGCGCAGAGATACCAGCAACGCTTTGCGGAACCTACAGACAAGATGGTCTTAAGGGTGACTAAGAAACCATTCCAATCACAACTCGACAAGATCTGGAAGGAAGTCAGGACTTCGAGACCACTAGGCACACAACACATAGGAGCAAGCATATGACGGCTGAATGCGGCCCTTCCAAGCCCACACATAACGGCTGTATTTAACGCACTAACAGTCGAAGGAGCTTCGATCCTATTCCGATGCCGGAAAGGACACTCTAGGCTAGGGAGTATTCTATATAATATGAAAATGTCCGACACGCCGGGATGCGAATGTGGAGCTACACGAGAAACCATTACTTACGTGATTTACGAATGGGATAAGGACAGAAGCGAATATAGAGGGTGAAATTAGTAGGAGACGGATGATATGTTTGCCGTGGAGACAAGTAGCCCGATCGATCCCATCGATCAATCAATCAATCATGGAGGTGAGGAGACTAGGCAGAAAAGAGTGATATGTCTGAGAACATGTCACGTTTCAGTGTGATATACGTCAGCGCTCAATTAGGCAGTTGCACTACTACCGCGTCCACACTCATATACTAGGAAAGAACAGACTCATCGCTACTTCTATATCATAGCTATCATATTGTCGCGACTTGAATACAATGTTAAGAAGCTTGAGGGTTGCTATGACACCACCGACCAGATCTTCCGCTCACTTTGCAGATTCGGATGATGTATTACTCTTTTGCTGTCCGTTCGCTGTGGCATGCGTGATATCCTTGCCAAAATCCGCCGTGTTCTTACAAATTAAGCTTTGCATGACCGCATCTAACTTGGCCGTATGTTTGTCAAAGATCGGGACGTTGAGAACATAGGTGTCATCCGCGTAGTCCATGTCGAACTTGACTTTCTCGACCGAGCTTTTGCCAATGGAGACTTCCCAGCTGCTCTGTGCAACGTGCAGATACGTAGAGCGGATGATGGGCTCGTAAGCGACAATCTCGGGTGAGCCTGAACTGTCTGGCACAATGACTTCGCGGAAGCCGCGTGTGGTCATAACATGGTTGACGTCAGAGGAAGTGCTTGACGATGAGACCTTCAGGGACGACAATGCTTGGACGACATTAGTCAAGACTCCGTCCAGTTCCTTTATGTCGCCGGCTTGGAAACCGAAACTATCGAAGAAGGTGTTGAGAAACTCTAAGTGGATGTCCGTAGTGAACCTAGTACAATAGGGCGAAGCCCATCAGCACACGCGTTCTGAACAAGAATTATAGTAGGCTTACACACATTTCCTTATGGATACCACCATTGTTGCCATCGATTTTCGAAAGGTACCCAGCCAAGGGTCCCTGCAAGCATTGGGAAACAGAGTCCGCCAGGTCCGCATTCAGCTGGCTGGCCTCTTCCGGTATGGACACTTTATACGCATCGGGATGACCTCGCTTAGTACGCATAGCGATGCTCCAGATGTTAGTGTACAGGGAGACAGCACCCTGAGCTTGCGACAACTTGAGCATGTTGTCTGGTATGTTTGCCTTGGCCTCGGTAGGGACCTCGGCCGGCACAACGGGGTCTGCAGCGATGCGCGAGTTAGACGGAGGAACACCGTTAGCAGCTTCGGTCTTTGGGTCGGAACTTGTGTTGCTGAGCATGGCGACCAAATTATCGAACTTATCGTCACCCTTGTCGGAAGCCATCAAGAGTCTGCTCTGCAACGGATGCAGCTTGCGATCGGCAATGGTGATGGCGCGATTCAAGTACCTGGTAGCAAGTGCTTCAACCTCAAGGTCGACATCCGGATGGCCAACAGCACCATCGTCAGGTATGATTGTCGAGAGAGGCTTGCCAGGAGCAGTCTCAAACGAGGTCAGGTGACCCTTAGCGTCAGCAACGTCAATGGCTAGCTTGTTCGCCCTGTCTTCTTTAGTGATCATGGCAACAGAGCTCGAGTCGCTAGCGGTCAAACCAGCGATGCTGTAGGTTGATGCCCCAAAAGTGATACTAGTGACTTTTCCAGACAGATCATGCGTCTCACCGCCAGTGGGAACCCAGGTGGGATGAAGGTTGCCTTCCAGATGAAGTCCAATGGTTCCCGCGACAAGGCATCGATTCGCCACCGTGGTCTTGTTCAACGTCCAAGCCATGGCTTCGTTCACTGCCGAGGATGATCGAAACTTCCGAAGTAGGTCGTAATTAGAGCACAAGTGAAGAGATGGGCAATGACAAAGTTGCAGAATTGGGATTTCGGGAAAGAAACTGTATGGGGCACCCGTGGGCAGCGTCCTTATGTATTTTGTGGTCTTGCCAAAACCCGTCTCCTCCGCTACGCTTCTTCGCTTCGGCCTAGCCAATCAACGCAAGTAAACTCCACGAATACCAATCGAGAGAGACTTGATCGTCAGAACCCACGTATAGAGCTTGCATGCGCCCCGCATAGTTCCGCGAAGGAGTATGGCAGCGTAGGATCAGATGGCCCCAATGCTAGCACAACGCCTTAAACCAACCACGCTAGCCAGACTACTCTCACATATGGATGTAGTCGCTATACGGTGAGTTGATCTGCATGTCTCTACGTCGTTCAGCACAGTGACCAAGTACACTAACGGGTACAGTGAACTCGTCTACACAAGCCAATTATAGCGTCGAATGCATAACAACCTGCAGTCATCTCCTGGATCGTGTCCATCAAGGTTCCGTCGCCCGTTATTTCAGCTTGCCGTTGTGACAGCTCGCTCGTTCTGCAGCTTCCATATTCTCGAAACCTTCCATCAATGGAGTAGATAGTCGAAACTGGGAAACTAGCATGCAGCAATGACGCGACGTTCTTGTGGCAGTCCCTCTTTCTCAAGAGCTTATGCATAGGTCGCTTTCTTCTCTGATACGCCATATGACCCCAAGTAGTTCACGTGTTGACATAATGCCAAGCAAGAACCGGCCGTTGGTCGTAATGGGATGTGCATGGTACTAAAACTTGTGCCCCCTGATTTAGGCTTGTCAAGTAGGGCGCTATTGAGGTTTGACGCTGTAGTGGTTGAGATCGAATAGCCGAGCAAAGCGGCTCTGCATTACTTGGAAGGAGTATTTCTGCGCTCGACCTACAGCCTCGGTGAGAAGTTCTGGTAAGTCCATGCGACAAAGACGGCAATAAGAACACGAGATCCCGCCTTGTTTCGGATCATGCCATGGAGCCCGCACGTAGACTAGTCAGCTGGAGTCGAGGAACGACGATTTGCTATCCAGCGTTCACGACTTCATTCGTGTAGGATCAGGGTCGATCTTGTTGATGGCGCCAATAATACTCGTTGACGTAGTTCAATAGTCCACTGAAGCATCTGCAGGGTCTGAGACGTCGCCGTTGCTCGGCTAGAGTAGCACCAGGCTTTCCGAGGGCTGGACCGTTGTTTATGTACGCCGGCGGTTGTACGAGCTAAATTTCACGATAAGGCGGGGCACAGTAGATCTCAGATATGCGAATCTGTGTCTTGAAGCTATAGCTAATGTCAGACCACGAGAGCGGGAGACCAGAATAGGGCAAAGATCAAATTAGATCTCGTATCGAGGACGGTGCTGCAACTACTAGTCTCAAGAGATCAAAAATGCGGAATTTAAGGGTCATCCATAGAACAGTACTGAGCTGTCTCAGTAATTGTATATGCGAGCACTCAATCTAAGATAACAGTGAGGCGCCGTTGCGAACACAAAATGCTTTTTGGAGCTGACCAATCGCCAGCCTTGATTTTAATCGGGAGTTTAGAGGCGTAACATTCCGCAGAGCATAAGGAATAGCGTCGCCATCCCAAGACCTCAGGAAAATCAATGGGTGGGATCGCGTTCCATCTCTTGACCATGCTAACACGACCAGGTTTTTTCTTCCATCACCCCAACTGAGTTCCTCGCTTGCAACACTCAGCAACAGTCTGTATTTGATTACCTGCCTGAACACCAAGGATCAGCTGATCAAAGACAATTTGAAGGCCTTGATTTATGGTGATGTGGAGGAGATAAGAGTACACGATCTTACTCTGACAAAGCCATCCTCAATTGCAGCAATGGCGGCTCTGCTGTACGAGAGACGATCATTCCTTATTCTTCTGAGGACCATACCCAAACTGGTCGGAATCCGCCTTCTGCTCACCTTTGCACAAAAGACAAGCGGTCATGGTTCAGCAGAATGATTAAGCACGGGTTATTCACCACTTATCATGGTTTGGAGAACGTACATTTGTGGACGACAGGATTTTGCCTCGACGCTGGGTTGAGCGCCTCGGCAATGGCGGTCAGACTGCGATTTACATACTTGAATATTCCGTTTGGATGTTAGACATTACCATGCGAGCCTTGCGTCTGTTCGAAACTATCAAAAGATTCGTGAGAGCACACGGCACCTCAATTGTCCGTCGTCCAGATCGGACCACTTTTTGTGTCTCTGTTGGTCGCCCGTCGCCTAGACATTGTATGGCTGGACAGAGCACAAGGTTCCTGGGCTGTATATAATTCTAGACTATATAGAGGACGGCATTAACGACACGAGGCACCACACTAAAGGCTGGTATGCAATCGGGATCTATGGAAACAATAGTTGAAAAGCTAGTCTTGACCTATGTTCGCGATTGCTGTAGCCCTAGGTATAATCATTAACATCGCCTCTGAAAATAATTCCCGACACAAAAGTACCTCCACTGCCCTTTCTGCAAATCATTCCCAAAACTCCATATAGTCATTTGTATACCATTGGAGCTCAGTCAACAGCGAGGAATTAAGAATCGGGAATATCGCAATGAGAAGTCTCGAAGAAAGCCGTTAATCTTGCAGAAGTCCGCTTTTAAGAGCTATCGCTTTCGATCTGACTAAAGTAAAGCTCGATGGTTTCGATCCGTGAAGTCACTGGATAGACATCCATTAGTGATGGTCACATCCACATCTATGGATCCATGGATGGCTTGACGCAATATCCACCGGATGTGGTGGTCGTTCAGGAGAGTAATTGTGGTTCAAGAGAGCGGATCAGACATTAATCTGCATAGCCTCTACGTGTTGTAACCTCTCCTTCATTGTCTCAAAGATCTGGAAGGTAACAAAGTCTTGCCATGACTAGTCTCTTAAGCATTGACTCATCGCGATAACCTTTTGTAATAGCCGTAATCGACGTGGTCTCATCATCAACCTTGTAGAGCTAAACACCCTCTCTGGTTCTTCTAACGTTGCAGGGACAGTAAACACATCAAGTGCCACCTTCTGAAGCTGCAGAGATGTCTTCTTGATAGCATTGCTAGTCCAGAGCTCCAATGGAGGGCTCTTAGGACCAAAGTAGGCCCAAGGGCGTTGAAACCACTGTTGGTACTCATTATCAAGAGACTCCATAACATCATCATCGAGGTCAAAAAGGTGAGGACTTTCGGCGCTTATCGGGTGTTTGCTCCACGTGTTCAGTTCGAGCTGGAAGTGTTCCATCTGAGTAGTCTTTCCAGAGCATCGAAATCCTTATCTTTGTGCTAGACACCTATGCTGATTAGAACCTCGAGTACCCTCGGATAACTCTAGGTATACGCAAGATGTGGGGCGAGAGCAGTAACCTATGCAGTAGAGCGGTCTATAAGCTCGTAGAACTTGTTGCATCTCATTCACCCAAGATAGATTTTAGCATAGGAGATGTAATTGACCGCTGGTAGGGCTTCCGGTACAAGGGTGAGAAGTGGAGGAGTGGGAGGGGGAGGCATTTCAATCTCTTGTTGCAAAGGCCGTGTTTGTCGTGACTGGCGAGATGATGTTGTAGAGGGAGTGTCAAAGTTGGAAGAGTCCTGAGTTTGAGTGTGCGTATACAAGTGTTCAGTAGTAGATTGAGAATCTTGGGGGGTTACGGCATGCTGGCTTTTGAGTACTACACTTGCCATGGTCTTGGAGGATCATAGTAGTCTCTTCTTGTGGTTACAGAAACCCAAGGTACTTGTTGAGCATTTGCCAGTCATCACTAGTAAGCGTATCATCCAGTACTGAAGGCTTGTTAGAAGCATCTAGAGGTTAGCTAGAACGACGATTCAAAGCAATAATACCAACCCATTTGCTTTGCTCTTCTTCAATAAGGCCTGTAATCGAGTCCTTCTGTTGTATTGCTCTTCGAAGCATTGAGAAGCAGGAGTTCCATGGCATGTTGTTGTCATCAGTTCCCTCGAAGTACTCCGACAAAAGAAGATCTAGGAGCTGGACGATTCCGTTGCGGCCAATTGACGGCGGACATTGCGCTCTATTGTCCGCAGAGCTCCCAACAGAGCCAGACAACTATCTTGACACCACGCCTAGAAGGTAAGACTGCGGCTCACTCCGACAGAGCTGCAGATGGAAGGTGGACTTAGGCTATCACATAGCCAAACACCAGCATCGATCAAGAAAGTCCGTGTGAACGATTTAGGGTCTGCCTTCCGCAGTATGATTCTCATTGGAGTTACTTTAAGACTACTAATGAAAGTGGTAAGGGGTTTACTGTATATGAAAACATAGTGAAGGGACCCGTTTTTGATTCTCTCAGCAAGACCGTACTTATAAAAGTCACTTGTTCATTCTAGGTTATCGTTCCAGATAGCAGCCCATTGACATTAGCAGCTATGTGTCGGAATTGTTGCAGCCATAGATCTAGAGGGAAATATAGCACATGACTACATGAGGCAGACCCGACTCACAGTGAAATTTGGAATGTACGAGCAGATAATTGGAAGGAACCTGATTCCGGAGTGGAGACTTCTTAAGAGAGAACATATGATGAGACGTCCCGCGTTCAGAATTCAACACACCATATCCTTCGTAATCCTACCAAGTTTCGGATCAAGCTTCTTTCTGTCCCAAAGTCAAGCGCTGCCACTCATGACACCATCATGAGATAGAAAGAGTGATAAGACATGGCTCGAATAGACCTTAGACGATGTCGAGCTCATTCCAGAAGATAAGAATCCCAGTCTGACCACACTGAATCCTATTAACCTTGACTTGCCAAGCTGTATTTATCATCAGCTGCTGAGTCAGTACGGTACAGACTATAGCGACCGCGTATGCTTTGGCTGGTTTGTAAGACGGGTTGATGGGAAGATTGTGGATCTTCGTTATGTCGTCGGAGAAGCTTTGCACGAATTGTGCCGCGGACTGGGTGCCCCTTTCGCATTTCAGCTCGATGATCTGTTTCGGCTTCGGGGGATTGCCCTTGTCTGTGATGACAAAGTCGTTCTCTTTTTTAGTCCCGGAGTACACGTTGACCTCTCGATCGATTGTGACATTGTTGTACTTGGTCTGGATGAGATATGCAATTTCGACTTGAGCCCATCCCTCCCAGCCACCCTTCTGGTTGTAAGCGGCTGCGATCTTGTTGGGCACAATTTCCTTGTCACTCTTTGTGATCCAGAACCAAACTCGGTCGATAACGTCGGTGAGATCTTGAAGAGCCATAATGTTCGCCTTGAGCTGGTTGTGTGGGACGAGAGGCAGGGCCAAAACATGTGACTACAGATTGTGGGCAAGCTATGGCATGTATGATGATCATACTTATACACATCTCGAGTCAGCTCGCTGTAGTCTCTTGTCACGCATTGTCACAGCTGGGAAAGCAGCTGCCTGGGAATCCACTACAACCGTTGAACTACTGCGGATCCACTAAACCGTGGGAGTCTGTTCATACCATTGTCCAAGTTTGAAATCTCACAGATAATGAAGAGGAGACCGTACCAGGCCCCTAATTGGGTAAGGGCGAGCTTCAAGTGAAACGCCTTGCATCCAAGCACTTCCTGATTCTGAGCAGCTCAAAATCATTAAACGGCGACAGAAGAGTGCAGCGAAGTTTTGGCTTGACGCTATTGAATCGAGCGGGCCTGGCTTGCAGCCGCTAGTTTATAAGACCGGTATCGATAGGCGTAACAAAAGTTCTAGAGTCCAGAAGAGTGTTCCTCTATAAGTTGAGCAATAACGAGAGGGGTACTTTTCTTATCACTACCAGCTATGTTTAGTCAAGCTTGAAGGTTGTGCTAACGGAAGAATGGGACCAGCCTATAGTCATAGTTTGCGCGGTGGATGTAGCCGACTATCAGTCATGGTGGAACGTGCACGAGGCCTGACCCTATGCCCCATGATCTACGCTTGTCAAGTAGGGCGTGAGCAATGTCCAGCGCGTTAGTGCATGATACCGGATGGCCGAGCGAAGTTGACTTCGCATGACATGGAAGGCGCATCTCTGTGCTTGACCTGCAATCTCGGTGAACACATGCAGGGAAAACGATAATAAAACCACGATGTCTCGCTGGGTCTCAGATCTCGCAATGACAGCTGAACGCGAGCAGGTGCGGTCGGGTGACCGAACCATGCCGTTCGACGAACGATGTGCTGCTACGAATTTTAATTTTCGCTTTTCAAAAAACATCACCCGAGGTGGACATGATCTTGTGACTGTAGCCGTTGTGGACAGAAGTCAAACGCAGGCGTTCGATACAGCCTACTACCAAGCTAGATTCGAGAGAAAGAACAGGGTCGTCCTAGCAACTATGTTTTTAGAACACTAAACATCAAAAGGCAACTAATGACCATATAACTTTTGGCGCACATTCTATGCATGATTTAATTAGTATATAACAAGATGTTTCACCAGCGAACAACGTATACATAGTGGTTTGATGTGATTTAATATCTAATAGATTCGATAATAAGGATAAAAGGAACAACTGATGGAATCCAACAACAAAAGAGCGGCCGCCAGGCTCTGCCGCATAAGCTTCCACAGTTTATCATGACATTTTTCGAAGCCTTTGTCTTCGAAAGGATCATGCCCCTCGAATGGGAATCTAGACTGGCAGACCGGTATGGAGGACGTATGATGGTAGAGGTATCTAGAGAGTTCCAGCCAGTAAGTACCTACTCCATGTGATCTTCGTGGACATCCGTTGACATCAAGACAGTTGCATCATGCTATACACGCGATTACCAAGCTGTCTCTCGTATCCAAAGGGTACTCCCATCTGCTCGAATGCGCTCTTCAGCACTATCAACAGGCTGTCTCCATCCCTGTTGGATTTGTGATCTACCCCTAGGGTCTCTGCTATATCTGCATTTTCTACTGCTAATATTCGACATATCCTTCAAGGCAAATAGTAACGAGACGGGCGAGGCTATGTGGTCACAACACATTCGACAGTTGGGAAATATTGTACATCAACAAGACAAGGTGAAATTGAATCGACTACATATCAAGATACTCTGGTACACCTTACTCCTGGACGTGTACGCAGCGCTTGCCGGGAACCCGAATTCTTGCCATTTCCTGGACATGTATCGAGTCAAGCAATCATCTTTCATCGCTCCGTGTGCATCACGACATGTTGTCAGGCAATCATGCCAGGATAATATACACCCGTCCGCTGTCTATAGACTGCGCAGATATGTTGATGCCAGATAGGTGGAACTTGGCCGGCTGGCACTGCGATTAAGACATGATGTTGAAAACAACGTTGGGAGCATCCTAGAGCATCAAGACCCAGTGGCCGCTTTTGGGTACAAGCTGCAAAGATTCTGGAATTTGCAGGCTTCGGTCCGTCGCTTGTAAAATCCAGCGAGGGTTGACAATTTGTCATCATCTTGCGAGCGGATAGTATTCGATCATGTATGGTCATCAAGCCATATCGTGTCTTTATCACTGGCGACTTTCCGACTTCGAATCGGACGGATTGCTGACTACACGAGTAGGTAACAATGCAGTACTCCGCCATATCATCTATCTCCATACAAGCATGTACCCTGGTCAGTACAAGCACACTCCACAGTGTCAACAGGAAGAGATCGCGGCCCACTATCGCCACATCCTTTCTTGTGCTACTTGGCTGATATCCAGCCATCAACGTAAAAGTCCTTGCATCGTGTTTCCTGTCTTCCTCGCTGCGATCAATAGCGCATGTTTAGACGATCGAGCCAAAGGTATCGATATATAAGAGCCTTACAAGACTGCGGGATTGGGTGTGGTTCTAGACACATCCTTCGGCTGCCCCAAGTCATCTGTGATGAAGAAAAGGCAACTCGCCACTTGCGACGCGGTGCTATGGAAGTTGACTGGATGGGTATCGTGAGAATGTGGGGCTTGAGTCTTGCGAGTTTTGGCATATGATTGTTCATATGCAAAAAGTGAAGAATAAGTTCGACAAGCTAGCTGTTCAGCTCGCTTGGGTAACAAGCTGATGCTTCATCAGAAAAAGTCATCCAGCTTGCGATGATGGTTTCATGCTATAATCCAGGTCCGGTCGGACCGCGACGGCTGTCGCCGGCTGTATATTCGTTCTGAAACTCTACGACTAGATCGCTCATGCTTTTGTCGCAAAGATTCGAGGTGTGCAGCAATAGAGTCTACTTCAAGGATCTACAACCCCTTATAGTCGACAGAGCCTGAACCCGGCAGAAGAGACCGCTGAGATTTTTGATGTACCGCTGGTAGTCTTCGTCGTAAGTCTTGTCCCATTTCCGCTAATACCAAGTTGTCCCACACGGCATCGCGTTGAAGTCAACCGATTTCCGGATGCCTATGCGCCTGATCTGGCCATCAATATAGTACGGATATTGAGCTGTATATACAATAGAGCGGACGTATAGAAGATGATGGAGTTTCTATCTACAAGCGATAAGGATTCCTGATAGGCGAAGTTCCGCATCGATCGCGCCCCAGAAGCTGTGCCGGAGAGAGCTTCTGGCGTTAATTCTACGGGGCTTGGGACCAGAGTCAGTGCAAAGATTATCTGCTGATGTTGCTTCGAGCGAATGTCTTGTTTCTCCTGAGTGGCCAGGTCTTGCCATTGTAATCGACATCTCGGTACATACTGGAGATCGTCTTGGAAAGGTCAGCTCGGCGTGTTGCTGCCGTACAGCGAAGGAGGCCTCCACCCAGATCCGGCCCGGAGGCTGCGGAAGCATAGGGACCTTAGAGGAACTGGAAGAGCTACTCTTGGTGCTGTCCGCTCTGCCCGTGGTCACGTACGACAAGTTATAGCGCCGGCTCAAGTCAAGGGTAGAGAGCTCATGACTTCCAAGCCCATTATTCTGGTCCCCAAGAGCCAGACCGAATGTTTTGAAGCCTTCGAGCCAATTTTGGACGAATGGCAGTATAGCGAGTATAAGATCAGCTCCCAGAGCCACCTGTTGCCACATGGTTGCCAGTCGCTGTTTAGCACCCGATTGCGTTTCAACAGCTCCAATATAGAATCTGAAAAATATGATCATAGGCGTCAGATGTCTGGATGTCAGGCGTAGTGAGCGACTGTGGAGCGAAGTAGAAGGCTGATATGAACTCACAAAAGACGCGTGTTGAATCCCAACATGACTCTTGCCTTTTTGTGCATGTTCATCTGCAATTTATTGACCATAAGGCAGAAAGTTGTCATCAAACAGAGCTCAACGGCAACGTCACACACCACGATACTGATAAAACGTACGATCTGATGGTGTTAGTATATTATACTGTGATGCATGGATAGTAAAGGATGCATCTTCTTCGATCAACTCACATCACCAGGACAGGCGGGTGGTCGATAGTCGTAAAAGTGGATTACGCCACACTTGATCAATGCGGCCAACGGAGAGAGACAGGCCCACATAACTACGGTGAGCAGGATGATATCACAAGCTCGGGTATTGCTGGCTCCCGCTGCAAAGATTCGGCGTATGTTCAACGTCATGGATATCTTGGACACGCCCCTGGTGAGAATGAATAGAACGACATGAGCCATCATCGTCTGGTGCATCTAGTGAGTCAATGTACTCTAACAAGTCGTCCTTCCTAGGCACTCACATGCGCAAAGGTGTCCACTGGATAGGACTCGACGGCGGGAAGTCGAGCTGATGAGACATTCAGATACGCAGTCGTGATAGCAGCGGTTTGTCCCACTTGGAGCAGCTATCATTCAATATCAGCTCTGCTAGACTCGCTCAGGAGATGCCTTCATGATGGGCTTATCCACACATCTCTACAGCCAAGCAATGTCTCGATCGAGGCACGCTGCTTCGAACGAACCAGTGCTGGTTAAGTCAGCTATCTGGACAAGCACTAACAGAGTATATCAGAGGTTCGCTGATCGATTGCGAGTCAAATCCCCGCTGTGGATGAGAATTTGAAGTTTTTCAATCCGGACTGTCACCCCAACGGTGCTATCGCTCTGTCTGGAAGCCACATAGGAGTGAGATCGACCCACCAAGCCACGACTTCCGACAAAGACGCTAGTACTTGAGTGAGACGTGGCAGTAAAATTAAGACTCCCTCGATGGTTGTGCACAGATCTTACTCTCAGTAAGGGGTCGCCGTCTAGAAGCACGCCAACTTGCTTGCCGTACAAGAATGATTTGAGCTCTTCCGTTCTCTCTACACTTCGGAACCGCATGCAGAACTTCATACTTCCGTCCTCCAATATCGGTTGTTTGTTGTCCATCTAGCTCTACCAAGGCAACCCCCCTTTTGTTCTGTGCAACAGCAAGAACAACAACAACAACGATATCATCATGGGATCTGTATCTCGAGTCGAGCTCAAGCCGATTGGGTGTGGTGGTGTGACAAAAAGCTCAGAGATCGGCACAGAGGCCGATTAACGCGATATGAGGCATATGGGTAAGGAGTAACAATTGATTGTGAGTTCGAATCCCAGATGTCAGCTCGCTCGTTAGCTCTTGTTTACCTTACTCATCCTGATAGCGCACATGCAAGGGAGCCGGTGGCCTTTTCGGATTCAGTCTTATCCTAGGAAATGCCTGGGTTGTATGTATGGTGTAAGCACAATCGAAACCATGATCCTTGTTATAGAACCCTGACATTTCTCCGGTGGAGTCGACTTTCGATACACTTGCTATTGCACAGACAGCAGCACTGTAAAAATGTTGAGGGCCAAGCCCCTGACACAGAAATTTAGTGATACAATGCGTACCACTTCTCGAGAACATTCCCAATGGGACGGTGCCACGATCAGGCACATGATACGGCCCAAGGACTGACAGAGGGAGGGTATCGCTGATACGGAGATTGACAGCAACGACATGGATAGCGACGATGGAAGAAACCATGGAAAACACCTGATAGCTGACTGATTTTTGATCGACCGCCTGCCTGGCTGATTTGATCTCTAGTTTAGCCCTCTCTGATTCTAATATTCAGAAATCAGGATCTATGCCATCAGCGTATCATGTTTGTCAAAATAAGAATACACCATGCTGGGCTACAATTAGACTTGATCGCAAGCAACGGTAAGCAATGTTAAAGGGCTTGGTATTGGTTGCATTTCGTCTCGGTGCCGTCATTGATACAGCCGTTACTGTTCTCCTTTCTTTCGTTGTACAGCAGGTTCTGCGTCGGCCTGCAGATTCCTCCTATCTTGTTCATTTTTGAGCGACTGAAGGCCGGTCTTGTGTTCCTGGTGCTCCTGAGACAGCTTCGCCTGCCTGAGAGACAGCCCAATCAAGAATGCGGTGAAAGCGGCGCAGGCATATAGAATAAACATCTTCTGTAATGCTTCCCAGTAGGCAGTCCTGATCATTTGCTGCTGGGCGGCGGGAAGCCTGGCAATCAGCGGGACGCTAGCGAAGGCGTCTCCACCTGCAAATTGTAGCGCGAGCTGCGGACCTACGGCAGACTCTAGACCAGATTGCTGCGAGTTTCTAACATTACTGAAGACGACTCCACCTAGGACGACGGAAACGGATGTACCAATCTGTCGGGCAAAAGAGTAGGTCGATGTGGCGGCGCCAATGTCTCGCGGATCAATGTTGGTCTAAAGACCAATGAGAGGTGCCTGGAACCCGGTGCTAGACCTAAGCCCAGCGATGATCTGGAATATGATGATACGTTCCTAGCGCGGTCTGTCCCCGAGATAAGTCATAAGGCCAAATCCGAGAGCCATGACGGGCAACCCAATGATGATCGGCCAGCAGTAGTTGCCGGATTTCTTGATGAATATGCCACTGCCTACCGAGAGGAAGGATGATGCAACAACATATAGGAGGAGGTACACTCCGGATAGTAGCGAGTTGGCCCCGAGCACAGCCTGGAAGTACAGAGGTAGCCAGTAGGTGCCCCTAAGGAAGACCATGGCGTATGAAAAGCTCAAGCTGCAGGCGGAGATACTGTTCCTGTAGCGGAAGATGCGTAGAGGTATGACCGGGTGGCTCGCGATCTCGGACTCGTATACAGTGAAGAGCGCGACGCCGATAACGCTAAAGACGATAAGACAGATGACGGTAGCCGACTTCCATAGAAACTCGACGCCGCCAAACTCAAGGCCTAAGAGCACCTTAAGCGTGCTGCCAACAGCGAGTATATTACCGATCCAGTCCATGGCGATCAGACCCGGCTTGAGCGGCGTGCGAGGGTTATGCATCTAGAGAAAGAAGACTAGTACTACAAGAGCGAGGCCGCCAAATGGCAGATTGATTCAGAAGCACTAACGCTAAGAGACCCTGTTAGTCAAGACACCTCCAAGTACAGGACCCAAAGCAGACGCGAGAGCCCAAACAGTGCTAAGGAGGCCGAAGTACATGGCACGTTCTTTCAGGCTGAAGAGATCGGACACGCAGATGTTAATCAGCACGACGGCGCCTCCACCACCAACGCCTTATATAGCCCTGGCAGCTATAAACATGCCCATGCTATTGCTGAGGGCACAGAGGGGTGATCCTAGCAAAAATATGCCGACTGTAGCAAGCAAGGTCTGCTTGCGGCCAAAAATATCGGATAGCTTTCCCTAGATGGGCACGAAGGAGGCATTCCTAAGAGATAGGCGCTGCCCGCCCAGGTGTAGCCGGCGGGAGCATTGAAGTCGCTAGCGATGGTGGGGACAGCAGTTGTGATGATCGTTAAGTTGAGGGCGGAGAGGAAGAGGCAGATGAGCAGAACCCCCATAACTGTTGCCCTTTGTAATCTCGTCCTAGTGGCAGTGTGTAGCGGAACGCCGGAAGTGAGAGCCCCGTTGTCAAACGATTCTTGTAAGCTTGTCTGACCGCAATTGACATTCTGGGAAGGAGAGTCGGTTGTACGAGCGCTATCCTGCATAGTAGCTGGAGTCTCGATCTCGACTAAAGAGTCATCCGGCGCACCCCTAATGTCTGACGACGACGCCGCCATGAAGACGATTATATGCGCGCGTATGCGAGATCTTCTGCGGCGTTCCTGTCAACCAGGATGAACCTCGCTGGTAGAGTAGGCTTAGAAGAATGATCAAATGAAATTCTTCTGATGATAAGCAGAACTAAAGGCTGGAAGACACTGGCCCAGAATTCGTACGCCTAGAAAACTCGCAAAGCTTTTTGGGCTCTCGCGGTCTGTGCGCGTGTCTAGATAAGGAACCATCCCACGCAACATCCCACAACACGTAACACCCCACGTCTCCAGAAATGATAACATCAATCACTTTTGTCGTCGGTGGCGGCCTATATCTCTCGTGACCCAGGCATAGCCATCTAGCGAAGGCGGATACCGTGTGCACCTTGCTCTTAGACCTTCCTTTTCCGATTTACTAGTTTCGGCATGTCTGCCACAACTCGATTGCAACCGTGCTTAGGAAGGTGCTACTGTTCCATGTCGCTACTATGCTACTGGTGCTCGCCGCGAACGCAAAGAATCAAGATAGGTTGTCTTTTGTTGCAGCAATGCTTGCACAACCAGGGCCTCTTGCCCCAGACGATGAAACGGGAGCCTCTCCATGCTCGGCGTTCGACGTCCAGCTTGTGGTCAATCGCATTGTGGAAGGAGTTCCGTTCGCAGAATAGCAAGATCTCTCTTTGTACATGAAGCCCGCTTGTTGTGTGGTCGCGTTGGTGAACCGCTCGGAGGTCTGCTTGAGGTTGAAAGGTTGCAAGGAAATGGGGAAGACGCAGTGACGTTATTGACGCACATGGGAAAGGCGAAGCAGTAAGACAAACACGTTGTTGGCACAAAAGCATGTACGCGTCGGAACGCGTCAGATCACGGAAAGTAACAGAATGGAAGCTTCAGCTCCAGTGCCCGGCTGGTCTTGAGATTAGTTCTCTACTCCTCAATTTTAAGGCATCGAATTGCTACCAGATCATCGACAAGAAAGATTTTCACCAAAGGGTACAAGGAGAGTGCGAAAGCATATGTCAGGATCATTGATCGGGAAGATGGTCGACGTGCGCTACGCTATATAGCTTAAACGTAATATGATCAGGAAAACTTGGAAAACTGTGAGGGTGAAGGTGCCAAAAGTCGAGCAAGGACTGAAATAGTTTCGTGCACTGGGCAAGGAAGACTTCTAATATCATTGTGGAGCAGCCCGTTGTAATCTCCATATGCAAGGAGAAAGATAGCATGGTTGGGATTCCCTGCGCGATTCCCCTGGATTCATCGAAAGGAGTATGTAGTACGTTATAGACTAACCGTCGCCCCGCCTAAGTGGAATGAACAGTGAATTGTCCCTGTACATTGACTTCTGCCACATCTCGAAGATCTTGTCATCCTTGTGCAATCTAGCGATACGATCGGCTATGTGCTTGCCCGCCCACACATCCTCGAAGCGCTGAGGGTCTTGTTCGATGATGCATGAGCTTAGAGGCTCTATCCAAGCATTTCTGTTAGGGGTTTTGCACCCCGCTGGAATGAACCGCGGTGGCAGCCTATCCTGAGCATCTAGTTTCAAACGTTCGAGTAGTGGCCCGGCGACTCCATGCTCAACGGATCTTAGGTCGTCATCGAACCATCGGGAGAGAAGATCGCCAGCTGGATGAAAAAATAGTTTGGTTTCCATCTCTTCCCTCTTGTTCAAGTACCTCCATCTTTGTACACTTTGCACAAAACTACAAGAGAAGTGCGTTCACTTACTGAGAACTTCATGGTATGGTCGAACAGCTTCTTCAACTTCCCTTCGGTGGTACCGTGGTTACTGAGGTTGATAAAACCAATATCATTGACAGCGTTCAAGAGTTCGAAGTTCTCGGTTAGGTTCTCGGGCGGACTTTCGGCCAAGAAAACCTCGATTCGCGAGTAGTCGATGATTGGTAAATTGGCTTTGTCGAGGCTCGTGAAAGCCGTCGAGGTGTTCATGTTGACGTGTCTTGTGTTCTGTCACATTCGACGTCTCGTTGAGAGTGATCGCTTGCGGTGTTTCTGGTGTTGAAGGACATCCAGGGACGCACTGGCAGAGGTAGATGGTATGAGTTGGGCTCCAGATTCTTCCCGAAGCTTCGGATAAAACTCTCCTGGGATTCCTCTTCTTCTTTCTCTATTATGACAACTTGGGGAATCTATCCAAGGCTGATCGCGTAAGCCTTTGTCCCAGCTCAGGCGTCAATCTTCTAAGATTTAGCCTAGGGCGTAGCCGGTACCATAGCGAAGGTAAGCTCGAGAGAACTCAACATATCTTAAAGGACTCGCCTGTGAACTGTTTAGGCTCTTCTAGCCGCAGTCGACTAGCGAGGCACGCACAAGGTGTGGGCGATATGCCTGCCCTATTGAAGCATACTATCACCGGGCTGCCGCCTAAAAGTACGGACATAGAAAGCTTTTCCTCATTGGGCGTAGGAGACGCGTGGTCGATGAGCAGAGTTAGGGCCCTACCTGTCCACTATAGACTTATCGTGTGTGATACATAAACAGTCGCGAACTAGGGCGACTAGCTTCACCTGATTCACCAACTTGATCTCTATAAGAAGAAGACGAAGCTCCTGATACCATTCTTTCCATTACTATTCGATCCAGTCCTATCGCAAGATGCGGTTTCCCGACCAGATACATATTGATAATCCAGCTACAATGTCTCGTAAGAGACTCGTTGCACAGCCCTTTAGGACTGCATATGTTTATCCTCATGACTCGCAACATGTATAGCCCCAGTTCGGAGAGGGGATTCCTCTCGGAGGGGATCGCTCGAGCGCTTACTCATCATATCATGACATAGGGCATTAGCATCTCACTACCGACCTGGAAGTCTACAATCGCCTACTTCGCGGAGAGCGAAGAATGGAAGAACGCCCGTATAGAGTGGTGCTCCCCTAGGTTCGTCTAAAGCATAGCCTTTCTTAGAGAAAGCAGTGTACTTTCCTGCAATGTTGTCTTCTTAACCCGTGCTTATAGGTCATTAGATTCTTCCTTAATTGGCTAATACGCAGACTCACACATGCGGCCCTTAAGAGATTCGCTATCGCCAGCGAGTGTGAGACGGCGTGCCTGTTATTTCTAACTGAGTCATTCGCTCGAGACTATACAAAGTATATTTCAAAGGAGCACCCGGAAGCTGCTATCGACATTGCCTAATTCCGAAGCCCCGGAACTCGATGTAAGCGTGGTCTAAGTGCTGGCCGTCGCCGGTCTTGCCTTAACATCGTTTCCTAAGGAAGCAAAGCAGTCAGCTATAATGTTCTAGATAACTGTGGGCGGCGGACTGACGACGAGACACGCCTTGTTTGCCTAAGATCACATCGACTACCTTAAAGTCACATCGAGCTACAGGATAATGGAGGTGGTACCACCGAAGCCGATAGCCTCACTGTCAATCCCATTCTAGATACTTAAGTCTGACGCCACAGCGATGCGCGTTAGATCGAAAATTGCCGAACTGGCTACTCCTAAGAGTCTCTCATTCCCTACAATTACTCCAGCGCATGTAACGCTGTACTCGACCGGTATAAGCGCCATCTACCACGCATCTGAAGCCATTCATGTAGTGGCAGCGACGTCGACAGTGGTTGCTTTCGGGTAGTTTTACCAGCTCTATGCGAGGTAGTACCGCGGGCTTGATTTGCTGACAGATCCTCTAGATGGATGTACGATGAGACGATCTACTACCTTAAGCATAGCCCATAGGAGAAGTTCGTTAGATACAAGCGAGGAACGGAGCAGGATCTGCGGGACCTTAAACAACGCCTAGAGGCTAGGGAGCAGATTGGAGCCCTGTTCTGCGAGCTGCCGAGTAATATATTTCTTTCGACTATAGTACTACCGCGCCTTCGGGCGCTCGCGGATAAGTATGGGTTCATGATCGGGTGCGACGACACGATTAACGGGTTCATTAATCTGGATCTCATACCCTACGTCGACGTGATGCTGACCAGTCTCACCAAAATGTTCAGCGGCGCATCCGATGTCACCGGAGGCAGGTAAGAGAAATGCAGTCCCGCCCTTCTCCGTAGCTTACTAGATAGCTAACCACTATGATGCACAGTGTCATCGTCAGCCCGGCCTCGCACTACTGCGACGCCCTGCAGTCGGCACTGCAAGCGCGCTACGAGCGGCCCATAGCCTTTCCGCTGGATGTACAGACGCTGGAACACAATAGCCAGCACGTGCGATGGCGTGCGCAAAGGTGCAACGCAAACGCGCTGACGGTTGCCCATATGCTTTACGGCCACCCTCTGATCAAAAGGCTCAACTACCCACGATATGACGAGTCGCTGCCCGTCTATCGTAGCCTCATGCGAGGACGAAAGCAGGGACTAAGGCAGAGCGGAGATCCCGTTGAGGCAGGCTACGGTCCCCTCATAAGCGCCGTCTTCTACGATGCCGCCGTCGCCCAGCGCTTCTATGACTTGCTCAACTTGCCTAAAGGCTCGAGTTTCGGTACCAATTTCACTATTGCTGTGCCCTTCATCTTGCTAGTGCACTACTATAATCGGCACCAAGTGGCTGTGCATAGTCTGCCCGAACACATCATCCGCATCAGCGTCGGCCTGGAAGATGTAGAAGACATCAAGACTGCTATCTAGGAAGCGCTGGAAGGGTGTGTAAAAGAAGATGCGCGGGCTATGAGCTAGGAGAGTGTCAACTAAGGGGCGATTATGCTTTTGGGAGACGCGGCTAAACTTAGCTTAAGCGAGTAAGGCTGTACAAATATCATTGCAAATACATCAACGTTATGCCTCACTGATCATCGCCGTCCCGCTTGACTAGGATGAGATCTGGAACTCCTGAAACACTTGGTATAGAAAACAGAAGAGTCGACGGATGTATCACGGTAGACTGACCGACTTTCCGCAGTGATCGGCTCCCCCTACAGGGACATTACTCACGCAGCAGTGAAAGGGTTTGGAACAAGTCAAGTACGGCTCCCGCCGTGAGCCGAAATGCTTAGCGCAATATAGGTGGACACTTATTTCGAGCCGGGGCGGGGGCGGCCTAGCTCGGACCCTATCGAAGTTCGCGACATGTCGAGTAGAGCGTGAGCGCCCGTGCTTGCCGCTCGCAGCCGAAGGACATGGATGTGTAGGGGTCTGCCGGGAACCGAGGTCATCATCCTAGCCGGCCGTTATACACTGTGGTATGTGCGTGAGACGCAATTTTCTGCTCTGTAATCCAGGCTTGTCGATTAGGGGCTGCAGGAAGACTCAGCGCTTTGACGGGTCGAATCGAGTAGCCGAGCAAAGCTAGCTTCACGTCACTTCGAAGGAGTATTTTCGCTCTCGATTTGGAGTCTTGGTAAGAGTTTATAATTTGACACGACACAGGCATCGTCGGAATCACGATGTCTGGCTTTGTCTTGGGCCCCGCCATGAAGTATAGACGCAATCGAATCAGCAGCAGTCAAGGAATGACATAAAGTCAGTCTGTGTACGACGTGCTGCCGTAACAGTCTAATACTTGCTTATCGCGGGACACCTTACGGAGCGTATCTGGAACTCCATCTAGTGACAATAAAAATGAAGAGAAGGTGACGTGTACAAGTGTTCGACGTCATCTATTGCCGAGCTGCATCGAGTTTTAAGGAGAGGGTCTTCCTGACGGCTATCCTATACTGTTAGTAGGCTGGGTTTCTTAACGACCGTACAACGGTAAGACTTTGCGGTCCATCATGAACGCGAGCATGAAGTGTTTTGTGCAGCCAGGAGGCTAATGTCTGAATATTCGGGCAACCATGGAAAACACTCATTGCTCAATACATATGCGTGTATTAACCAATTTTTTGAGTGACTTAAGCCAATAGAAAAGAGTGATACTCTACATTCTTACAATATACAAGTGTGCCTCACAGTCGGTTGTAATGAGGTAAGGTCTAGACATAAAGTCGTGGAGATATGATAGAACGTCAAGATTGGCAAGAAATATGTGCGCTCGAGCTCGATGGACGCTGTTGAGTCCGGATTGATCAACACATTCAGAGTCAAAGCATCGGCATTGTACAAGCTACACTATGCCTGCGACACCAAGCTGGACGGCAAGAGCTTGGTTGATCGGGTGGACCCAGTTGCTCTACGATCGTGAGACGAACAGAGAGCCTTTCTGGATATGCTGGGCAACGCCAAGCCATGGGTGATCAAGGGGAACAGTAGTGCAAGCCAGCTTGTATAGGCACTTACATGGGGCGGCAAGATGTATGGGGCCAACGACGACGCCGAGATGGAATTGCTTACGCAGTGGGTCGATGGTCTACATTTCCGCCTAGCATTTTCTCCGCAATGTGCTTGCTACATAGCTGCATTGCTGACGGTAGATTTCCCTATGTGCCTTTAAGCCAACAAACGGCAACGAGCGCGTCGGTAAGATAGCGCAGAAAGAGAGAATCGGATTCAAGGCGTATTTTCGAGGGTCGGATACTGAGCCGGCACGATATAATCGTTCGTGCGCCAATTTGAGATGGCAAGGGCTTTCGCTGACAATTGATATATTTGATCTGGAGAATAAAAAATGGAAAGCTGTTTCTTCGTGGAGATTAGCCTTGCTCGCTAAGCCAGGGAACCGTCGGGTGCGCGCGGCAACCGACGGATCTTGGTAAACGGCGTAATCGGCAGTAGCCATTTAATATCTAGCCGACGCCCCTCCAAAGTGAACCAACGTAACCATGAGATTTCGATGCACTGTCCGACGGCAACATTGGTGGTCACGACGTCTTCACTAAGATCTTTGCCCGTGTGCACCTCCATGCAAGATCGATCACTCGTCCTGAATATCGATGGACGCAATCCAGTTAAACCCTACTAAGCTTACCATGGAGCGACCGTCCTCCACCGAGGTCAGACCCTCTGATCGTACAAAACACGGTCACCGCCTGCCTTTCACGGCGATTTGCGTACTGGATGACTGGATGCGGACACATGAGAGGAACACGTATCCAACAAAAAGCGAAAAAGCCAGTCTCGAGCGCCTTACGAAATTGACTGCCCGCCAGCTGGACACTTGGTTCGCAAACGCGCGGCGTCGTCGGCAAACGCATAGTAGGAACGAGATGGAAGCGAGTGAGGAAGCGGGCGAGATCCTGGCCATATGTCAACTTCGCTAAACGCTCAATTTTCCAACATCAAAACTCTACCGGTCTTCAACCAACAATATTCAAAACACTTTCCAAACATCACACATCTCATTCAAACATCAGCTCAACATGTCTAATGTTCACAGATCCCAAGACCGTCTTTTCCTCCACATGGCTGCTAACACATATGCTGCGATTGCTAAGCTCAGAGCAGCAATCCAGCGTCTGTTTACTTTGCGCGCGCGTGTCCAGCCTCATACACACCGGAACGACCTCGTCGAAGCAGAAGCGCTTGTAATGGACTCGATCCGCATTGTTGCCCCCCACCGCTGGCATTTCAACGCTGTACCGCCCACTTGCCCTCCGATTGTGGACGCTCCTGGACCCCGCCCTGATTGGAGTCGTCTAGGTCTGCGTGCAACATTTTGCCCATTCAGTCATCAATGAGTGGATCGCTCTGGCGAACGTTGCGTCGAGGGAGTCTTCTGGCGAGAACTTGGTATTTTCGCGGCTCATCTGAACGGATTGGGTCCTGGACCTTCTAATCCCAGTCAACGCAACGACCGCAACCAGCAAGCATCTCTCTGCAACGGACCTCCTCGTCGCCAGTATCTTGCTCGCAGCAGATCGCCTACTCGTCTCGAAAGCTGCCACGGGAGGTCTCTACGCCGCCAGGAGGAGCTTCGTGGATACTCCTCACGTTGCCGTCAAGATGCTCGGAATGTTTACTACATATACTGAAGAAGGAGGACAAAAGTGGCCCGAAAAAGGCTGATGTGGTTTCGCTTT
Organism: Aureobasidium subglaciale EXF-2481; assembly: GCF_000721755.1. Classification (NCBI taxonomy): domain Eukaryota; kingdom Fungi; phylum Ascomycota; class Dothideomycetes; order Dothideales; family Saccotheciaceae; genus Aureobasidium; species Aureobasidium subglaciale. Next base: position 47,136 of record NW_013566975.1, on the reverse strand, counting down.
TGGTTTCTCCAGACATCAATAGACATAGATTGGACTGGCTCACATCGTTGCACTCTTTTGGCACTTCCATTTCTGAATACATCACGCGACATCCCTCAACTTGTAATGTTTTGCCTCGTCTCTTGGTTAGACCAGAGAAAACGCGATACAAACGCGACAAAGTGGACTTGTTTGATCTAAAGAGCATTGTGTAGAGAAGGAGTGCATGCCAAACTGCATATAGAATGGATCCTCTTTTCGACAAGGCGGTAGTCAAGCTGGGGAGACGTCTGGTCATAAGCTCTGATAATACTCCAAGCTCGGACCGGACACTTTATGATTTCTTCGCACGTTTATTCAAGCTGGCCACAAGAATACACAAGATCAATTCAAGAAAGGCATAATTACGTTCTCGATCTATATTCCTACTTGATGTTCAGACTTGGTTTCACCACAAAGAGGTTACTTGTCCCTGATACCACGTAGAGGTGGAGCATATCATCAGGGTGGTTTTTTATACGAGGTTGTCTCCTGTTTTGCTGTTTGTGTGGGGTTTGTTATTATATAATGTTTTTTTGTTTTTTTTTGTATTGGAGAGCTTAATGGCCAGGGAGCCGGAGCTTGACCCTTTAGCCTATTTGGGGTGCTCACCAGCTCCCAATGGTGGGCAGCGGCAATGCGAATGCAGTCCAGAAGGACGGCCCATGCCTCAGAAATTGCGTCGACAGTCGATGTCGATTGTGCGCGGATTCCTTGGAAGCGTTGTTGTGCTGCTTGCACCTGCGCATACGCAGCATCCTTACTGCTGTAAAATGTCAGGTAAGGACGTCTCATTTGAAAGCATGACATGGTGGCTATTGTATAGAGTTCGTAGATTAAAGATCTGTGTTGTTTGTCCGTTGGAAAGTATGCGCACAAAGTTGTAAGAAAAAGCTCGGAAGATCTGAGACTTTGTGAATGACCGGACGAGTTGTGGTGCACGGGCTTCACTCCCACCGTCTCAGTCGCTAATCAGGCTGTGTGTCATGTGATACCGTGCTTTTCGTGTACGGATACCCAAGATCCAAGCATAGAAGGAGTCTTGAGACAGACGACAATGGCAGTGATTTATGTTCCTCAATGTCTGCCATCAGACTATGCAGCTATTCTCCGCTCTCCTCTCATGACTGTCACGCAATAGAACGAGGACTCAATGTTGGCTCTAAGAAAATACATAATCCACTTTCCTGTAGCCTGAACAGCCAAGATCATGACTTAGACAGTGCTGCCATTGCTACTTAGGATGGTGACGATGCACGAGTACCTGGATCGGCGGATGCCCTCTCGAGCAGTGCCCTACAGACGGGCGTAATATTCTTGTGGCATGCGTAAAATGACGGAAGACGCACCTCGGATAGATTATGCTTATAGGTCTGATGACACGGCGACTTTTTGAGCGGTATACAGACTCGGAATACAAGCAGCAACAAACATCATGTTGCAAAGCTGATTTGGCATCGGCGAGGATTACAATTGACTAAGGGACACATTTTGGCCAAAGGGAAGGCTATCTAGCAAGTTTGCTAACGAGCACTGGATACCTCAGTACAAGATTCAGAAAATCGTCAGATTGCTACGGACAAACACACCGTACTTGACAGCCGATTGTTTTTATATGGACATGATTTGGAGCAGTCATACACGCTCGCGTCTAGCAAACGACATGATCAGCGCGCGGCGAGATCCACATGAACCCCCCACCCAGTGGCGCCTTTACTGCAGGCTCCCAAAACCCTGGTAAATAACATGCTTGTTGAATAACACATATCGAGGCGCTCTAATCACTAAGCCACCGCGGCAGTAGATGGAAAAAGCCAAATCTTGATGAATCGTGACTGTGACGGGACATCTTGCAGATATGATGCTATAGATTAGATCTTGCACTATCTTCCTTGCCCAATTAGCATTCTTGTGCATTGATGCCTGTCTACGTTCTCGAAGAAAGTTCAGTACATCCTGATGGTACCAGTCCTCTGTTCTCTTACCTTGCAGTTAATTCTTGTCATACTGAGGATATGACGATTTACTATCTGCTTTCAATACATTGGAGAGTAGAAATAACAGCCTTTCGGAGGACTCAACCGTATTATTAACGAGCACTGAAGATGCTATGATTTGAGGAGTATGACTTATCCACATGGGTCCCTTCTGCGTCCTCCGATCAGCAAAGGGCTGCAGCGTTTGATAGCACTTGATCACGCACTCGATTGACTCCTCCCAGAAACAAGCCTCGTAGATCATCGAAGTTTGGAGAAACGTTTTCTCTGCAAGATACCGAAACAAGCGTTGCGAGGCTTGCCTGATCTTTTGCCTAAAGCACTACTCTTCATAACTGTCGAGACGACAAAGGCCAGGGGATGATGTGACCTCTCAGGTCTACAACAGCAAGCACTTGGTATTTGCCAACCCATTGCTTTTAGGAGTACGTGCTTAGATGTAAGTGTACAGACAAACATGCGCATATAAAGCAGTAGACATGATCGAAAGTTGGTGAACCTTGACGAAGGTTCAACAACTGCAGAACTGAGAATCAGCGACGGCGTGTGATGGTTACATGAAGCTTGAGAGTTTGTCGCTGCAAAAACTAGGCATGTGTCCCCTCTAAAAACCAGCATAAGGCCAGCCATTATAATGGGGGAGCCAAATACCGGGTCGAAGATGTAGTCCGCCTGTATTTGGGGTTAAAAGAATGCCGATGCGCCCTTGTCGGGGGGTGCGCGATATTGCCCTAGGAGAGGGATATTTCACCCTAGGAGAGGGTTGTCGTATGACCTTCTGAAAAGATCTTGTCGTTTCACCTCCGAAAAGCCTTTTCGGTTGTCCTGGAACAGAACTAAAGAATGTTGAAGTGGAGGTTGGAGATCAAATTAATTCGACCATCTCGTAGTGTGCCGCGATTCGTCTGATGACTTGCTGCAAGGCAAGGTTTGACTTATATGCAGTCACGAAGAAAGGATAGATGGCGAATCTCCGAGGAGGCGATTGAATTTGCAAATCATTGTGCATTGAGACAGCTTGATTTGTACGCAAGTCAGGAGAGCGAGATGTCGTGTTGAACTTCTTGGGGTCGGCTGCCGAAGTTCTGCCACGCTGAGCCATTGACCCTGACTACCCTCCAGTTTCACGATGTAATTCCTGTCGCTGTATTAGTCGATGAAACAACGCTAGGTTTCTATATGCTATTTACTATATCCATACAGTGTGCTCTTTTTTCGCGTGGTGGTAAATGTCTGGTGTTGACACTATTGCAAAATGGTGCTCCAAGGTACCGAAATTCATTAGCGCGGCCACCGTGCAGAACACCCTACCAGCTTCCTCGATCTGCGACCTGTTCTACCACACGCTTCGTGATCTTGACTTTCGTCTCGTAAGAAAAGTAGGACCTTCCGATGCAACCACTTTCATTTTAGTGATACCGACACTACATGCACGATTCATCGGATTCCGACGTCCGAGCCACGATACCTTAGTCAGCAGCTGCAAGAGTTTAGCCCTGTGGCTTGATGCCCTGCACGTACGTCCGCCACACACGCCATCCACGTTCGACAAATTCCGGTGAGAAACAGGTTGCGTAAAGTTGCAGCATCGATTGGTTATTGTTGATGGTGACTTCGGCTGAAACGTGACTCGGAAGCCAAGGCCGGCCGGCAACATTCGTGCCCTCAAACTCTATCGCCACCACAATCCTCCCAAACCTCTGCGACTTGCAAGCCAAAAATATCAACATGGTTATTGAGGATCTTTTCTGAGAAGGCGCTCGATGTCTCTAGCCAGTCCGACAGCAGTAATCTTTATCGGCCGACAGAGACTTGATTCTCGGTCTTTGCTATCTTCTCCACACGGACCTCTTTGACGGAAAAATGGTCTCCACTCGCAGATCTGGAGAAAGAATGGAAAAGAGACCCACACAACAGACGGGAAATTCTCCATGGGCGTTTCTCCGCTTCTGAGAAGAGAGAAACTGTGGAGGAGACATGGAGGTCTGGACATGTCGTCGGCCTGCACGCTTTACCCATGGATTGGTAAGTTAGCCCTCAACGGACTTAGTGGGACGTTCGGCAACCTCGCCATGGTTTAAAGATGTCTCGCTCCCCTTGAGTCGCACCTCTCTTTCCCTCCTTCCATCTCTCTGGCTCCGCAGAGTCTTCGACGAAACAACTTGGCACAATATGGCGAACGCTTTCTTCAAGAATCGCAGGGTCTACCTCTTGACTTTGGTGGCCTACATGGCGAGTAACTTGCCATCACGATTTCTCGACAACACTCTAACCCCCATCGCAGGGCTCTTTCCTTTTCGGTTACGACACTGGAGTCATGGGATCCGTCCTGGAACTTGAGAGCTTCAAGCACGATTTTGGCATGGCCGCCTCCACCTCTGGGTTCTCAAGCAGTAAAAACGCAGAAATCTCGTCCAATGTGGTATCGCTACTTACCGCTGGATGCTTCTTCGGTGCTCTCTCTGCTCCCTGGTTGAACGAACGTCTTGGTCGCCGCTACTCTCTCATGATCTTCAGTGTCGTCTTCATGATCGGCGCTGCTGTACAGACTGGAGCTTCGCATGCTATTGGTACAATGTATGGTGGTCGCGTCATCGCTGGCCTGGGTATTGGTGGCATGAGCGCTATCACACCTGTCTTCGTCTCCGAAAACTGCCCACCTAACGTCCGTGGTCGCATTTCTGGTCTCTTTCAGGAGTTCCTCGTTCTGGGTGTCATGTTCAGTTACTGGCTCTGCTATGGCGTGAAGCGTAACATGGCGCCTACAACAATGCAGTGGCGCGTTCCTGTCGCTCTTCAACTCGTCCCTTCTGGCATCATGTTCTGCGGACTTTGGTTCTTGAAGGAGTCGCCCCGCTGGTTGGCAAAGAATGATTGTCATGATGAGGCTCTTGCTTCTTTGGCATATATCCGTTGCGTTCCCACCGACGATCCGGAAGTCCTCCAGGAGCTTGCTGAGATTCGTGCTTCGGTGGAAGAAGAATTCTTGGCTACCGAAGGACTCAGCTGGAAGGAGTGTCTGAAGCCTGGTTATCGCGAGCGGTTCGGTCTTGCTTTCTGTATCATGTTCTGGCAACAGTGGTCAGGTACAAACTCTATTGGATATTACGCGCCTCAAATCTTTGCATCGGTATGTGTTATTATTTGTGCATGTCATGACTTTCGCTGACTTCAGGAATAAGGTTGGCTTGACTGGCTCTAGCACCTCCCTCTTCGCCACTGGTATTTACGGCACCGTCAAAGTCATCACCACCGGTATCTTTCTGATCATCGGTATCGAGCGCTTCGGTCGCAAGTGGCCACTTGTCGCAGGAGCATGGTGGATGGCTGCAATGATGTTCATAATCGGCGCTGTCCTCGTCTTTTTCCCGCCCAATCCAGATGCTGCCTCTGTGAGCTCCTCTTCTATTGCTATGGTCGTGATGATCTACCTGTACGTTATTGGCTACTCTGCTTCTTGGGGCCCTGTGCCTTGGGTCTATGTCGCGGAGATATTCCCCACAAGACTCAGAGCTTACGGTGTCGGCCTTGCTTCTGCAACCCAGTGGCTGTTCAACTTCGTCGTTACGAAGGTCACGCCTGCGGCCATCAACAGCATTGGCTGGCGTACATTCATTATGTTCGGATGTTTCTGTACGGCGATGGGAGTTTTCGTCTTGATCTTCCTTAAGGAAACCACAGGCCGCAGTCTGGAAGATATGGACATTCTGTTTGGAGCCATCACTCCCGAGCAGCGTCGAAAGGATGTCGAGTTGGCTGTTGCTGAGGAGTACAAGGCTGACCCTCATGCCCAACATGTTGACCGTGTTGGAGAGGAACAGATTTACAAGAATAGAGATGTCAAGTAATCATTGCATGGATGGAACATAGAGGGAGCATGGATGGACTGGCGTAGATGGAAGACACAGCCACAAGAGCCGAGCATAGATATAGATTATAGAGTACGAAATCACGATCATCCATAAGACCCACCTGCTACAGCGGCACCCGTATCATTGACATCGCAATCGTTGTCGTATCACAAGGGTTGTGTTGGCCCATCTCACCAACCTCTTCCACCACCTCTTACACCGTATCGCAAGCGTATCCATCTTCAGCCTATCGCTGACCGGTAAGGCTGATAACGATGTCCGCGCGTCCCAGCTCCAGCTTCCAAGTATGAATCGATCTATGAGTCTTTGCCAACAATCACTATCAATATCAGTGATGAGGCGGTGGCTAGTCAGATCAATCGGTGTGACATGCAAGGCTAGAAAAGCTGATGCCTAAGGTGGCTGGAAGGTGCAGGGTGCACAGCTTGCACAAATTGTGCACAGAAGAGCTGAATTGAGCAAGAACTGAGGGTTCCTTGGCGTCGTCACAAAACGTTTCTGCGAATGTGGGGTAGGGGGCACCAAAACAGGAACAGCACAACAAGCGGCGTATCTGGATACGGCCGCGTGTTCTCCTATGAACAGGTATCGATCGCAAAGCACTGCCCAGCATATCACCATATAAAGCTTTTTCGCTCTCGCAAGAACTTCTCGAGAAGAGAAAGCTGAAGCAAGTTTTTCGCAACAGTTTCCAACTCGGAGTCGGGAATCGTAAGATCCGGACAGTCGGGACTTCAAAAAGGGCCGTTGTGTTTTGGACCCTCCGTTTAGCTTCCAAAGAAGCCGACATAACTTCAGCTTTCCTCCCTGCCATTTCTTGGTCCCAAGCTTCTCGTAAGCGACCGGTCTCCCTAATAACACCTACCCTTTCCGATGCTGCGACTTTGATATTCTGGATACTTTGAGGAAGGAAGATGGAGAATCTGCAGATTCATTCGAGGGTGAGTTTTCCAGCCCCGCTGTCCCTCTGACGTGTATGCGGTCAAGCCCGGACCGAACCGAAAGTGTATAACGAGAGCTGACAAGAATCAACAACGCAGAGCTACATCGTGCGCTGGGTGCACGTCAACGAAGGCCACTCGATCGGATGGAGCGTTCAACCTCACAAGAAAAGCATCAACTTTGGCATCTTCAAACACCCTGGCACCAAGAATGGGCTCGCTCCTGGGATGCCCACGTCGTCCTCTGCGACTCTCGAACCCCCGCCGAGCTCCCACAGCAACGACGAACCCGTGAACGATGGAAAGAAGAGAAGAGGATCGGTAGCCAAGCATGAGGCCAGCACCGTCATGGAGAAGCTACATAACATTGGCTTGCGCTGTGTCGAGTGGGTTGGCAACTGCGAGGCGGATCAGGTCAGAGTGGGCACTTACGATGTCGCGCCTGGCCAGGGAGGCATGTACGGCTTGGTCTTTGACAACACCTTCAGCAAGACTGTGTCCAAGACGGCGACTCTGGTCCTCATGACACATCCCACCAACGCACCACCGAAGTCCAGAGCCCAACTCAAAGCGCAACCGAGTACGCCGAATCTCAAGTCTAGCCCACGTATTGCGCCTTCGCCAGGAGCGTCTGTCGAGTCGCTGGGAAAAGAGCTGGAAGTCACACAAGCTGCAAAGGGGCAGAGGCAGTCGTTTCATGGCTCGCTTGCGCCGCACGACATTCACAGCGGCACTCTGGGCAAGCGACGCAGAAAGAAGGGTCAAGGCTATGCTCGTCGATTCTTCTCCCTCGACTTTACGTCAGGCACGCTGTCATACTATCGCAACAGTCATGCTTCGGCCTTGCGTGGCGCTGTGCCTCTGTCGCTTGTTGCTGTTGGTGCAGATTCCAAGACTCGCGAGTTCTCTGTCGATTCTGGTGCTGAGGTCTGGCATCTCAGAGCTAGCAACCAGAAAGATTTCGAGGCGTGGAGGGAGGCTCTTGAACGTGCTTCTGCTACTGCCGTCTCCGGACCCTCGACTCCGGCTGTCTACAACCAAGGCAGGAGCCACTTCCCAGGTGCTTTAGATGCCGTCACGTCGGTCGAGTGGGAGCGTGCCGAGGAAATTGTCAGCAGGATTTCTGGCTCACGCGACGCTTTGCGACGACTCGCCCAAGATACTGATGTCAAGACGTCACCTTCTATCAGTGCCGCTTCCCCCAGTGCATCATCTGTCGAGTCTGGAGCAAACCCCTTCTTCTCGGAAGCCGACTCAGCTTCTGTCACCACCTCGTCCGAGAGACTACCTTTCTGGAAGCGCAAGCCCAGTTCTGCCAGCACCAATGCCTCACCTGTCAACTTCAAACGCAAAACTTCAGGCCAACAGCTTGTAGTCCCTGACGCCTCTGTCTCACCCGTCACTTCTCCCACTCCCAAATGCTCAATCAAGCAACCTCAGACCGCCTCCATCACTATGCAAGATACACACGAAAGATGTCTGGCTCTTCTTCGCGATCTGGACAGTGTGGTCAACGACTTCTCCGCTCTCCTTGCAGAGTCAAAAGCACGTCGCATGCCCATCAATCCGAATCTGCTCGCTCCCGCTGCCTCTCGCTTGTCCATCGACTCGGTCTCGTCACAAGAATTCTTCGATGCCGAGGACGTTCCTTCTCAGCTCTTGTCCATCAGGAGATCAAGTGAAGCTTCAAGAGAAAGCAGCTCAGAATTCCAGGATATTGCCTCCAATGCTGGCGACTCGGATACCAGTAGTGATGCGGGAGATACCACAATCACCTCAAATGACACGGCTGCAGCACCTGGCCAGACTTCTCTATTCCCTGCTAAACCCACACCGTTAACCACGCCTCTGCCAAAGATCACCTACCGCGCCACCATCTCTCCACCTAAACAACCTCCTCCATCTCTCATTGGCTTCCTCAGAAAAAATGCTGGAAAGGATCTCAGCACAGTCAGCATGCCTGTCACTGCAAACGAGCCACTATCAGCCCTTCAGCGCCTCGCCGAGCCTTTCGAGTCTGTGGATTTACTACACAAAGCCTCAGCTCTTCCCTCACCAGACAATGCTCTCGATCGTCTCGTCTATGTAGCCGCCTTTGCCATCTCAAACTTCGCCAGCAATCGTGTCAAGGAGAGAGCCATTCGCAAACCATTCAATCCTATGCTTGGCGAAACCTACGAACTCATCCGCTCAGATCTTGGCTTCCGCTTCGTTTCCGAGAAGGTCTGCCATCGCCCAGTCCGCATGGCTTTCCAAGCAGACGCTCTTGACGCAGCATGGTCAATGTCTCAATCTCAACAGCCTACTCAAAAGTTTTGGGGTAAGAGTGCTGAGCTGAATACAGAAGGCAAGATTAGACTTGTTCTGCACAATGTGAATGGCGAGAAATTCTCTTGGACGCTGGCAACTTGTTTCCTCCGCAATGTCATTGCTGGTGAGAAGTATGTCGAGCCTGTCGAGAGCATGACTATCATCAACGAAACTACTGGAGCAAAAGCCGTCGCGACGTTCAAAGCCGGTGGTATTTTCTCTGGTCGCAGTGAAGAAGTCACGACACAATTCTATGATGCATCATCATCTTCACCTCTTCGTCCTACACTCACAGGTAAATGGACAGAAGGTCTTTCAAGAGCAGACACCGGCGAAGTGATCTGGTCAGCCGGCCCTCTCGTCCCCAACGCCCCCAAAGTCTACGGCTACACCTCCTTCACAGCCTGCCTAAACCAGCTGGACGATTCCGACAAGAAAGCAATTTCACCCACAGACTCTCGTCTTCGCCCCGATCAACGCGCTCTCGAAGACGGCAAAACAGATGAAGCGGAAGCACTCAAGGCAAGACTTGAAGAAAGGCAAAGAGCTAGAAGAAAGGTATTGGAAAGTCATGGTGTGGAGTGGAAGCCCAGGTTCTTTGAACTTGCCAAGGGAGATGAAGGAGATGAAGAAGTTTGGCGCTTGATGGGCGGCAAAAATGGGTATTGGGAGTGTAGAGACAAGGGGGAGTGGAAGGATGTGGAGCCTGTCTTTGAGATATGAGCTTGCATATGCAGGGAAAAGAGCCACTGTTTGCTTTGGAGATGCCAAGCTTTGGAGCTGAAGACAATCAGCGGAATCTCAAATCACAATTTCTGCCATCTTTCTCTCCATGACCCATACTCTTTTGCTTCACGAACTTCGTTATGCTTGTTTGATGACAGTTCCTTGGAGGGCGTCTAGTTGCCGATACTTCTTCAGGATTGCTTGCCACGCTAGCCAACAGAGCTGTGTGTTGGCCTCTCTTCCAAACTCCCACTACATCAACATGCTAAATTGGCAAGAAAGCCACACAAAGCAACAATTGCTGAGTTCCTCTGGGCCCTTTTGTTCCGAGAGCATGGCGTCCCATTCAGCAAGATGGCTGATGCTTGCCTCTGCCCATCACTTGTCTTTGTGTCGCAGGTAAAAGTGGCAGTCGTGGAATCCCCAAGAAAGCGTTGGCTAATCTGTAAAATAGGAAGCAAACTCTCGACGCTTTGAGTGCGGGGGACGACAGCTGAGGTTTGGACATATAAATGGGCTGTCATCTACTCACTGGCAGGATCATTGCAAAGTCATTCTAATTATCTCATCAGCTCATTCTTTACTGTCAGGATTTTCCTTTGCATTTTCAGTATCTCATCCATTAGTTGCTTGCGGAGTTTGTGCTACTCGAACATGTCATCGTTGCTGTCTTCCCATCGTCGCTTCCTCGTCATGGATTGGCTCCATACAGCACTCGCCATGTCTGCTCTCATCACTGTTCTTATCGACTCAAGCATCATCGACAACTGTACCTTCATCATCCTATCTATATATACCGGTTACCTGTTGCTACTGCATCAGGCCGTGAAGTTTGGAAAAAGAATCGGCATCGACCCTTGCAGCATCAATCAGGCACGCTTTACACAGGAGCAGCCAACTCTGAAATCTCAGGACCTGCGCGAAGGCAGGCTAAGCAACCTCAACCAGTAAGTCTAAGAGCAAGAAACTCTTGTTGCGGTTCAACTTTCACTAACTGGTTACGTGCGATAGTTTCATTGAGTGTATTATGAACACTTCAAGAAGAACGATCCGGTTCCTCTAGGAGTACAACTCCCCATCGACGCGGCCAGCACTCGATGGGAGTACCTGGCGTACGCCCCGAGAAAGTTTGATGTCAACAATTTCGACTGGGGTAATGATGAGCACCGCCACGTCGCGTCCTCGCCAACAAGTACTAGAATTGAGTCTCAGCTCCATTGCGAGATCTGTGCTCTCTGTTCAGATTCCGTCACGGTGGATGACAGGCAGGTCGTCACCAATCATCGACGACCTCTCTCTCATCATTCTTGATAAGATCATGTCACTTTATCCTCTGGAGACATTTTTGCATGTCCAGCCTTGTTCGAAGAACAGCCGAGTGCCCAAACAATCGCTACACACCTGAGATTTGTCAAGGGACTCAACGTCGACTGTATCCTGTCGTAGCATCATGATCAGTCGCTTCCCGCGCCCCTCTGTCATCATCTACAACCTCACAGCTCCCGCGACCAGCTGCCTCTGTGTAAAATGCTGCCAAGTGCAACTCTCCACCTTCAGCCATGGATCCAAGATGCGCCTTCGACCAGATTCGTTGTCGCACCTATCAGCTTCAGCACAGCCATTGTCTGGCTTATATATACACGTCTTTGAGCAGAACCAGTTCATCAGCTATAGGGACCCTACTCGCAACACTACATGGGCGAATTTCTATCCTGCGGTCGCCCGACTTGATGCCCAAGGTATAAAGATGTGATTCTTCGACTGCATCTTATACGCATTCGACGGCCGCAACGGTGAGTTCCCTCTTCCGCAACTGCGTCTTCTCAACTGCGAGGCCCGCGGAAGCTCTTTCTTCTATCTCGTCAATCCCGAGATGTGGCAGCTTCGCCTAGAGAATGTTTCTGCACGCTTTCAACAACTGCGACTAGAGATTGCGCACAGGCCAACTCATGCATGGTATATATCTCATCTATCGACTCAGAAGTGACTTCTCCCGACAACTCCTCGAGAGATGGTCAGGACCGGCAGTTTTCGACGATAGTCGCCGTCGTCACCGTAGCCGTCGCCGCCACAGAGCAACTTACAACCCTCATATTCGATCGACTCTAGCGGCCAATCGCCACTGCCGTCCGCGCCGCTATTGCCTCGCACTTACCGTACCAAGGCTCCGGCCCCTGCCACCAACTCCGTCAATATCTCTGGCTCCTGCCGCATGCTTCACGCAACCTTTCGCAGTCACTGTCCCATTTCCATGTACAAGCGACTTTACAAGATGGTTCGTGCAGACATTCGCCTCCAGGTTCCTTATCTCGTCCAATCGTCCCCAGGCGCTCGAGAACAAGTATCAAAACTATCTAGAGACCGGAACCGCCGTTCAAGGGCAGAGTTGAGTTGTCATCCTCCAAGCACGGCACTCAGATTCGCCACCCTCAATCTTCGGTCCAAGATGCCGAAGATCAACATGTAAGAGTTGTGAGATACTGACCGACTTCTCGATCTCAGTACTGGTGTTTATCATGTCTGTTTCGGCTGTTGATATTCTTCCTGTATACTGGACTTCTGGCTGCTTGCCCTACGAAGTCCCAAAACGATTGTCACACTACCCAGGAACGTCCTCGTCATCCAAAGAATCCTATGGGCTCCATCGACAGTTGGTGAAGGCATACACGTCAACATGAGTTCTTCACTGGTGTCTATCTCATCCTCAAAGAGTTCCCGAACTTGCGTTACAAGACTGCCAGAAGATCAAACCAGTTTGCAAGAGGTCCTCAGAGTAACATACGCACGGCTGGCATTACAGAACATCCCTTCAACGATGACCACCCTTCCTCGTGTGTTCCTCCAAGACTGGGTCCGCTACGTCGTGTCTGTTTCTGGCGCCCGTCTTCTCGACCCTAACCCTCAGCTTCGGGGCGCCGATGTGGCCACTGCCATCCGTCCTGGCACCTCCGCTGAGCAGACTATCAAAGTTCAGGAGGATGGCGCTACAGCTGGAGACCCCGTTGTTATCGACGATGATTCTGAGGGCGAGGGGTATGATATGGGAGGTTTCGGAAAGATGCTCGAAGACCTCGCCCGCAACGGAGGATAGGAGGATACCAGCCATGACTTTATTGTATAATACACTTGACTCGACGCGCCACCTGAGACAGTCAACACAAAACACATCATCGCTTGGATACTTCGTGGTCCTGTTCCTCTCTCCGCGAGCCCAGAATCTACTTCCCCGATTCGACTGGAAGAACAGCATCGCAGCTCCTAGCAGCCTTGCCAAACCTAGTGTTGCTCTGGGCTATACTAAAGGACGAACGCGACTACTGGAATAGAGCGCAAGACCTCTGCGTCTTTGCCGCTATTGGCAAGCTCACAACCTCAAAGTCGCTCACGTCGACTGCGAGCTAAGGAGCGTACAACTCATGGAGCTGGCTCACCTCTCAAAACTATCACAACCACATTCGCGAACTTATGGTCGGAGTCAGACTAACCAGCCACACCCCTCCCGGTCAGACCAGCAGCACCGCTCCCATTCCCCCTCCCAACTTTGGCACCGGTCTCCCCCACACCGCCCAATCGGTCCTGGCCCTAAGCCTATCAGTCGCTCTTCGACCGCTCGTCCCGCTCCTCAGCAGACTGATGCAGCCGGTCCTCCCCCCTACCGGAGCCGGAGGTGCCGCTCCTCAACAGATCCAGCGTCCCGGCGCTTGGCCCCAAACCAGACTGGTCGGTATGGCCGGTTACGCTGGTGGGCTGCGTGTCATCGTCGCCCCGGTTCCCATGCCCTTCGACCCCACCGGTCCTCCCACTTTGGCCGTCAGCGCCGGTCAAGACAACCGCGCCCGCATGCGCCACCGGGTGACCAGTAGCAGCTACACCGATCAGCGCACCGCTGGTACCATCTCTGTGATGGCAACTCGATCAGCTGGAATGCGCTGTCTGCTACCCCCGGTGTTCGGTGGCCCGGCCGCTCCACTGGTGCCACCAGAGACCAGATCACCCACACTCACGGATCTCGTCTCACCTTGTGGAGCTGGCCTACGGGCGATCCCACCAATCAGATGATCGCTCTAGATATTGTCTCGGTCATGCTCCGCTTCGCGAATTGTCACGAGGCTTGCCTCCTAACTCTACACGTTCCAAAATCCGTACTCCGCTACAAACATGCTTGTCGTCCTCTTCAATGTTAAGCGTGCAGGTGAATCCTGGCTTTTACTTCGGAGAACTTTTTTAAGCTCCTGGCCTTATCACCGAGATCTTCTCTCGCGAGGACTTCTTCTATGGGCACATCGACACTCGTTACCTCTCCAGTCTTCGAGTCTCAGCTGCGATTCACCAAAGTGATCTTCCCATTTCCACCAACACTCGAAGCCATCACTCGATTCTGGCCATTCTCGGAACTTTCCCAACCTGTCGACCTGGGTTCGCTACATGGCTGCTGCTTGTCGAGTTCCTTCCATGGACCCAAGAGAGACTTCTGCTCTGATTTGAACCCTTAGCGAGGCATTTCCAGTAAGCGTTAGTTGTCACTATACCGAAGCCACCTCATAATCGAAAGTCGCCGGATCAAGCATCTTCCAAACCTGGCTATGCATATATGTACGGCACCTGCTCTGACCTAGTGCTCTGTTTTACCCGCACCTCCTCTTCATCAGGATCCTGTAGCTCGAAGAAATGCCCATGGTCACAAACAGTCCTTGAGTGCATCGAAGCATTATGGTGACCACATCGTGCTTAGACGTGGTGAGCTCCATGAGTTTGATGACCTGAGCACATTCATCCTCCAGCTCTCCACGGTGATCATCAGTGAGGCAAGAGTCCTTCCTCACCTGTCCGCCCCAGAAGCACGTTCCCAGGCTCTCTCACCAACGACCAGGTATTGCAAGAGAGACGTAAGCAAGAACCTGGCAACTTTGACAAAGTCAAGCAAACTGTGTCACTGATGCGATTATCTTGAGATTGCGCGCTCTCAGTGTGGATCGTTTGTGTTGCGACTGCGCCATCGATAGAGACACAAACAGATACGATTCTCTGAACCACTACGGCCTGAGGATGACTTATGTGATCGCGCAAACTGGACTCGCTGTAAAACTGCTGCTCACCGAACACCCTCCGTGATCTCGAGCGACGCTTCTGCTCTGGATAACATAGTCAGCGATTGTCACCGTGATCTAGCCTTCTCGAGATCGGGACACGCCAAACTAGTCGTCTTCCAACTTTGACTATATATATACGGCACCTGCTCCGACCTAGTCTGGTGCATTGTCCCAGTAAGCGCAGCAGAAAAGACAAAAGCGGAAGATCAGACCCGTAGGGTCATTCCTTGCTGGCTTGCCTGAGAAGATCTCCAATGAAGGATACAAAGTCGATCCGGCAGTTCAACTCCTTCTACAAAGTGTGGGCGCAGAGCAAAAGAATGAAACTGGGACTGGTGGATTACATTGGGTTAGATACATGTGGCTGTTGCGTTGACCTCATTTTCGTCAATTCAGAACATGCCACGCAGGCGCGTTGGTCCTCACCGCAGAGTCGCGCAAGCCGCCCCTCAGCAGCAGGCCGTTTAACTTCGTCAATCCTGGCTAGTTCAACGGGGTGCACAGGGTCAGAGGTATCGATATATTATATCGAAGCAACACCACCACGGCAACAGTCCTACCAGGCACGGAAACAGTCACAACAGCGCCGCCAGCGTTCCCATGTGGAAGTGTCATCAAGGACATGAGGAACCGATATAACAATACGAGGCACCGGCATCAATCTTCCTTGAATATCTCGACATGCCGTCGATTCACAGACGTAGCGGTTCGTCAGTCGTTATACGGCTAGAAGAGGTCTTCAAACTCGTGCTTAAGATGAGCCCTATCGAGTTACCGATTCCTGGTTCTCAGAACAGCCTCCGTGACGATCCGATCGCTGGCGTTGCATACAGAGGGCTATGTGACATCTTTGCGAATGTCCTCATTGAACCCCGATACCCAGACTCCTGACGGAGAGGAGAATCGGCATTCACGTGTGAAGGATGGCTAAGATGGCCGTCTCTGAGGACTCCTCCTCGCTTGAGGGAGACAAGGTTAGTACCATCTTAGCGCGACATTTTCACGATCCTAACGCAATGATAGTACTATCGCTTCTACATCAACAACTTCGTTCGTGACAAGACCGCGCCCCTAAGACTTTACCTGGCTTGAGTGCAGTCACATCTCAGACTAGTCCCTCAATCCCGTCAAGGTTGTCAAATGGGGTCTTGGATGTGGGACGCGGTCTTGCCCAGATTATTGACTACCGAAATCCCACAAGCAACACATACACTACGTGCCTCGCGACCACAATCTCAAGAACATCATTTGAGTTGATATGATCATCGCATACTTCAACTCCTAATCGAGCTTCCCTGGCTATAGCAGCACTTCCCCTCGTTCTATTACTGGACTTCCCAACTACTTCAACGCCTCCATAACCACTCATCATATTATACTAGTCAATTTCAACTTGACCAGACGAATCCTTGTCGCTGTCGTGTCGACTGATCAAGGCATAGAAGCTCCTTTTTCTCATCTCGTTGGTCGATTTGACTTTGCAGTGTCGCTTTAGGCACAGCTTGTTGCCTTCGTCGACACAAGTACGGTATTCTATCTCTGGAGACCGATTCAGAAGGCTTTATGGCAGATCAATCAAGGATACCTGCACCGGTTGCGCAAACAAGCGACAGTGTTGCGAAAACGTTCCTGGCATTCTGTCTGACTGTGAATTTTCCAGAGTAGTAAAAAGCAAAAGACTCGCATTATCTTTGTAATTCGCCGTCAATTCCTTCCGCTGCCCGTTCTTATTTTATCGCTCCGTAACTTCCGCCGAGTACGTCGAGTAGAGAAAATCTAAGACTGTCATCACCGTCGACAGGGTTCCTGTTCTTCACAGAACGGGACCCAGTGTGCCATTTGTGGCTCTTGAGTGAGCGTCGCCAAAGCTCGGCTTCTGGTTCTCTTTGTCCATACTCTCGAGTCCCTGGAATGTAGGAAATCGGCATGACAATTTCGATTTTCCGACACAAAGAATATGAGGCGCACCTCGAGATTTCCTTGGCCATTTTCTACACAGTCCGAGCGTTCAGCGTTAGCTTGGTTATACAATTCTGTCTCTCTCCTTCCTTCCTAGCAGATGGTCGTCACGAAATACCGATCTCACGTCTCAGTGACAGTGCTTATACCAAGTCAATGTTTGCTAGAGCCTCGGGTCAGAAGTCTCTCGCACTAGCATTGCCGTCTGAGAACTTAGCAACTTCGCCATTCTCACGAGCGGTGCCTCGGGATCAGCCCATGTCGTGTCGTCAAAGCACAGGTTCCGCTCTTGATGGAGGGAGACATGACTCCTTTCGCGGCCAGACTTTGTGGCATCACGCTACTTGATCCCAGTCTGAAGCTATTCCGAACTTTGAGATTGCCACAGTGACTGAAGCGGCCGAATCTTCAAACAAGGATGCACAACACAAGATAGCCGCGAAGCAAACGAAAAGCTTGCGTCATATTGCAGAGCCGTTGGCTATTCGAACCTCGACATCGCAAAATACACAGTCCGAGCTAGTCATGTCAGCCATAACAGATATTCGATCGATTAGCGGCGTCTTTTCTGACTTGAGCTCTAGTGAGCGAATAAGTCCATATCTCTGTCTTGGGTATGGCTGTGTTATATATACAACCGGATCATCTACGCGTGTACAACCAGAAGATGAGGGATCCACCGATTTTCGTTCTCAACATCCCTGGCAAATTCGGCAGACAGGAAATCCCTGTCACGATAAGCCCATGGAACATTTTCTGCGTCTCGTAGGTAATACAAACGCCCTGCGAGATTCAGCCCGAGGATCTCATCGGCTTAACAAGGACCTATATGTCCAGCCATCCTGAGCGAGACTGATTCTTTTGACAGAACCGTCACCTACACCATGTAGACCGGCAATGATGTGCCTTCAGACATTCGAACTTGCCACATTCTGGATCAAGCCGTCGACGCTCAGCCTCGAAGATACACGTATAGACAGGTGTGAGGAGACAGAATTCGCTGTGTGTCGGAAGTGCATAAAAGTCCATCTGTATGCTATCAGTCAAGGATTCGTTATGATAACGTCTTGCCTGTTTATGACCCTGACATTCTCGCGAATCGAATACAAGACTCTTGGGTCGAAGTATGCTGTCAAGCCAAGGCTAAAGCAGGTACTGTAAAGCTGTGATCTGTTCCTCTTGGTGTCTCACTCCCTATGGTAGATAGTACGTTGACAGTTGAAAGATCAAGAAAGTCTGCGAGAATTGCGCGAGAAAGAGGATGGTGTGCCAAGAAGGTACCGACCACGATTTCCACAGGTCTGCATTTCTTGCATTGAGAAAGGCGAGGCTTGCGTCTTTCTTGAACACGCCTATGCGAAGGGCCGCGAGAAGGTCGTCGAGTCGCTGACACTAAGTGACTCCTCAAAGGACCGTGAGCCTTGGATCTTGCTTGTAGTCTGAGATTTGGCAAATTCGCCAATCGTCAAGAAAAGCCCCCAGGGACAAGACAACATATTTTCAAAGTATGAGCGCTTTGCTGGCGACAATTTTCCCTAACTCTGACTCTAGATCTGTCCTGGATCCGGGCCGGATATAACTGTGCTGACTCTGACTCCCATATATACGCACCACTTACTAGCATGAAGCAAGGCGCTATTGTGTGAGCGATCTTGACAATCCCCAAAGACTGATATGCCTCTGCCCATCAGTCCAAAACATCATGGGGAGGGAAATTTGCCAGAGCCTTTCTGAACTAGAGGACCCTTGTCTTGGACATTCTTGTACTCGCAGAATATCACGCCGGGGGAGAATGGGTCGCTTGGAATGGATGGCTTAAGACTGTTTTTCTACGACCTATCTTACGTTTCTTTGTGCTCTGCTACAACCCCATGTCCTAAATCCCCTTCTCCATGTCTCTACCTTCCGCAACTTCAGCGCCAGTCTTTGCCATTGCTCCAATACTAGCTTCCGCATCCCCTCTCTTGATAGCCTCTCTCTCCTTTCTCCTCTGAAACTTTTCCTTCTTCTCATCCGCCCGTCTCTTGTCCTCTTGCATACTCTTGATCAACGCGCTTTTACTCCTAATCTTCTTGCCATAGAGATAAAACACCACAGGGATGGGTACACAAGCCATTTCGACAAGGCCAAGTGTACAGCCAGCCCAATTGGAGCCAAGAGCGGAATACATGGCCGGACCGGCTAGAGGCAACACAGCACCCATGATACTGCGCAACACCGCATTTCCAGCAAGTGCAGAAGCCGCATACACAGAGTACGAATGCACGAGGTAATTATTGCTATAAATAAAAACCCCGGCATTGCCTGCACCGAAAGGGATACCGGCGAGAATGGGGACAATCCAATGGACATCTGGTGTGCAAGTCCAAGCGAACCAGAGTTCTCCGCTTGCTAGACTTACCGCTGCGATGCAGATTACAGAGACCATTGCTTCCGGGGGGATTTCTCCTGTCGAGGGGTCGGGTTTGTGCGAGTTTATGAGGCGGCGGCAGGCGGGTTCGAGCAGGATTGTGCAGAGGTTTCCGATGCCGATGCCGCAAAAGGCGAGGCCGCCGAGGCCCGGGGACCAGCCGCGTTCTTGTTGGAATACTATGGGGTAGGCGACGAATGAGAGGTAGAGTGTGCCGTAGACGATGGCGACGTAGACGTCCCAGAAGATGCTGTTTTTCTCTCATGTCAGCAAGACTGCACCATTCTCAGTTTGATCAGATCCGCCTTTGCTCTGTCTCATCTTGCGGCAAGAAGGATGAGGAGAGAAGCAAAAGAAGAAGGAGGAAAGACTTACCAGATGGGTTCCGTAACCATCAAGACAAACGGTCTACTCAAATTTACCTTGAGCAAAGGGAAGAAGGCCTTCTTGTCATCAAATCTACTCCACCACCTCTCATCTCCCGTCTCTTTTCTCATCTTTGCCGCTCTCTTCCTCAAGAGCGCCGGCCCATACGTCTCCTTGACAATGGCCACAAAAGCAAATGCCACACCAGCCAAAATCATAACCAGCCAATTAGTCCTGTAAGTTCCGTCAGTACATTCCCCCTTTTCAACATTCAGAACTTGTAGAGCAAAAACTCACCATCGCCAACCCAAATACTGAAAAGTAAACCCTCCAATGATAGGTCCAACAACTGGCCCATTCAAAGGCCCAATACTCCAAATACTAAACGCCAATGCCCTATACTCTTCCACCACAATGTCATTGATACTGCCAGGAGCATTGCTGACCAAACTCGCCGCCGCAAATGCAGCAAAGAATCTCGGTACCAAAATACTCTCGATGTTCTGCGCCAAGGCGCAAGGCAAAATTAGGATAACAAAGACGGCGGTGGAGAAAATGTACACTGGTCTTCTGCCGTACATTTCCGAGAGAGGGGCGAGCACGGTGGAGCCGGCTGCCATGCCGATGAGGTAGATTGTCAGGCCAAGGAGGGCGGTGAGGTGGTCCACGTCAAAGACCGACTCTAATTTCCTCACCGTCACAGTATAGCTTGTCGAGAAAAGCACAGTAACCGTCGTGGAGTAACTCATGGCAAACACGACAAAAGCTTTATAAGCCATACTCCAATTCCTCGGGTTTTCAGGATCGTCGTTTGTCCAGTCGACTTCAAAGTTTGGGTCGTTTGTGGCTACTGATCCTAGGGTTGCACCGGTGGCCGTGTGTTTGAGTGTTATGTCTGCGTATTCTGTTTCTGGGACGTAGCCCGAGTAGCCTGATGCATAACTGCGGACGAGTTGGAGGCGATTGGCTTGGTCGTTTTGCCGAATTGAGCGGGTTTCGTGGATCGAGTCGCTGTCTGAGGTGTGCGAGTGTGTGGAGGGTGTTGAGCCTTGGGGTGAAGGCTTTTCTTGTTCTTCGACCATTGTGATGGTGTTGGGATATGTGTGACTTTGTCCTCTTCTCTTTCTAGTTCCCTTCTAGATTGTGTATAAACCCCTGTTCTTCGCCGTCAATCTGGTCTATCGTGATAGCCGTGGTCATGCAAGCCGGTCTGCGGGGATCCTTGGTATTTCCCTTTCTTTTTCGTGCTTCCAGTACGCTCAAGTTCGCTCGTGTGCGCGCCGCGAATGGATTTGGTCGCAATATGACGTGTCTGTTCCGTCAGTGTTCAATCCTCAATCGCAGTCTTCGTACTCCTCAATGACTCCCAAGCTCTTTCCCTTGACCTCCAGAGTCCAGTGTTGTGAGAAGAAGTCCGTAATCCCCTATGTAATCTCGTCGCGATGTCGGAGCTTGTTCCAGAAGCCTGTCCAAGCACAGTAAAGTCGCAATACCTTCGTCGCGATATGTTCGTCAATTGCGCTCGAGATATCACTCCCACAGGTACCACTGCCAGGAAAACAACGAACCAAATGGAAAAGGAAACAATGAGTCAATGGAAAGAAAGAGCAAAAAAAGAAAAAGAGTCATATTCGGGAAACGAAAGGAACTCGCTCAATCCACACAGGTAAAGTTGCCCGAGAATCAGCGGCGAATCTTCTTAATTGGGAGACGGCCCCGTATCCGTGGCTTGGGAACAAAAAAAGGAAGTTGCATGCGCTCCCTATTTTTGACAAAAGTACTTCTGTTTCGCACCTTTTTTTTATAACTCTACCTTATGGACATAAGATACATAAGACCCTTGAACCTTCTAGAGCTGTCAAATCCCATCTATCTCTTGTCGATCCCCTTTACAAGCTGCAAGAAACAGAAGCATGTCACAGAAAACCGATTCACGGCAAGTTTCCGCACTTTCTCCCCCGGATAAGATGCTGCTCCGGCTATGACGGCACGACTTTTTCCTCATCTTATCTTATCTACAGATCCATCCAGCGGGTGGGAATCCAAGGGTCCAATATCAAAACCAGGGTGATCCCCGAAACCATCAATTATAAAAGTCGGCGACATGGATTATCAACTTTCCCACAACTGTCATTCGCATACTGACATGGCTGAACCCTTCCCATCATCTGTTAGAGTGATCAAGAAGATTATTAGGGCTACGGTGTCATGGGTTGTCGTGGAAAGTGACAATATGTGTCTTGACAATCTTTTTACGCGGAAAGCTCACTCCTTCCCAGACGTTTGAGACACCATTTCCGACATCCATACCACATTCTGCAAAACGTCATAACTGACATTACTGATGAAGCAAGACACAAGCCAGAAATACAGATTCTATTGACGACATTTCTGATACCAACACAAGACACGTCGCAAGACACTTGAAACTCGACGAAAGTACACACGATCAAGCTGACAAACACCACGAACAAGCGAAGAAAAGATTAGGTGTAATAAAAGTTCAATTCGAGGTAATGTCCTAGGTTTCAGGTATGGGCTTCTCTCCGTCAATGCCAACTACGTATGCCTGTTGCATTGACTGCCGAGTAACACCCTGATAAAACCTCTTGTAGGTGTCGCTTCCATATGTATAAGAATCCAAGAATACTTCAGGGTCTTGGGAACGATATGCACGCCTTCTTCTACTCTAATCCGTTCGCGACGCACTTCCTCTTCTTTCGTGCATATGACTACATCTCGTTCTTCATCAATCGTGGCTGGTCGGGCACTTCGTTATTGACGCTTTGTAGAACATCTTCAAGACGATCAAGGCAGCGTAGTAGCCTTTGCGTAAGTCTCCCAAGGAGTGAGAGCACCGACGGCACGTCGCATGTGGGCATCGAGTAGAGCCACACCGTAGACGTAACTGGCGTTAACCCATCCGAATCTGACAATTGTTAGCAATGGATTCCGACCTTCATCGATCATGTTAGACTCACCCTTCCTTGGCAACACCCTTGAAGTCACTACCCTGGTTGCCGTACTCTGCAGCAACCTTGTGAGGATGAGCAGGGTGGCAGACATCGTACTTTTCAACGACAACACCGTTGAAGTCAACAAAAGCCTTGGTGACCATGTACACCCAGCGGTAAGCCAGTCTCTTGGCCTCATCCTCGTAGCCGAATCTCACTAGACCAGTCCAGGCGAGGATCTGCTGAGGAGCCCATCCGAAGGGGTAGTCCCATTGACGGTTGGGACGGCTGAGACCGACCTTACCACGAGATCTTTCGGTTCCGGCAGCAAGACCACCGAGCTCTTCAAAGAGAGGAAGAGCCTTCTCGACCAGAAGAGCGGCTTGACGAGGAGTGCAAGCACCAGCCCACATGGCCCAGAAGGTTGTGGCAGACTCGTATCCAGTGTGCTCGTTCTTGACAATATTGTAGTCGAAGAACATGCCCTTCTCCTCATCCCACATGAGCTTGTCCATGGTCTGCTTGCGACGCTTGGCACGACGGTCCCAGGTAGCTGACGTCTCGACGTGACCAGGTGCCTGGTCTCCGACACAGAACTCAGCAGGAACAGCAAGGCTGTCACCAAAGTAGTTGCGGATGGTACGAGCAATATCAGTCTCGTACTTGTAGAGAAGCGAGTTGAGATCGACAGTTGCGAGGTGAGCGGCCGAACCCTCGAGACGGTAAGAAGTGTCGTGGCCAGACTCACGAACAGCGCGATCGTGAAGGAAGTATGTGTCGAGCTCGGGCTCGTAGACATGACCGTAGTTGTAAGCGTGAACAAACTCCTTGAAAGTCATGTTGTGCTTTTTGCAGTAAGGCTCGAGCACATGGACGAAGTGAGAGGCCTCAGTCTCCGGTGGGACACCCAGACCACCGGGACGGTAACATGAGAGACCAGTTTTGGGATCGTAACGAGGAGCGGCGGTCCAGACACTGTGGTATTCCTTGATAGCGGCAAGGATGGAGATCTTGAGGAACTCGCGTGCGTCAGGCTGATCCTTGATGCGGTCAAAGACGCGAAGAGCCATGTCAGTCAAGAAAGGAGGCTGAGTTCGGCAAAGGTAGTAAGATCTGTTTGCGTTGAGGATCTTGCCGTAGTGCTTGATTTCGAAGCAGAAGTGCTTAACCATGTTCTTTGCGAGATCCTCGCGGTCGTGGATGAGCAGACCAAGAGCAGTCATGTAACTGTCCCAACCGTAGAGCTCGTTGAAGCGTCCGCCAGGAACAATAAAGGGCAAACCCTTGAAGTCGGGCTCGCCTGCAGGTGTGTCGGCAACTCTTTCCATCTCCAGGGCGAGAAGACCGGGAGCTTCGTTCAAGTCACGAACGTACTCTTCGTTGTCGGGGTGCTGAGCCAGCCACACGACATCCAAGTTCATATCGGGATGTTCGCGAGCGATACGGCTGTAGTATTGGTGCTGCTCGGGGGCACCACGAGGGACGTAGATACGAGGGCGAGGGTTGTCGGTCCAGTCCTTTGCATCCTTGCCAACCTGAGCAATGTTTGAGCCATCGATACGGCGGGTCAGGTTGGGCCAGAAGAAGTCCTTGACAAGACGGCACAAGCGGTTGACAGGGTTCTCGCTGAGACGAGCCTCGTCCAAGACAATCTGCTTACGACCGTGCTCCTTGGCCAAGGTCAACTCCTGCAAAAGGTTGGAAAGCATGTATGTGCCGCGAATATCAAAAGTCTTGTAGCCTCCTGAACCAGCAGTACCCAGCTGAATGGTCTTGGGACCGACGTCCTCGACCGTGATCTGTTGATTGTTGTCCGAGTCTTCACGCGAGAGCAGAGCCTCGAGCGTGTCGACGACATTAATGAGGTAACGGCGGGGTTGGTCTCCGTGTTCGTCTGAGGAGTGCATCAGCTTTGGACCATGTCTAGTAATCCATGTCATCAGAACTTACCGTGACTCAAGCGGCGGTGAGCAGAATTCATCTCCATCTGCTGGACAATGTTTGCACGAGCGCCGGGATCAACCTGTGTCAAAATCATGTCAGCCTCAGTCGGTCTTCACAAGCATTCATGTGCACAAGACTCACAGCCGAGTAGGTACGGGCCTTGGCCACGTTTCTCTTGTTGTGCGAGGCGCCATAGTAGATGTGCGAAGCCGAGTAAGGGTCGAGATCTGTAGCTGCACCCGACGACTTGCGTGGATGGATGGGGAGTTGCGACGGAGCAGCACCGGTGCCAGCGCCAGCGTCAGCACCAGACTTCAGAGTCGGGCCCTTCAAGCTAGCCTGGGCCAGAGAGTCGGCATTGACGGCGGCGAGTGAGCCGACGCGCTGTCTAGTGTTGTTATCGCCATTGCCGGCGAATGCCTTCTTGTCGCCGCTGTGGGCTGGAGGTGAGCTCATTGGTTTAGGTTGTGAAGCGGTCGTGTGTGATGTTATCGTGATGTGATGAGTTGGGAGAAATATGCAGCTGTCGATGGGCAGATGCGGGACGAGATCGGGCTGTGTGCTTATCGCGGCTGTGAAAGCGACAGGTAAATTAGGTCAGCCGGCTCTGCTTGTTGTTCAAAAGAGGCGCTTGTGATATGAATTGAGATGCAAGAGGATGAGTAGAGGCAGTGATGAGGACGGAAAAAGGCGGTACCCACCAGTCCACGTAGATCTTCTCAGCTCAGCGCTTTCAAAGCAGGAAGCCTTGACGTGATGAGGTTTGAACTTTTCTGGGGAAGCTGCGAACCCGCCGACGTCACTCGACTGTCAAAAAGACCTGACGCTGATCAAAGCGGTGACTTCGAATCTGCCGAAACACTCGAGCTGAAGAGTCGCGAGAGCCTCGATGAACTCGAACTGTCGTCCTGAATCTTGTAATCGTATATGCAGGAGAGCCTGTGTAGAGAGCTTGGCCGAGAGTGTGGACTCGAGTACTCATGCAAATCTCTTTCTCTCCACACCGCTGCTCTGTCGCATGACACTGCTTTGTCGTTTGCTTTTCCTTCGGAGGGCTCCGCTGCGTTCGCCGTCATGAAAGTTCATTGCCCGGGTCCACCTCCAGCACATCTCCCTCGTCCATTCAAAGGCCCGCGGTGACTCGAATGGTGAGCATGGCTGGCAAACAACAATGACCAAATTTTGGAGGACTTTGCTTGGCCAGTCAAGCATTGCTGCAGCGTCCGAAAACGCAATCAGATGGACCAGAACTCAGGGGACTGTTTTACTCTCATGCAGTCAGGGTCGCGCAGGCTCTGTATATAAACCAGCTGCCTGCCCACGAGGCGCCTTGCTCACGAGGAAGTGTTGTTACATTTATATTGAGGCTTGGTTCATATGCTCTGTACCCCGCACCATGCTCATTCGTCCTATCCTGTAACCTTGTCTCGGATACTTGCTTGTGGTACAACCTACTCGCCCAGCCTAATCCGCATCTCGTGGCTAATCACATGTGGCAAGTGCATGTAAATCCGAGCATCTTTGTGCAATGCAAACATCATATCAGTATCCTGGTATCTATCTCAAGTCTTCAAAAGTCGTAAAAGGCGAAAATTATATCTACAGCTTGGCCTGGAGGACAGTCTTCATGCGCTTCTCAACAGCGTCGAGGTATGCGCCAGTGGTGACGTAGTCGCCCTTGCCCTTCTTTCCACATGCAAGAGCGAGATCCTTGGTCATGATGCCTTGCTCGTTGACAACGTGAACGCAAGCCTCCTCGAGCGATTCGGCAAACTTGGTAACCTCGGGTGTACCGTCGAGTTCACCACGCTTGGCAAGACCACGAGTCCAGGCGAAGATGGAAGCAATAGGGTTAGTAGAAGTGGCATTGCCCTTCTGGTGCTCGCGGAAGTGACGGGTGACAGTGCCGTGAGCGGCCTCGGACTCGAAGGTCTTGCCATCAGGGGTGATGAGGACTGAAGTCATCAAACCAAGACTGCCGAATCCTTGGGCGACAATGTCGGATTGGACGTCACCGTCGTAGTCTGTTTGCTGTCAGTGTCACGTTCAAGTAGTGGACTCGGACCAACTCACTCTTCAAGGCCATGATGTAACCACCCTCACTCTTGATCATCTGGGCGACCATGTCGTCGATCAAACGGTGCTCGTACCAGATGCCAGCCTTCTCGAACTCGGACTTGTACTCCTTTTGGTAGATCTCCTCGAAGATGTCCTTGAATCTACCGTCGTACTTCTTAAGAATGGTGTTTTTTGTGCTCATGTACAGGGGCAGCTTCTTGTCGATGGCGAGCTTGAAACTGGCGTGTGCAAAACCGGCGATACTTTCGGCAGTGTTGTATTGAGTCTGAGCAACACCTCCCTCGTGGTGCTTCTGGAAGTTGAAGACCTCGATTTCCTCGGGCTCGCCGCCCTTGGGGGTAAAGACCATCTTGAGGGTACCCTCACCCTTGATGACAAGGTCCTTGGCGCGGTACTGGTCACCGAAAGCGTGACGACCGATAATGATGGGCTTCTTCCAGCCGGGTACGAGACGGGGGATGCGAGGAATGACGATAGGCTCACGGAAGACTGTTCCGCCGAGAGCGTTTCTGATGGTGCCATTGGGAGACAACCACACTGGTCTTGTCAGATTGGGGGCATTCCTAGAAGCTCATCCACGGGACTACTCACTCTTCTTCAGGTTGAACTCCTTGACACGAGCCTCATCGGGAGTGATGGTGGCGCACTTGACACCAACAGAGTACTTCTTGATGGCCTCGGCAGCATCAATGGTGACCTGGTCGTTGGTCTCATCTCTGTATGGGAGACCCAGATCGTAGTACTTGAGGTCGATGTCGAGATAAGGGTGGATGAACTTGTCCTTGATGTCTTGCCAGATGATGCGCGTCATTTCATCACCATCAAGCTCGACGACAGGGTTCTTGACCTTGATCTTGTTGAATGCAGCCATCCTTCGTCTCTGTTCAATTGCAGCGAAAGCGGGTCTGGAAATGAATTGAGGTCGTACGGCAGCGTTGGCAGATTGTTGCAAAAGGCTACGGGCAGCAGCAGGACGGAAAGAGGCGCTCATGGTCGCTGATACGGAAAGGGAAGGAAAGCAAAAAAAGATACCTCGGGAAAAGGGAAGGTGCAGCAGCTTGTGAGAAGGAGGGACACTGGACTCCTCTCTTGTGTTCAAATAAATTCACCAGTCATCGCGCGACAACCCCGCAGAATTCTGGAAACAGGCCGATGCCGGCTGATAACAAGCAAATCTGTGTCATTGCCGTCACGTCTTTGAGCGACACGCTCGGTCAAATTGTAGAGACTACTGGCATGTGAAGTGTAGCCGTATACGTTACTTTCTTCCGCCGGCTGAATAGAGACGGGCCCTGCTATGGCCGGCTTGGTGAGGAGGGAACCGACAGCATGGGTGGAATTATATGACGGAGAGCAATTAGACACAGCTTCCATCTCTTGCCGGCGAACGCGAACGTGCGCCGAGGTGACGCGGGTGCTAAGTGCGCTAAGTCCGGTTTTATCCCCGACCAAGTCTACCGCGGCAGGAGCGACGAGAGCTTTTAGCAACAACACGATCGCTCTTTGCCTTGGTGTCGAAATCTGTTATCCAAGGAGTATAAAGAAGATGGCGACCCCCAATCCACTTGCCGATAACTCGTCGGACCCCACGCCTGTGTCATCCAAAAGCTACACAATTGCCGGCGTACATACAACAGTGTACGGAATCGACGAGCTTGCATCGTCAGCAAAGGAAGTCGCAGTATTATGGCTTCTTCACCCTCGTCTGCAAGTCCAGTCTATCATGGCTCCTATCGCAGCTGCCTCGATTCACGACTGGAATGGCCGATCAGCTTCGAGGTCAAAGGGCCTCATCGCCGTCTCTTTTGATCAGCGTAACCACGGCACGCGAGAGGTTAATGCTCTGGCAAATGAGAGCTGGAAGAAGGGCAACCCTACGCATGCTCAAGACATGTTCTCCATCTTCCGTTCGTTCCATGTTTCTCAAATCGGCCCATCTCGCAATGCTGACTCTACTGGAACAGACGGCACCGCGCAAGACACTTCGATGCTGATAGACTTCCTGTCCTCATACGTCTTCCCCGACTCCTCAAGAAGCATCACAAAGCACCTTGTCCTCGGCATCTCACTTGGTGGCCACTCAACCTGGCAATGCATCTTGCACGACCCTCGCATCACCACTGCAGTTGTCGTCATTGGCTGTCCAGACTACAAGTTCCTGATGGCGGACCGCGCAAAGAAGTCGAAACTCTCAACATGGACATCATCAGAGGGCAAGGTCTTCCTCGGCTCGACAGACTATCCCCAAGGCTTGTGCGATGCCACCGACAGATGGGACCCCAAGTCATTCCTTGTGGGAGACAAGCTTCAACCAACCGACGACCAGAAAAAGACTTTGCGACCCCTGATCAAGGAAAAGCTGGGAGGCAAGCACATTTTGTGTCTGTCCGGCGGAAAGGACAAGCTCGTACCATACACTTGCAGCGCCCCCTTCCTGGACTGGATGAAGAGCGGACTTGACAAGAAGGACGGCTGGTTCAGTGACCAGGGCATTGTGCTCGAGGACATTGTGGATGAGACTGCAGGCCATGAGTACAGTGCGAAGATGAAGGTCGAAGCCGTTAGGTTCATTTCTGAAAACCTCGCTGGCGAGGGCAGCTTGAAGGCTGGCACCAGAACCTCCAAGATTTGAGCTTGCTCTGGAGCATCCTCGTGTATATTCTGATACCCTTTGTACCTATCGTCTTCAGCCAAGAAGCAGTAAGACCTGCCTTAAATGCACAGATTTGACTTAATCGGTCATGTTCTAGGACTTGAAGCATGACATGATGGTCTCTCGACCTGGTAGCGCAAAGCCGCTTCGTTCATCTTCGACCATTTTTCCCACATCGCAGTCACACAACGCATGATTTGCATGTCAATTGAGCGTCAAACAGAAAGTCTAGATGATCACTTTGGAAGGTCCATGTCGC
The DNA here is from genome assembly GCF_000721755.1 of Aureobasidium subglaciale EXF-2481. Classification (NCBI taxonomy): domain Eukaryota; kingdom Fungi; phylum Ascomycota; class Dothideomycetes; order Dothideales; family Saccotheciaceae; genus Aureobasidium; species Aureobasidium subglaciale. The sequence continues at coordinate 17,558 of NW_013566975.1, read as the reverse complement.
GACCGGCAACATCAAATCTTGCCCGAGTGTGCCCCGAGAAGAACTCGGGATGAGTCAATCATGTACACGAGAACATGACGCTTTCGGTACCTGACCTATTTGATGCTAGCAGGGGAGTCAGCCTCGGCCATGAACGTGCCAGGGTCTGAAGTCTCTGTAGAGAGCGGCAAGATTATGCAAGAGAACGGTCGGTTGTGTTTTTCACTTTTGCGACACACGAGCAAGTTGAATTGAACAAGCTAGAGTCGCAGAGCCTTTCAACTATAGACATGCTGTAGACAGAATCGGCTACTTTGCTTAACGTATAGCAGAGTATACTAAGCACGACTCTCGGAAACGCAGAGGCAGATATTTGTATTTCATGCAGAGCTCGATCGATCATCGCTCGGACAACGTTCGGCATCAAGTTCCCCAGAGTCACGATGACTTTCATGTGCTCTTCCCCAGAAGCTTGGCCCAGGCCATCATGCTTTCTCCAAAGCCTCGGATGAAGGGATTCAACGTCGAGTCACAACCGCTCGGCGTATCGTCATGGTCAAACTCGCAGAGAAGGAGCTCTCACCTCGGTCCAAGACCTGCCTTTTGCTACAAACGTTCGAGTCTACCATATCAGCCACTGATCCGATTGGTCCCGGCCATGTTTCTGATTGGCCTGTGACGCTATTTACTCTCATCAGTACCGGTAAGTCAATCTGAACTCTCGAGCTCTGTGTAGGACGGTATATATGAGGTCTTGTCTCCCCGCCTTTGTGCCTCAATCATCAGTCCTGTGTCCCATCTGTTCCTGGAATTTCTTTCGCTAAACGTATATCCTGAATCGATTGTAAACTCGCACCACACCAGTCTCCATTACACTACACTACCGCCAAGCTGGCCGAAAGACTCAAGAGCATCTTGGGTCACGTTAAGGACATTCTTCCCGACATGTCTTCTTCTCTTGATGCCGAGGAGCAGCAGTACCAGGATGAAGTTGCCGCTATCAAGCAATGGTGGTCTTCACCTCGCTGGAGATACACTAAACGCCCTTTCACCGCTGAGCAGATTGCGAACAAGCGCGGAAACTTGAACATCCAGCACCCTGGTAATGTTCTTTCAAAAAAGTTGTGGGACATTGTCGAGAAGAGATTTGCCGTAAGCCGAGCTGGCCATAGATTGCAAGCTTCAAACACTGACAATATCACAGGAAAAAGATGCTAGTTTCACCTATGGTTGTCTCGACCCTGTCATGGTTACCCAAATGGCCAAGTACCTCGACACCGTTTATGTGTCCGGCTGGCAAAGTTCTTCGACCGCCTCCTCGACCGACGAGCCCGGTCCCGATCTTGCCGATTACCCCTACACCACTGTCCCCGATAAGGTACAACATCTCTTCATGGCTCAGCTTTTCCATGACCGCAAGCAACGCCACGAGAGACTTTCCACTCCTGCTTCCGAGCGCAAGAAGCTCGCAAACACCGACTTCCTCCGTCCCATCGTTGCCGATGCCGACACGGGTCACGGCGGCCTCACAGCCGTCATGAAGCTTACAAAATTGTTCGTCGAGAAGGGCGCTGCTGGTATCCACATTGAGGATCAGGCTCCCGGAACGAAGAAGTGTGGTCACATGGCTGGCAAGGTCCTTGTACCTATTAGCGAGCACATCAACCGCCTCGTTGCCATTCGTGCACAAGCAGATATCATGGGTAGTGATCTCCTCGCCGTCGCTCGTACAGACTCCGAAGCCGCAACTTTGATCACATCTACCATCGACCCCCGCGACCACGCCTTCATCGTCGGCGCAACAAATCCCGCTCTCCAACCCCTCAGCGAGCTTATGGGTGCCGCTGAGGCAGCAGGAAAGTCTGGTGACGAGTTGCAAGCCATTGAAGACAAGTGGACCGAGCAAGCCCACCTCAAGCTCTTCTCCGAAGCTGTCGTCGACACCATCAACGCTGGCGTTCACGTCAACAAGGCCGAGCTTATCGCTCAATTCGCCGTGCAAGCCAAGGGCAAGAGCAATGCCGAGTCCCGCGCTATCGCAAAGGCTCTCACCGGTGTCGATGTTCACTTCGACTGGGAGTCCGCCCGCACACGCGAAGGCTACTACCGCTACCGCGGCGGCTGTCAAACCGCCATCAACCGCGCCATTGCCTACGCACCCTACTGCGACATGATATGGATGGAGTCCAAGCTCCCCGACTACAAGCAAGCCGAAGAGTTCGCCACCGGCGTCCACGCCGTCTGGCCCGAGCAAAAGCTCGCCTACAACCTTTCTCCCTCTTTCAACTGGCAGACTGCCATGTCCACTTCCGAGCAAGAGACTTATATCCAGAGATTGGCCAAGCTTGGTTACTGCTGGCAGTTTATCACTCTTGCTGGTTTGCATCAGACTGCTTTGATCTCGGACTCTTTCAGCAAGGATTATGCTGCTCGTGGTATGAGAGCTTATGGCGAGACTATTCAGAGCAAGGAGCAAGAGGTAAGCAATTCCCCTTATTCTTTACAGATTTGACGAGAATCATGCTAACATATATCATAGAATGGCGTTGAAGTCCTCAAGCATCAGAAATGGTCTGGAGCCAATTACGTCGATGAGTTGCTCAAGATGGTTTCGGGTGGTGTGTCGAGTACTGCTGCCATGGGCAAGGGTGTCACAGAAGATCAGTTCAAGGCTATTGACCGCCCTGGCGAGAGCGGCTACAAGGCTGAGGAGAACCACTAAGGATCATGCAAGAGGCGAAAGTGTTTAGTCGTTGCAACATCATTCTACTTTTCATCATCGACTGTCGTTGTTTGGTACTGACACTGCGTATCTCGCATGTAACCCTCGGTGACTCATACGCAAGCCTTTTGGTTTACGAGCAGCGACTAGCAGCATCTCTTCGACAATTATCCATAACCGAGTCTCTGTTTGGTGTCACGTATGGCCAAAATCGCTTTGAGAACCATATTCTATGTGGCAAGGACAGAGTCAACCGGGTCCGTGATCCCTCTGTCGCTTGCACAATCTCTAGCTACCCTTCTCCAGTTTCTTACCAAAGCATTTGGCCGCACGCGAACACTGCTTCTGAACTGTTGGAACCCGGATAAATCCCATGAACCTGATTACCCCGCTTGCCCAGGACTTACGACGTGGATGTAGAAAAATGTTGGAGCTTTCCCATTCGTTCTTCCATTGTGCTTTATGCAAAGTAAGATCCTTGACTGCTTGGGTGTGTTTGGTGGTGACGTCGTCGGGGCACGACGAGAGGTGCTCGACTTGCTCGTCCGCGAGCCCGAGTTGTGATCTCTTTGTCCTTGGCTTCCACTCGGTTCTGGTAAGCTACTCCATCACCGACACCAGCGACTAGATATATTGGCACTCATCCGCGGCAGAAGGCACGGTGGAAGTATCGTAGGCTTCACGCTGCCATCGCAATGCCATCAGCCATTCATCATCAAGTCACACAGAGCACATGTTTCGCGCTAGTCGTTCTTATGCAGTGCTCAAGGGATCATCCCGATGTCGGCCCATGACAATTCTCTATATAGGACAAGTCTTCTCTCTAAATATCATGGATGTGTCGATTATAGTACCAGATGACTTGCTAAGAGCGGGTACCCCTTTTGGTGTAGAAGCCAGCATCTGACACGATGGCTTTTGCTAGAATTAACATGCAGAATCATCGACCACGTAACCTACTTGGATTCACATCTACCATTATCCGCAAGACCAAAGAATTTTCACTTGGTGCTTGTGCTCAATCGATGGCAAGCTATCATCATGTTGACGTCCTTCCAGCAAAATTGCATCTGTGTAGCGATTTATAGATCAGACCCACCATCCCTTTCACATCACGTCAAAGCAACTTGTCAATCATGCAACTCAAGTCCATTTTAGCGACGCAAAGTTTAACTTCGCGGTGCAATCCGACTGTTCAAACACGCGTACCACGTCAGAAAGAACTTTCGCGTCACTCGTCCCTTCTGGAGCCTCGAAAAGCGACTATGAAGCCGTGGAGCTTCGAGATGTTGACGACTCAACCAAGTCATTGACAATGTCAACAGCGTCCTGGATCCTGCCATAACCAAATCTGGACCCGATCCAGCGACGGATCTCGCGAAAAGATCGATGAGCCTATGATCAAGCTCGATGGCATAAAGGGCGAGCAAAATATGGAATTAATGCATACCCAGTATCAGCACGGCTTTGGCAAAATTAGGAGCAGCTGCCAGATATGTTCTATTATATGAATTCGCTGCCGCCGAAGCCGGACTACCGAGAACAACTACAATCCTCTTGTCCCCTTCTTCAATGTGCTTAATGGTGGAGACCATTCCGGTAACTTTATGGCATCTCAGGAGTTCATGGTCGCGCCTGTCGGAACATGGTTAATGACTAAAGCTGTTCAACTCGCTGCCGAGACTTACGCCTCACTTAAATATGTCACCTTCGCTAAGTCGGAAAAATGTGCATCGGCATTGGACACGAAGGTGGCTTCGTTCCACCCATCTACCACCCAAATGGGGCTCTCGACCTGTTAACCGAGGGTATTGACTGAGCCGGTGATACGGGTTGCATCTCTATTGGCATCGACCTAGCGTCGCAGTCCTGATTCCGAGACGGCTGTTACGACATCGGCTACAAGACTGCAACCTCCGAACAATTGCAGCCACCTAAATTGGCGCAGCTGTATCGATCCTTAACGGAGTCGTATCCAATTACACTGCTACAAGACCATTTCGGCCAAGACGATTGGGGATCTTTTACCGAACTCAACAAGGACTGTTCTGTTAGGCTAGTTGGCAATGACCTATCTGCGACTCATATCGGGAGAATCAAGATTGCCAAGGAATACAGCGCGTGTAACAGTTTGCTACTCGAAATTAATCAGATTAGAACCATATTTAAGGCTATAGCAGCGTAGGTATCAAGCATCTCGTGTTAAACTGTCGACTGATATGATCAAGCCTGTACTAACGACTGGTCTGTCTTTGTTTCATATCGCTCTGGTTAACCTACTGATGCCTTCATCGCCGACTTGACCGTTGGTCTTCGAACTGGCCATCTGAAATCTGGCGCTCCGTGTCGTAGAGAGCGTGTCGCGAAATACAACAGGTGAATGAATATTGAGGATGAGCTTAGCGACAAGAAAGTGTCGTTCCAGTATGCTGGGGCAAATCTTCGTAAGGCGCGAATGATCTAGATGCAGCCTGCAGTGAATGTGATATGTAGTGATTGAACCATCCTCAATTTCGAGCGAACTGTATTGTTATCTTCTGCAAAAGCTTAACCCCACAATCTTCAACCCGCTTTACCTATCAAAGAATCATTAGCTATAACAACTTATCGAACTAGTATCGTTATAGAGCTATGCATACTACGACATGAATGTTCCACACGTCACCATCAGAAAGACAAATGATAACAGCATCTAGACACGTGGTATGTAGATGAACGACCAGTCATGATGTGAATGATAACACTTCCCCAGGTCGGAATTCGGAAACCCCGGATGAAACCAATTTGTTAATGCGATCGTCCACCCGGCTAGAACGGACGGGCGCTCAAGATCAATTTTCGCTTCCAATCCGTGTGCCCCGCAACCTTATCCTGCAGGCTTATAGAATCAGATAAATATCCAATCAGTTCGCATCCTGCTTCACTCATCTGAGCAATTACAATATGGATCCCTCGGCAACATTTGCAGAATGTCAAACTCCCGGAGCGAATACGCCTGGACAAAGCTGCCACGAAGCACAACACGCTGGAGAAGAACTAGCTCAAAGCACACATGCAAAGAATCAGAGAGGGTGGAGAAGAGTCGCACTCAATTTCACGCCGTCGTGGTTTTCGGTCAACATGGGCACGGGCATCGTCTCTATCCTACTTCACAATCTGCCATATAATGGCCGCTGGCTGTATTGGATATCGGTCGTCATCTTCTGTCTGAACATTCTTCTTTTCATCATTTTTACGACCATCAGTGTCGTGCGATACGTCTACTTCACTGGGCTCTTCAAAGCAATGCTTCGGCACCCTGTTCAATCTCTGTTTTTAGGTTGGGTCGAAACTTTTCTGCCACGTAGCATCGAACACTAATAAGCGACAGGTACGGTACCTATGGGTCTTGCAACCATTATCAATATGATTGTTTTTGTTTGCGTTCCAGTTTGGGGTCACTGGGTCACCATCCTGGCATGGTCGTTGTGGTGGTTTGACGCTGTTCTTTCGATCGCCATCTGCATGGGTCTTCCGTTCCTCATCATGTACGAGCACGGAGGTGAACTCAAGACGATGACGGCTGCGTGGCTACTGCCAGTCGTCTCTCCCATCGTCGCGGCCGCTACCGGGGGAGTTGTAGCAGAGGTGTTGACCAACAATCAGTACGCCCTCTGGACGATGGTGATATCTTATATCATCTGGGGGATGGGTTTCTTGCTTGCGATGATGGTTCTCGTCATCTACCTACAGCGTTTAACTATGCACAGTCTTCCGCCGCGAGAGGTGATCGTATCGGTCTTTCTACCTCTTGGACCCATCGGCCAAGGAAGTTTCGCGCTCATGCAGCTTGGAAAGGTTGCGAACAAGATCCTGCCCGCGACTGGGTCATTGATACCCCAGTCCGGACCAATCTTTTACACGCTCGGATTTGCTATCGCTCTCGTGCTTTGGGGATTTGGCTTACTGTGGCTGTTCTTTGCGGTGGCGAGTATCTCACGATCTCGCTTTCCGTTCAACATGGGCTGGTGGGGATTTACCTTCCCTCTGGGTGTCTACACGGTCGCGACGGCGACGCTGGCGAAAGAGTTGCCCAGCCTCGTGTTTCGCGTGCTGGCGACCATCCTCTCCATCTTCGTCACTCTGCTGTGGATTCTTGTGAGCTTCAATACGATCAAAGGAGCGTTTACTGGGAAGCTGTTGTTCGCGCCGTGCGCTGCTAAGTTTGAGGTGGAATATACACAACGAAGGGTTGAAAGAGCTCAAAAGTCGCTAGAGAGGAAATTATCCAAGGATGAAGCGTAGCATGCAGATAATTGATTGATGTAGCATAGTATTCGTTAAAAAGCGATCATGTTGAAATGGTTGATTACACAATTTATCTCACAGGCTCTATAGTCGCATCGCGACGCGTGGGCCTCATATGAATGTGCTGCGCTATTGACAGTTAAGAAACTGTGTATATCTGATACTCATAAGAGCGACTTGCTTCTCTGCTGAAGGCGGTAGTAAACGGCAAAGTAAAAGCCCCGTGTTTGATGCTACCACTTCCCAACGAGTAGTCTGGACAAGTCTAGAAGATGGAAGCGCTGTGGTTGGTCGCAGACTGAAATGCTGGGATGCGGGGGAGTGCAGCTGCTGCTGACTCAGCTCGAGTGAAACTACCACGTCAACACTTCCTGCCGCTGGTCTAGTCTTTCGATATGCACTGAGAGCATGTTCCTCATTGTTCCAAAATTACGCCAACAGAAGCCAGCGCCGCAAGTTACAGACCCGGGTCAAGAGCTTGCGCATACGACCGACTCGACACCAAAACATCTTCGCGGTCCTGCTCGTGTCCAGAGTGCATGTGACGAATGTCGCGCGCGAAAGATAAAGGTAGCGCACCACGTGTCCGGCGCCCCAGCTTCTTTTACTCATGACTGTTTAGTGTAATGGTCAGAACCCATGTGGTCGCTGCCGGGCGCGAAATATAGTATGCGTGTTCAATTTCGCAGAAGCGAAGAAGCGCTTGAAAGGGCCCTTGACGGCGGCGCAGGCGTCTACACTGGAAGCGCAGCAAACACGTCTAGTCGATGCCATCAAAAGCATGTCTGCCAAGATAAAAGACCTTGAAGCATCCCTGTCTACCAAGCGAGACAATGGTACAGACGATGACGATGCCAGAGGACCCGAGACACAGCAATTGCCTGTCACACAGGATGAAAACTTCGACCTGAATGCCGTCCTCGACAAGTACGCACCTCCTTGGAGTGACAACAATCTTTTGCCTTCAGCAAGAGAGTCAGGTCAAATTGTGTTCAGCAACAAGCGACGGCGTACCGATCAGTCAACTGTCTCTCACAGGCAAAGCATGATATCTCATCTCCCCAACTCGACCGGATTGCCGTTAGTCAACAACTATACATCTGATCTTGGTCCGACATTTTCGGACCGCAGCTCTGGACTATCAGCGAACGAGCTGGGAACTACCCTTGGAACTAGTGTTCCCTACGATCAGATGATTGTGTCTCAGTCTAACGACTCTCTTGTGCCATTCCAACTCTCTGCAGGGTTCACGAGAGAAACATCAGACTCGCTACAGATTACCGTCGAGGATACGAACGATTTTCCAGAATTGATGATGGATTCGATCGAGCCGGGGGCCGGCACGATGCTGCCGCCGTCGATCGAAGAGCTTTACCTCCAGTGCCAGAACATGGACGCGCTCATGGAATCGATTGACTGGGACACGAGTCGAGCACTATCTGCACGCCTTCTCCGTTAACCGCGAGAGCCGCCCATGCCTGTGGCGTGCCGGGAAATCGGCCAACGATCAAGCGTATCTCTTTTGACATATATCTTCCGGTAAAGACATGCACCTCGGCATAATAAGTCCAGTGTCATGGCAGTAGGCGATCTCGAGTTTCTCGTCCCTATAGAGAATGTGTGCCGGTTAAGGCGAAGTCTGAGAGACCTGGACGAATCAGACTCATTAGCGTTTCCGCACTTTCCGTCAGCGCCGATCCGGTCATCATTTTGCATCTGTCCTATCTATTACCAAACTGCTGAATCTCATCATTTCGCCTCCAAGCTGCGTACGAGATTGTTATAAGACCGCATTGGCGCTCTGTCTATCGTAAACACCATCCTGTATGATATTTCGCCGACAAAATCACTAGTGCGTTTAGTTCTACGCCCACTGCGCCCATCACTATGCCTTGTGGACTCTCATCTTTCTTCAAAGGCATCACGAGGAAAGTCAGCAGTAGTGTCAAAGTCAGCGTGCGTCTCCGCTTTCTTGATTGGTGTTTACTGAAAGTAACAAGCATGACTCGTCGATCGCCAAACCAGACTCGCAGGCTGGTCTTACCGAAGTGTCTGCTCCCCCCCCAGTTCAGAACCAAGACAAGGCGTCTCTTTACAGACGACGATTCCTCGAGGACAGAGGCAAAGAGTAACTGTCTCCTCAGAAATCATGTGCGCGCGGATTTTGCGCATCATTCAGCTCGCGGTCTGTGGTGAAGCGGGCAACGTGGAGGATGATCCTGTCCACAGGTCAAGAAGTCTGGTTTATAGCAAAGACATACTCTCGAAACCATGGAACTCCAGGGGGCCTCCCGACAAGCGAAGCGCATCAAGACTCGAAGATGAAAGCATAAATTGTCTTTCTCAATTGCCGACGTAATAATTCTCTCCTCCCCTCATTATCGCGTGGGATGCAGATCTAGCTTGAGAAGCTGTTCCACAAGGAACAGTGCCTTGTCAATCCTGCGGGCGTGCATTGGTTTGGCCCGGATGACGTAGAGCGAATAAACATGTCAAGAGTAGTTTCGGCTTCGACGGAGGCACTTGCAGCAAGCCGTTTTTGGCTTCGGCTCACGCGGCCGCCACGATCTTCTCGGCTGACATCGGTAAATCAGGAGTCGCCATACTTCAATTAGATATTGCTCAAGGATGGTTGAATTCCAAGTTTTGCGCTACTCTTGATTTGCTCTTTGACAATCAACACAAACCAGCGAAGACAAAATGTATCCGAACCTTGATGAGAATTCTGCACCAGAGGCTGTACAAAGAACCGAAGAGCCCAACGACACTACAGGCGAGGCTTTGGCTAGCGAAACAATCCATGAACGAGACGCCGGTTACGAGAATTTGGACGAGCTCGCCGGCCCAGCCCCCGAACAAAATCCAGAAGAGGGTTCAAATTACAGACACAGCAATCTGGAGGATGAGCGCGAGGGAGAAGACGAAGAAAAACTCCATGGTCGACCTCCAGGGACGGACACACGTTGGGAGCATAGTGCCGCTCGGAGTTCAGCTGGAGATCCGGATCGATTTATCAAGTTCAAAGTCTGGTCGCATCTGGTCCTGTGTTCGATACTTGGTACACTTGCCAGGCTGGGATTACAAGCACTTACACGATATCCAGGGGCGCCAATACCGAACACGGAGCTGTGGGCCAACATTGGGGGCAGCTTCGTGATGGGATTCATTCGAGAGGATAGACTATTATTCAGGAAACACTGGGCGAACGCAAAGATACCGCGCGAGTCGACTCGCACGTCGAAAGAGGAGGGGTCGTCCGAGCCAGACATAAAAGCCATCAGTGAATCATTCTTGGCAGCGAAGGCAACGATCCCTGCGTATATAGGCGTGACGGTCGGGTTTTGTGGATCCTTCACATCTTTCTCTTCATTCATTCGAGATGTATTTCTCGCTTTGTCCAATGACCTCAACACCGCGTCGATCTCGTCAATGATCGTGACATCAACTCCCGAAGCACGCTCAGGTGGATACAGCGTCATGGCTGTACTCGGCGTGCTGATAGTGGAAATCACAACCTGTCTTGGCGCGCTCTCCTTTGGAGCGCATATGGCCACATTTCTGCATCCGTTCGCCGACTCTGTATCGAGCATCAATATGGAGAAATATCTAGACGTTCTTGCCTCCATCCTTGGCTGGGGCGTCTGGATTGGAGCAATCATCATGGCAATTCTCCCACCTGATCGATTCGGTAGCACGAAAGAGACTTGGAGAAGTCAAGTCTTGTTCGCTCTGGTGTTTGCACCCGTGGGCTGCTTCGTTCGATTCTGGCTATCCTTACAGCTTAATGGGAAGAGCAAGAGTTTTCCACTTGGTACATTCATAGCAAATACCATGGGGACCCTTGTCTTAGGTATGTGCTACGCGCTTCAGCATGTAACGCTGCCTGGCAGTAGTAGAAGTGTAGGTGGAGGTCTGATTGGATGTGCGGTCTTGCAAGGAATCCAGGATGGATTTTGTGGCTGCTTGACTACTGTAAGCACTTGGGCATTGGAACTGAAGGGTTTGCGCACGAGCCATGCCTATCGTTATGGTATTGTGAGTGTCGGCGTGTCATTCTGTCTTCTAGTAGTAATCATGGGTACAGTGAGGTGGTCTGTAGGCTTTTCTGCACCTGCATGCAAGATTTGATGATGGTTTTTGTATATAAGATAAACACAATAGTCAATCTAGTAGTGACCCAGAGAGGATGTGACGTGAGAACAGTATTCTTTATTAGCATTTCCGCAGGCGCATCTCCAATCTCAGGCTTGGCGGAAGCTCAAGAAGAGAGCTCGGGAACCGGAAGTCCGAGCTCTCAAGGTTCTTCTGAATGAGTCTTTAGAACTCTCGAGCTGAGAAGTTGTCGGAAATAGCACCAGCAAGATATCTCAATGTCTTGGATCGAGATTTCGCGTCGCAAGCAAGAAGCACTGCGAAACTCGATACCACCAGAATGGCGACTGCCCGCGTCCAGAATCGCCGACGCCGCTACGTGTCTTGACGTGTCGGGCCTTGTCTCGGCCGAACTCAGTTACAACGAGAGACTGATCACACAGAGCGATGTGGCGGATATTCTGACCTCGATTGCGACAGGCGAAATGACCTCTTTCGAAGTCATGTCTGCCCATTGTCACCGTGCAGCAGTAGCTCATCAGCTGGTGAGAATGACCTGTCTGGATATTCTTTGAGCCAGCACTCCACTGACGCAGGGGCTGCTAGGTAAATTGTTTGAGCGAGACCAACTTCGTAAGCGCTTGTGAGCATGCGCGAAACCTGGATGCTTATTGGCGACTCAATGGTTGTGTAATGGGACCGTTACATGGACTACCCATAAGTGTTATGGATCGATACGATATCGGAGGTCTCGAGAGCGCATGCGGTTTCGTCAGTTGGCTCGGATCTTTCAAGAAGGTTGAGGATGAGGGCACTGTGGTGCAAAAGCTGCGTCATCTTGGTGCTGTAGTGTTCTGCAAGACCAACGTACCCATGAGCATGATGGTAGTGTGAATGATTGTCACCCATTACAATGTTAGCTAATGATCCAAAGCTCGGTGAGACCACGAATAACATCGTCGGCTCGACGGTCAATCCTTACAACAGCAATTTTTCTGCTGGAGGGGCGTGTGGTGGTAAGTCCGTCAGTGCTAACGAAAGGCAACTCTGATGAGATCAACAGGTGAAGGCGCTTTAATCGCACTCAGAGGCTCGCCATTAGGCCTGGCCACCGACATGGGCAAGACAAATCAATCGCTTCCCGCTCTATCTTTGATTGCTGATCGCGACCAGCTGGATCGACTCGCATCCCTGCTGCGTTTTGTGGGCTGTATGGGATGAAACTCTCCGAGGGAAGACTGCCATCAGATGGTATCGAAAGTGTAGTACGTATCAGAATGCCAATTCAGTGGGTGGGTATACATTGATGGACGAACAGCTACCAGGATTACCTGTCGGCTCCGGCTCGATCGGTCTGATCTCTCGAGACCCTCAGTCCATTCAACATGTCATCAAGCTGCTCCTAGATTCTGCTCCGTGGTCATCAAATTGTGATGTTCTCGAGATGCCCTGGCGGCAGGAAAAACTTGACGCCGTCCATCAGCGCGCGACACCTATGAGTGGTAGGCTTGTATTCGCAATGATGAAGGATGACGGTCATTTGATCCCCGATCTTCCGACCAAGCAGGCTCTTACGACCACGGAACAAGCTTTGAAGCTTTGCGGTCACGAGGTGAGTCAATGCCCTTCTCCTGTCTTCATGTGGCATACGGAAGGATTTTCCTGACCGTGCACAGATCGTTGAGTGGAAGCCGCCATCACACAAGATTGCCACTGAGATTCTAGTAAGCCTGATTCACTTAAGTCGCAACGAACATACGATGATCTGATATCCATTCAGTTTCAACTATTCGGTTCAACCTCCGCCAAGTGTATTCGCGACGCAATCGATGCTAGCGGAGAACCACCAGTCGATCAACTCAAGGAATGGTATCATCAAACAGACTCGGGCTCATTGCCAACTGAGGATTTCTGGAAACTTTGTGAAGAGCTTCAAGGATACAAGCGTTCTTACATGAAGTATTGGTTAGCCATGGGTGCTAAGACCGCCTCTGGTCGAGCAGTAGATGGAGTGATAATGCCTGTGTCGCCACATGCTACTACCCAAGAAGGAACAGATCGATACTTCGGTGAGAGTTGAGAAAGTCGTCACTTTCCGTCACTATGCTTACCGACCGAAATAGGATACACGGCGGTAGCCAATGCGCTGGACCATACATCTTGCACTTTCCCAGTGACAGGTCGGGGATCTGTGCTTGACATTGAGCCGAATAAATGTCAGTCATGTTCGTCGCGCTCCACGCAAGTTCAAAACTGACAGAGTGATACTAGTCTCTGGAGATCATAGTCAAGGACTTCCCGTAGGACTTCAGGTCATGTGCGGGCGACTACAAGAAGAGAAAGTTCTTGCTCTAGTCCAAGCCATCAAACAATCTCTAGTACAGGCCTACAATCACCGTGGTGATTAGGCGAATAGAGTCTTGTCTCGGGATGACCTACACCTAGCGTTCACCATCTCGTTCTTGTGGCTTCGGCTGGAATTGTGTTATTAAATCACGGCACCGAAGATGCACCAACAAGTTCACGACAGGGATGTGTGGAGTTGCATTCAGCGTATCCATGATATCCAGCTTGAAACTCCTTTCAAGTTGGGATAGATAGTCAACTCTATGGACTTGAGACACCAGAACTCTTAGTATCCATATACATCTCCATAGAGTTTTGTTTAAAGTCTCGCATAAAAGCGCACAACTCTGAACACTTCTCTGTGAATCGACACACGGACCGACTCCTGTAGCCGGTATGACCCTGGCTTCCTGGCATCTCAATAGAGTTGCCAAAGACTCTGGTATCTCCGTTGAACTAGGTTATATCCAGATAAGGGTCAGAATGAGGGTCAACACTGTGGAGTCAATTCGGCCCCACAACTATGACACCGTAGGCCGAGGCCTTGTTTGCTGATCATGAGCGATCTTCCAGGTAGAGAGATGCTGGAGGCGCTGAGATCGATGTGCTAGCGAATGACGCTTGTGATGGTTGCAGTCTTGCTCTCATTTTCGGCTTATTTACACGGACGCTGTTCTTGGGCGACCACCGTTGTCTAGCTCGAGTCTAAGAGAGGCGGAGCTGCCTATATCGTCTTTCGGGTCAATGGCCCGTTTAAGGACTCTGGACAAGCGTTGATGAGCTTTGAGCATATATCTGTCGAGGGAACGTCGCTGTCTAGATATCTGCGGGACCTTCTAGCACTATTCTTGCATGATCTTGGGACGGCTGCGATCGGAGACTGCTTTATAAAAGGCTAAGTAAGTCCTGGATCTCTCTAGAGATGCTAGAAACGTTCTAGGATATTCCTGTCAAGGATACTTAGGTGGTGCTTACCAGATCGAGACCGGGAAGAGGGCATGATGCATGCTGACCAAAGAGCAGGGAAGCCCAAATTGGTCTGCTGGACTATGGGGCGCTTCCTGAAGTTGAGTAGCAGAGGTCGATGGCCAGTGGTGTGCTGTGTGGTACGTGGGACGAATATTCTCTGAGAGTCCTACGCCCGCGATGCCTCGATTCTATGCAAAGTATGCACAAACTCCTCCAAATTAGCCAAGCGGAAACCCCCTTCAAAAGTAGCCCTCAAGCTGTAGCCGTTACATTCATGGCCTTCTTCGACAGATATACCAACGACTTATGGCGAGCAAAGTGGCTCAATGGTCGCCATTTCAGTAGTGGATGGAAAAAATATTCGTGGTCAGACTGATTACGTTGCGAAAAGGTCCTCAGGATTCGAAAGCATCATGATTTTTCCGGAGCGTCAAAAGGCGGAAGACCAATACCTCTCTATATAAAATTGATTCTACCCAATGACCGTGCCGTGCCATCGGAACCTTAAGCGACGCCGCCAAAGCTCCAAGTCGAGAGCTGGGGTCTTTGTCATGTTGACGGGCAAGCACCTCCTTGGTAGCTTGCTCATTCGTGGTCAGGTGCTTCTTATGTTTGTCTCTTAGGTCGGGGTACCTCGAGTGATGAGAGATACAGCCATGAACTGGCCTTGATGTTGTCCAGGTTGCCTAGATTCACAATGGACTGCAGGCGGGAGAACTCCCAGAACAGTCTTCGCATCCGTGCGAGGATGAGTGTTGGTGGTGTGGTGATATGTTTCTCCCAGTTTCAAACAAGCTATCTTGGTCTTTGCAGACATACGAAAAGTCCAGTCACTACATGTTTATTAGAAGAGCGATTAGCTCTCTGTCGACTTGCGCAAATGGCCATAGTACTGCTTGTGTTTCCCATATAATTATTGCCAGAGTCTAATCTTCAGACGTCGATTCGTACACTGTACGGGCAGGATGATATGCCCGCGGCAACCGCATCGAATCAACGACGAGATATGGGTGATGGCGGATCATTTTGAACTTTTCTGACCACAGGAGGACTGGCGTAGGGTTTCAGCTGGCGCGCAGAACGGCTGGACGAGGTCGAGCTACTGCTTTAAAGTCTCGTTCTTCCGTTCGAAGCTGGAGACGTCTGGTTGACGTGAAGGGTCCTGGCTTTCGCTATGAAAACCTTGTAAGACTAGAAAGACTGTTAGCGACAAAGGACAGAGAGGTCATTGTAGCTTTGTATAACTTGTCGTTCTGACAACTATTGATCCTGAGGATCCATAGAGAGGAGAGCCACGATGAATGATCCCAGCGCTACGGACCTGTGTATCTACTCTATCACCATCACAAGGAAGTCGATCATGATCATGGCGGGAATTGACCCCTCAAAGAAAGCACAAAACTAGTTCGTGTCGTGCTCGGTCGTTATGTCAAGGAGTCAAGACGAAGATAAAAGCCTGAATTACTAGAGCGAAATGGACGAGAAACGCCCAAGGACTCACGACTTTCATCCTGGCGAAATATGCGCGTTAGCTCTTTGATCAATGCTCCGGATCTTAAAGTCGTAACAGCAAGACTTCGGCCCAAGAGACTGCATGCCTGATGATGATTGTTGCTTGGAACTAGGTGGCATACAAGCTCCAATTCTCGTAGACTACTCTATAGAGATCTGATAGTGCGAAGGGCGAAGTGACTTCCTGGTTGGATGGATTGTAAAACGGTACGATTACTACTTTCGACTCGTTCGACCTGCGAGTTGGTGACACTTCTGGGTCAAGACAGTAATGTGCGGAAAGCTTCTCTGAGAAACGTGCGGTCAGTGTAACCAGACCGACATGTTCGCGACGAGACATAATGGTACATCAATGATTTGTCAGAGAAGAGTCTGTCGGTAGGTGCTACATGAACTGAATGACTCCAAAAGCTGTCGTTCTTCCTTCAAGACCGGGTCGATCGTCTTTTTCCATCGTTCTCACCATTTCGAGTCAGAAAAGAAAAGCATTGTATTTTGGAAGTCTTCTTTCCGAGCGCACATGTCTCCTGTTCTCTGCTCTTTGTCTCCCTCGCTTCGGGTAGAACAAAGAATCATCTTCCACTAAGCCCTTGGATTTCGGTTCGCCTGCGGGAGAGAGTAAGGTCGTTCCTTGAGTTCGTGTCCCGGCGTAATATGAATCTTGTTGTTGGCCTGTTCGTCATCGCTATTGCAATTTTGCTTCATCGGTTCTCGAAGGGATCGTCTATGTCTGTTGAGAGGTGAATTCTGGCGCGGGCAGGGCCCAAAGGTTCACCTGGTACCACCTTCAGAACCAGTCTTGGGGGTTCTGATGCGAGTCAAACCTCTGCGATGAGGTGGAACGAATTCAGGAGTGTGGCTGGTTCGGGTACCTGTCTCGAGTGCCTTGACCGGAGCATAATATCTCCGATGAGGGGGAAGAAAAGCTGGAGTTTTGCTGATAGTGATTGGTGATGGATGGCTCTCACAAGGAGAGATGGCTGAGAGACTGAGATTGATGCGCTGAGGATCGACGCTTTCGATGGTCGAACACTTGCTCTTATCGTCGCTTGAGCCGGCTGGACAGCTTTGTTGAACGCTTTCATTGTTGCTGGATCCGCCCCATGAAGTTGCGGAGGTGTCGCTACCATCTTGAGTCTTGGTGACCTGGGGGTCGATCACGACTGCTGCGGTTGCAGTGCCGGTGATTCTGTTCTTGCTTTAAGTGTTCGTGTGGTAATCAGTGCTCTGTCCCAAAGAGCCTCACCGTGCTGCACCGGCTTCTCTGTCCAGGATCATGGGCATCGAGTCGCTCTTCGTGCTTACCCCAGTGTATATCCTGTTCTGAAATGGGGAGACTGTAACTTTGCAGAGAAACACTACACTAATTACAGCTTCTCCTTTTCCCACGGCGAGAGTCTGAACTCTGGCTCGAGGATGATCAACGTCACATCGTTCTTCTTGCTTATCCTCTGTGTAATCATCCCTCGGTATGTAATGAGGCCACACGGTGTACCCATCACCCTTAGTCTGCACAAAGGTAAGTTTCGCACCCCCCCACCCCCCTTTAGGTCTCATTGCGAGACACTGACTTTCAGGTCAAGGACCATTGACTTGAAATCGCTCTCTGCACGCGTGGGGTGGTTTTGCGGTGCCACGTTCCTTACCACCC